>NC_137652.1:5144107-5436607 GCF_963422515.1 Blennius ocellaris | reverse complement strand
CATATTCTATAAGAAAAGGACATTGGACCATTCCAACCCTAATGGCCAAAGCTGTGCTGAACATCCATTGAATACGTTATTATAATAATAATGCATTGGTTTTGTATAGCGCTTTTCTAGACACTCAATAACACGTCACATTGCATTATTCATTTATTCCATACTGGGTGGAGGTAAACGACGCCTGTAGCCACAGCTGCCCTGGGGCAGACTGACGGAAGCGGGGCTGCCATTTTGCACCATCGGCCCCTCCGACCACCACCAACCATTCACTCTCACACTGCATTCACACAGGCAGTTCAGGATTCAGTGTCTTGCCCAAGGACACGTCGGCATGTGTGCAGGCAGAGATGGGATCAAACCTGCAACCTTCCGATTGGGAGACGACCGCTCTACCAACCGAGCCTGATTCAGAAATGAGAAGAGGACTAATGAAAAGCTGTGAGGTTAAATGTTTCGAATACATATAGGAATAATATTAAACATATATTTACTGAGGTGAAACACTTAGCTGTGAAAAAGCACACCGTTCTCAATTTGCCATTCATCACCGTAAGATCTATTACATTGAAAAGTTGTAAACCTAACCTTAAGAATAGAGACCACCTCAGCCTCCCCAAACTCAAACTGGTTCTCCGTCTCTCCCCGAAGTTGAACATTTATCCCATTTATATTGTCTTGTACGTTTCTACATTGCTTTTGTCATAAAGATTTGAACCACTAAATGTCCCCATAACTCGTTGTGTCTGCAAAAGCATGTGAATACTTCTCATGTGACAGTTTGTGAGTATTGTCTGGCACACAGGTTTGAAATTTAAATATTTTTCATACGTTACCTTTCCACACATTTTGATGTTTTGTTGCCTCAGCGGGGAAATCAGATAGAAAAAATGGCTACAGTCACACTAATAGAGATACATAGTATAATATAATTATGTTATAGTGTTGCTTTGTGACACTACAAGGATGGAGAACATGACAGACAACATCATGACCAATACTCGAAGAAATTGATGCTAATCCTGCTTCTTGCAATAATGTGTTCATGTTGAACAACATTCAACTGTATTTTCTGATTTAGTGGAAACTGTTATTTCCCAGTGGCTCATTATCGTGTGTGTCTGGATGTCTATATGGGAATGATAACACCTCGTGCATTTGGAGAGATTACATTCATAATACTATATTAAGTCTGGCATTGCTTTTGAATGGAGTCCTACGCATTGATTCTTTTATCATTTTCATATTCGGGTCCATGGCGTCAATATTTAAGTTCCATAAAATTGCAAGCATCTGTATCATCACGTTGCACACAAAGCCAGCAGCTATGTTTAGCGGGGAAAGCAGTTTAATATATCCTTGGCTTGACGGAATTATATCAGCAACATTTATTTCTGAATGCTTTGTTGTCTTGTGTCTCACTTTTTTTGTCTTTTGATGCTTTATATCTGACACATCCAACTATTGATCCGTCTTCTACAATCCCAGCTGATGATGTGTGAAGGCAGTTTACATCCTGAGCAGGTCACCAGACCATCAAACACAGAGAGACAGACAATCACACACGCTCCCATTCACGATTTAGAGACATCAATTCAGCATTCCTGGGAGCCCTATACCACTTGCAGATCTTTATTAAAACCTCTCTGTCTTATTCTAATGCCTGATATCAGAAACATCTCGAAAGCTCAGCTTACAGGAATCCTTGCCGCCTTGTTTGGAAATAAACGGAGAAAAGCTGAAACCCGAAAAAGTGGAGGTTGTTTCAGCAGAATTTTTGAAATCAACAATTACATCTGGTTGCAGCATTAGGTGTACATGCACTCACAGCAATGCAGCATTTCCACATTCACGCCTGTTCAAACCTCTCTCTCTCTCTGTCTCTCTCTCTGTCTCTCTCTCTCTCTCTCTCTCTCTCTCTCTCTCTCATACGTTCACCTTCACACAGAAACCCATTTACTGGCCGCCTCTCTGCTATCTCTCCTGCTTTTCCTCCAGCTACATTTTGATGACCTCAAG
This sequence comes from Blennius ocellaris, assembly GCF_963422515.1. Classification (NCBI taxonomy): domain Eukaryota; kingdom Metazoa; phylum Chordata; class Actinopteri; order Blenniiformes; family Blenniidae; genus Blennius; species Blennius ocellaris. The sequence goes on along the minus strand of NC_137652.1, from coordinate 5,434,588 downwards.
AGCCATTTATTAACATGGATTATATGTCCACACGAACAAAACCTGGCAGGAAACCAGCCGTTTCCCCTCCACCACGTACGCTTACTCCAGCTTCACCCCTCCACCCCTTCCTCGGAGGCGATATACTGCCGTGAGCCGGGTGAGGAGACTCAGATAAAAAGAGAGAAAGACAGCGAGATATATGAGGACGGAAGAAAGAATCAAGTTTTTTATTGACCTTTCCTTGGTTCATCATTCAGAAAGCCCTGGGTTTGATTTCCTCTCTGTGCTCGAGATGAGCCATCAATAACTGTGCTGTTAATGTCAAACCACCACTGACTCTGCTCTGGTAGGGAGATCAGAACAGTGAGGAAGTGAATCCAGGCAACTGCACACATCTTCTTTTTTTTTTTTTCCCCCATATTTGAAAAACACACTCACACATCAGATATTGTATTAACATACTGTGACATGATGATATAATGAGATGCCCCCGATATGCTTTTAATCTAACCCTGACCTGCGTTGAAGGTCCCGAGGAACCAATGCCAGCTGGCTCTGGTTGAAGGCAGGGTGTACACACCCAAACACAGAAAGATATTAATATGTTCTGTCTGTGGCACAAAGAAAGTTGTATTTCCTAACAGAGATAAAGGCACACAGTGGGACCTTGCTCGTTTTGCATAAAATGTGAAAGTAGTTGCAGTGATAGCAGTCAACAGCTGAAACTTGAATAACTTAAACTAAAACATTTTTTAAAAATCATATTTTTGGATCATTACAAAGTTGTAGCCAGGATCTGGAATGATTCTCTTTATTGAAGATGAACAACCAGAGATGACCGTTATTTCCTGTAGCGTTTTGATTGCTGTCATATGTTGAGAATCGAATTGTCGTTGAGACACTTGATTTGCTTTAAACGTGAAAGACTTGTTGAGGAGATCAACAAGGATTTAGACTCATGTGAGTTTTCAAAAAGAACCAACGAGACCGACAGCGTGTGTCTGTAGAACATGCAGCCTGCATGGGATTACCATGTACTCAAAGTAATGACGCCGATCCACCAGTGCCTACTCAGCCTCAAGGCTGATTCATATTCCATGAGAACAAGAAGAGAGTTTGGCACTCTGGGGTCCCGCCAAACAAAATGACATCATTTTTTTTTCAGCTCCCTCTGCCGAAGTACAGGCCCCTGCATTCTCCCATAAGAACCATTTGAGTCTGGACGGTGCTGCATTCACAGCCACATCTCACTCAGACCACACGAGACTGTTATTAAGACGGTCATCTCTGCAACATCTATATTAATAGCAAGTGGAAGTTTTCAATAATCATGTGGAAGGAGTCGGAAATCTCTGCGTTTCATTGGCACATAATCTAGTGTCGATATCAAGGATTTGCATATGACAAAAAAAAAAAGACTTTATAAATTTTTAGCCTGTAAAAACCACACTCAGGTCAAAAATAGTATATTTCCGAAGACAGCTGTCGAAACACAGACTGTGTGGGAATTGCACATTTCACCTGCAGTGAGAAGATATTTTTCTAAAATATACCATGAAGCTTGTTACACTAACCAAAGCAAAATCATCAGTATCCTAAAAATATCCATGTGTTGCACTGATTCAGGAAACATCTTGCTTGGAGTGGGAGGACTTGAGTGCAGGTACAATCCCGCTAGAAGACAACCTAAATAGGAGTAGGAGCACAGTTCAGAGCTGATTAACAAATGTTTGTATGCTCAACCAAGATGGGGAAGTAGAAGTACATTTTAAAAAAATGGACATGTTAGTTTTTCAACTGTTCCATTATCATTGTTTATGTGTGAGATAGCAATTAATATGACAACAAAGGATGAGAGGCGCGAATCCTAATTGCACTTCACACCTTTTTTTTTATTTTATTTATTTATTTATTTATTTGAGCAGTACACATTCTGCTCAAAAGGAGTGGGCTGAAGCAAGAAGCTTATGAGCGCCCACCCCCAAACTCAGAGCAACAACAAGTACATTCCACACTATAGAAAGAAAAAACATCAACAAAAAAGAACCTCCCGCATTTCAAACGACCATATCAACACGGACCAAACTTACAACCACACATGCACATATACGTTGATCCTACTTCTCCCTCTAATGGCAATGCATTTCTTCTTCTCTGTATGTTTCAAAAATCTTTTATTTTTAACACCTTCAACCGAAGCTAGTGGCTTGTTTTTGGTTAGTTAACAGAGCAAGCTGTCGAGATCCAGATGGGTTGTAAAAACTCTGTAGCTGGACTTTCTCTCATTGTAACAGCGCTGGCTCGTGGCTTTTTGCCACCGCAGGAGGTCAGCGCCAGCCAGTAGCATTGGCCAAGCTCGAGATATATAAGATGTCTATGGGGAGCACAGTGTTGCTAAAAAGACAAAAGCTACGCAGCAGTATTTACACTTGCAAACGAAACTTGTCCAACAGCATACATTATCTGTACATGGGAAAATGGTGGAATAACTTCACTGTGGTTAATTCATCTTTTTCATAATTACCGTTAAATGTACATATACAAGTGGGCTGCCAGTGACCCGGATTGCTATTAAATATGACGCGATAAAACCCTAAATGTAATAACTGGTCAATAATGTAACAAGATGCTAAGTCCAAAACTTAAAAACCTTTCAATGTTACATTGTGGGGTAGGAAAAATATTTGACATAACATTGTTTTACATAATAAAGTGAGTCAATGATTTATGGTTTCGGGAATAAAGCTGAAAATAATTCAAACAGGAAGTGTTCCACCAGACCTATTAGGTCTTTAATTTGACTTTGACGATACAGTTTGTATGTTTTTCATTGTAAAAATTGAATAACTACAACACTGTATGATAACTAACAGATGTTGAAGGGAACAATGTCACCAAGGTGACAAATCCAAGAAAATAATAATTATGATAGCGCACAATGAATAGGTGTGTTTTTGTTTTGTTTTGTTTTGTTTTGTTTTAGAAAGAAAAAGCATTAACTTTTCCACCAAAAGCAACATGAAGAATTAAATACATGTGGATGATTTTTCTTCATTCAAGTACTTTGAATAATAAAGAAAGGCAACCTTCATTTTTTTAAGGCTACTTAAATCCCCCTGTGCTGGTTTGTTTGTTTCGCTGCTGTAATAACTTTTGATTTCTTTCAAAGTTTTTTCAAAACATTTTCAAACCATTGAAATTATGGATTTTACACACACTAGATTCTGTACTTTACAGATCCTTGAGAAAAAAAAACAAGGTTTCTCCATGTAAACAGACTACACAAGCATACTGTGTTTGAAATGAACCAATTATTTTGGAAAACACTTTTTCCCAGATAGAAATCCCAAAAATCAATATGTGCTCCCATTACTGTCTTCTTTGCATCTGTAGCAACGGGGTAAAATGATTTAAATTGAATATTTCCCTGGCTCACATTGGAACTCAGAAACATTAGAAACGAATCGCTTTCTCTGAAGAAGAAAGCACTTTATCGATCAGGCGAAATTATTCTTTTGCTTCATCATTCCTCTTTGAAAAATGGAACCTCGTGCAAAGACGCTCCGCCGTGACGCTTCCCAAGTAGGTGAAGTTTAAAACGAGCTCTGCTGTCCGTCCCGGTCCTCCATGCCCACACGCAATTCATTCTGCTTCCTTAAAGTCAGCAGGAAAAACTTTTCCAAGCCTGAAAAGACGCAAACGTTTCAGTTCCACATCCTATGTCCTTCATTATGCGGCATGTTTTAGCCTCGTTTTCCTCTCTGAAGGATTCCTCTATTTAATGGATTCACAAATTCACACCTTTTTATCGCACCTCAGCAAATGATGAAGATGAAACCGAGCACAGGCACCAAAGGTTTTAATGTATTATTCCCTCTTGAACTCGCCCAGCCGGTATTCAGCCGCTGCATTCCTAAACCTTGTCTTATATCTCCTCCGGGGCCCAGAGGAGTTTTCATCAGTCCTCCTCAGAAATACCTGACAGACGGCCTTCAAACATTACAAGCAAGCTGTTCGTACAATCGTCTGACAGGATCGGGGGGGTTACTTTCTAAAGTTGGCCAACGTTGTGGGGTTTTTTTTGTTTTGTTTTTATTGAAGCGTGCACTTTGATGTTTGTAACGAGAGCCACGTCATTCATAAATCACATATAGGCTTTTGTTCCCCTGAAAACCAATTGATGCCGGTCTGATGTACTGATGCTTCTGGTGTAGCGCAGTGTGACGAAGCACTATAGATCTCGTCACAATCCTTCAAAACTGAGAGTCGCCACAGACGGACGCAACGAGAACCAGTGACACAGGTAGCTGTATTAAAGCAGTGACATTCTGCAAACTATATATAACTATATTACGTTATTTACATCTGTACCCCACAGAGCTCTTAATATACGACTTAATGGCAAAAGGAAAGAGGACAATTTAATGAGATGGTTTATCGTCATTGATGGCTGATTTTTTTTTTTTAATGTACTGTATTTATTTAATTTATTTTTTTTTTAAATACAGAAGTCTTTGGGAAAGCTCTTTTCCTTGACCCACAGATTTCTCCTGCTGCGGTGCCCAACAACACTGAAGCTTTGTCAGAACCACTGTGATAATGAAAAGTTTCTTTTCAGTATCACAGTGGAAATAGATGAGAAAAGTTTAACTGCAGTCTTTATTTGCTGGGACTATGGCTAAAAATTTAAGCAATAAGTAAAATATAAAAGCTTTTGGTTGATCCAAAAATTCAGATCGCCCCCCCAGACACACACTTTGGCCAAAGTAAAAAAAAAACAACAACATTGTTTTATCACTATCCAACTTAAAGCTATAGTGATAGGTTTTAAATGAAGTTTTATAAATGTTTATATAATTTGAAAATGGGATAAGTCGAATGACAAAACTAACTCAAATAAGCTCTGAAACGCAAAAAGCGTTTGTTTGCTTCAATAGCTGAAGATAATACTTACGAGTTAGTCCTTGAATCTATTTTTTTTTTTGTTCCTCACAGATTATTGTAAAAAGGAAGAAAATGTCACATGGGAATTAATTAAACTTTCTGTTTTCAATCCCTCCCAGAATTCAATGGTTTGTCCTTCAGCAGCACCTCTTATTTGTCCTTTTCGGAAAGCTCTGCAATGAAACATCTTCCGGTAAGAAAAAAACACGGACGTCTGCTGCGATCTTGAGAAATAAAAACAAGACTTTATCGTCCCTGCACCTGTTTGGCCTCTGACAGGATCCAAATCCTTGCTTTCACCTCTGTGTGCCTTTTTGTTTTTTTCACAGGACTGTGAGTGCTCCTCCAGCTCTGAGGCCATGCTGCTGCCAAGCAATTTCTAACCCGCCGGATATCACAGTATATTGTTCCGTATAAAAGGTACAGTGGAGGCAGAATAGGAATCAGTGTTGCTCTGCCATTAGGCCGACTGTAGAGGTGGTAATAGACAGTAATCACTGTGTGTGAAGGAGGCTGACCTTGGACGGACTGGACGCAGACACTTATTTTGTCTCGAAAACTGTCCATTCAGCCATTCATCTTTTCTCCGTTTATTTAGAATAGGGTCGTACGAGGCCGAGTCCCATCCAGTTAACACCAGACAAACAGGCGGGACGGATCCAGCACAGCGTGAACGCAGAGAGACAACCCCCATAAAACACGCAGGCATTGACACCGTCTAACTAAAATCACTAATTAACCCTGACAACAGGCCCGACAACATGCAAACTGTGTTGCCGCGTTGGACATCAGCTTTGAAAACGGTTCCTTCTTGATTCTTATTAATTGTTGTATTACCCAGGAATTGATCATTCCGTGTAAAATTGCATAGTTTGGCGGAAAAAGACAGGAGTCATTGTGGAATCTGTGTGTGAAATCTGTATTGATCTCTCAGTCCGGGCAAGGACTGAGTCATTGCCCCAGATACAGGATCGGAGCGGGCAGCAGCTTAAGTCTTATTCATGAGAGCAAATTGATAAAACGTCAGCAGAAATGCGTGCGTTGAACCGGCACAGAGAAGAGGGGGTTCGTTTTCCCTCCCCACACCTCATCTGGGCTTCATCGGCTCCGGGTATTGACCCAGTCGATGAGATTACAGATGCAGTAGCTGAATTTACTTTTCTTTCTTTTCTCGCAGAATGGCAGATGAAACACGGCGAGGAGAAACACCCCGTGATTTATAACGGCTTGCCGATTCCTGAGGTATTTCAGTAATCTCATGATTACGCCCCATGAGGCTCTCGTCTCGTAGTTCAAACGGCTCCAGGTCACCAGGGTCAAAAGGGGGTCACACACGTCTGTAGCGATTCTCACGGCAATCCATCAAGTCGTTTTTTTTCGTAACTTATCCGTCTTTGCCGAACTCTGCGTGGAACAGACATGTTGGTATTAAGATAAAAGAGTGAGCTGCAACCTGTCAATCACAACTCTGGTCGATTATTCAAAGTGACAGGCAGGTTTGATCCGAGTGTAAATGAGTCGTGCGGCTCCCATCCGCACACAGGAACCTTGGACAACACTGTTATCGGTGAAGTCTCGTGCTTTATCTGGCCCACCTTGTTGCACAAAGTCACACAGCTGCATTTCCAATTCTTCCTGCTCGTCTCCCACAACTGAAATCTTCAACAAAATACTGAAACACCAAGTCAGTGATCAATAAAGCAAAGCTGTGGTTGACAATCTTGCCATGATAATAGGTTCTGTGCTGAGCGAAGGAGTTTATATCCCAAACTTCCCTCTTTATAATTGCTTCTCTTCTTATTCTTAACTTTGTTGGTGTAGGTTCATGTCAATTTACGCGCCACAGTGTTTAGTGCTTTTGTGTTTTTTCTTACCTTCTAGTTCAGGATGTTTTTACAATGTTCATCAGGGAGTTTTTTTTTTGTTAGTTGTTTCATTTTCTTTTCTGTTTTTTTTTTCACCACCAATGTGAGGAAAACATCCTTGTGTTTGAACTGCCAGCAAGATTTTCTCCTCGCTTCTATTCCTGACGACTTATCTTTGGAAATCCACAAAAAGCTGAAAAAGAACAAGTTAAAACATTCATAGGACGCATCCCAGAAACCGTCACAATTTCCTTCAACTCGAGCCGAATTATGTGGCACAATGAGACAAAGAATCTAATATACAATTATATTGGGTTGCTAAAGAGTTTGTCAGCATCACATCATCCATTTGTAAAAACAAAAATAGGAAATTGTACATGTTATTGCAAACTGTTATTGTTGGAAAGAGTGAAACTGTATACGTTGGGGGATGTGTGAATTTTTTAGATCATTGATATCGAACCTTTTAGAACAAAAGAGCTGTTTTCAACACGTTCCGATAAAATACAATTCTGTTAATCTTTAAAGAAACAACAAAGCCCATTGATTTTTCTAAAGTATTGCTAGCGGGGAAAAAAAAATCTTGCGTCGCATCCATGACTGAATTTAGAGCAGACGACGTTTTATTTAATCCTTTAAGTTGCAGCTATTTTAGTGAATGTATGTTTTATCCCGCCACCTTTCCAGTGATTTAAGATGTTTTGGTGATTTCTTTTGCCATTTTAAGAGTTTCACTTTTCTACAAAGCAGCTACTTCAGCTGTGTTTTAAAACTTTCTTTCTCAATTTCTTCGGCCCCGTTTACACGACAACGAATACGAGTGTATCCGCAAAAATGTCTTCACTTTTGGGGCATCCATTTACACGGCACTAGTGTGTGGATCCACTGTATCCGCTAAGTTTTTGTACTGGCTCCCAAGGTGGAAAGATTCTTTCATGGTCAATTATGTAAAACTAACCCTGCAGAGACTGCCGGAAGCGATGAACACTCTGACTGCGCATGCTCACATTTCTCCCCCTCCCTCCACTCATTCAGTTGTAAACAAACATGGCCGACCCGTAGTGGTACGACTCACGGTCAGTATTCTAGTTTCATCGTCCATATCAGTAGTTTAATAGTTGAGACTCACCCTGATAGCATCCGATGCGTCATCAGTCCATACAGGTGTCGGGTTCTCTCAATTTCCTTCATGTTTAAAGCGTATTGTTCTCTGCACACATGTCTGTGTGGTTTCATGACAAAATCAAGCAACAGCGCCGTCACGTGGCCCGGCATACTAACTACATTGTTGTCTGTGTGCTGCTGTGTAAATACGCTCCTTTTTTTTTTTTAATGGATTAGGCGTTGTCACGTGAAACGTTGTCATGTAAACGTGGCCGTAGCCAGGAGATAACAGCCTTTTCAACAAGAGTTTACTATGCAAATGAAAAGAAAATAAGATAAGAAAATAGGATAAATAATGTTTTGCATATAACTTTCTGGAGGCTTCAGGGAACCACTCAGGAACAACAGAGCCCACGGGCTGCAGACCTCTGGTCATGGTCAAACATCTCATTCTAAACCAAAAACCATTACAAAGTTTTCATTATTCTGTCTCTCGTTTCATAAAAGTCATGGTTTACTGGTGTTTGCCAAACAAACAGTTATAATTTAGCTGTCCCGCACACCCACTGAGTCTCTTCCATTTAAAATAAAGTCAATATTATGGGAAATACACTTGAAACTGAGTCATTTTGAATAGCGAGAAACTGCCTACTACATTCATTATGTATTTGATTTCACTTCCCTGCTTGTTTTTTCACTTCAAACACTGGAAATAAATTAAATGCTGCTCGACAACTGACCATGTTAAACTAATGTTTAGTGCCACTGAAGCTGGTTGTGGAATCGTTCAAGAGCTGCGCTGAAGAAACAAATGATGAGATGTGTTCAACGTAAAATAAAAATTGCCGAAGTCATATGCTTTGCTAAAATTAACACTTATTCTGTTAATCAGTTTTGAACTGTCCCTACTTCTGCTGACCTCAGACTTGAAGCGACAAGATGTTTCCTGAATCAGTGCAACACGTGGGTATTTTTAGGACACGGATGATTTCACTTTTGCTTCTGTGTGTGTGAAACAGGCCTTGTAGCGCTGCGTTATGCAATAATGGTGCAATGTGTAATAAGCGTCATACATTTTCAACTCATTATGTAATAACGCCACATTTTGTAATCATATTGCTGCAAAATTCTTGAACGTATTCCGTAATAAACTTTGCCGCATTTTGCATTGGATTGCAACTTTAAAAATCTACCAGCCTTAATAGCAGGTGATTTAAAAAGCCCTTTATTCGACCATTGCAATGTGGGCAGGATGTGTAACATGTCATTTTAGTCCAACTGAATCTTAATTTTTTTTTTCTCATGATCAAACAGAACCATGTATATGGATAAAGTTTATTACATAATGCATCAAATTATTATTTTTTCGCAACAAAAAAGAGTAACATATGTAACAAGTTATTACAAAATGTGGCAACGTTTATTACGAAATGCCACATTATTACGCAATGAGTTGAAAATGTATTACATTATTACATAATGCGGCTACATGCCTCGTGCCTAGGTTTAAAATAATATGTACCTTCTTCAGGTGAGGCTGTTGTTAATTCAGCTCCATCCAGACCCACGTAACACGGGTGTAAACACGTGGTTTGGCTGACATACTTTCTCTTGAGTACATGGTCGTCCCATGCATGCAGGCTGCATGTTCTGCAGACACACGGTGTCACTCTCGTGCTTCAGGAGCTCATTAGAATTTAAGGCGGGTTGACGTCCCGCTGTGAAAACCACAAACTGTGTTCTTGTACACATGACTAATTTGAGGAATTTAAATCGCTGATCTGATCAACAAGTCTTTCACTTGTAAGCTGAATCAACTGTTACAAAGACAATTGGATTAAAAAAAAAATACAGGAAAATAAATCAAGTTTTTCTCTTTTTTTCCCTTTAACAATATGCTTTTATAGTTTAAAGTAAATAATGCAAATGCTGGTTTAGTGGTTGGATGAATCAATGCAGTGGCTGCCATGTTAAAGGAAAAGTCATATTATTAACAGTATTAGTGGATTCATCCTTTGGAATGCATGAATTTCTGTGGAAAACTGGTGACCAACCCAATGAGTTTGAAATGACTCAGTGGACAAGAGAATGCATCCACATACTGGCTATAGTCATAATGTTTCACTAGCCAATACACAATATAGAATTAACCAGTGCAAACCATATATAATATACAGACTTGGTGAGAATTGCATAAATATAGTGCGACATAAGAGGAACTCGATGTTCTTGGCTGATATTTACACAACATCATACCAACAGCAGCTCAAAGATCATGGAAAACACATCGGTTATTGAAAGTGGGACATTTTTACATTTGTTTCAAGTAGGTTTAAACTGGATAGCAGTCACGTCCACAGCTGAGTGAGAAGTGATCGGATTCATTTCTGGAGTCTCTTCTTGTCTGATACATGATGACCTGTCCCCCCATTATTATTGTCATTCATTCATTCATCCATCCATCATGAGCGAGTGGAGGCAGGACGAAGAGGACAGACCCCCAGTCCGTCTGTGGCTCAAGCTGAAGTCATCCAATAGCCTTTATTTTCACTACTCAAAAAAATAAATAAAATAAAATAATATATATATATATATATACATGACAAAATCAAGCAACAGCGCCGTATATATATATAGACTTTTCGTAGACTTTTTTTTTTTTGCAATAAAGTAAATAAACTACTTTAGTGTCAGTTATGAAGTGAAGTGTGCCTGTTTTACTAACTGGTGAAGGGTTTGGTTTCCCTCTCTCTTTTTTTTCTCATGTAGTCTGTGCGCTCTCTCTCTCTCTCTCCCCCTATCTCTCCCACCCTCTCGCTCTATCTCCTGTAGTCTGTGCCCTCGCCCCCCCCCCCCCCCCCCCCCCCCCTCTCTCTCAGGGAGAAGAAGGCGTAGACTTCCTCCAAACATTTCCTCCGCCATCTCTCCGCTGCCGAGCCTGAAACTTTTTGCTGGGATCTTTGTTTGGAGCGGAGTGCTCCTCTTTCTCCTGCCCTCTCGTTCTCCCCCGCTCCCTCCTTCCTTCTCTCTCTCTCTCGCTCTCTCTCTCTTTCTCTCTGTCCTTGTCTCTCCACCTGGTCGCCCCTTTGTTTTTGCTGGAAGGAGAGAAAGCCCAGGCTCTTTCCTCCGCCTCTCAGCTTTTCGCAGACATGGACTGGGGCACTGATCTCTGGGTAAGTTGTGACAGCTGAGAGAAATACCTCCAGGAGGTTTGGTTCCTTCCCCCTGCTATTGTTTTGTTTTCTCCTCGATACAATGTTTTGTTTGCTGTTTCTTTTTCCACGGTGGGCCCGGGCAGAGTGGGACTGTTTAAAAAAAACAACCCGCAGCCAGATGATTTCGCAACTCCTGCTGCAGCTACATACCTTATCATCATAAAACCGAGGGGAGACAGGAAGAGGGGGGGGGGGTTCCCACTGCTCCTTATATATATATACTCTTATCTGCGTTTAGTTGGCTTAAAGGTGTGTTTCAACCTTTCCACTCCTCCCAGGAAGCGCTGCAAGGCTTTCTGGTTCCAGCTGGAACAGTCCCTGTCCTCAGGTCTTCTTCTTCTTCCAGGTCCGGAGCTCCAGAGGTCACCGATTCAGCCTTCAGCTCTAAAGTGTCTGAAGTGCTTGCAAAGTATCTCAAAAAAGTCCTGTGAAGACACGGACTGAGGGGTGGACTGTTGTTCAGGATGAAAACATGTCTCCTCCACTTTTCCTTTTTTTTGTTTCTCCAACACACACATAATGGCAGGAAATGTTTGTCACATCAGGAGCTTTTTGGACTTAAACGCTGCTATTTGCTGTCAGATCATGTGTATGTTTTCGTTCTCGGGCTCCGGAGAGTGTCACATTTTTTGTCCTCTTGAGATTTTAAAGAATCTCAAGGTGACGTTTGTTCACAGCTTGCTTTGTCCGTAACTCGGTGGCTTGTGGCTCAGAATGGCAGGAAATCCTCCCATTCCTGAAACTGCGACTCGAAAGTTTGTCGTCACCTCTGAGATGAAGTTCCTGTGTCACTTCTGAGGGAAGCTCACACTTCAGGGTCTAACTGATTAGTTTGATCAGACCAGATTTATCAAGCACTTGAATCTGTTTATGTGGCTTTATTTATACAGGTGATCTTGTTGAGGAGACGGACCTGTTGAATCACATGAGACAAACTTGCATAATATGACGTGAAGTGACAAGGACATAGTACAAGCACCAGCATTTTACAATCAAGAATGAAATTTCAAAAGAGTTTCAGATCAAGTTGGCTCAGGAACTCGACTGGCTGGGATCGATTCTTAACTTGCTTTGTCTTTGCTTGTCGCCGAGATTGTGGAACGGCTAAAACTAAATCAACCTGTTGTTCGTGTATGATTGGAGTAGTAAACAAAGGTAAATGGGTATGCGGTTCATAAGATCTTGGTTTAAATTCCAAACCTGATGTGACGTAGAATTCTGTGTCGGTGCGTGTAAATTGTTGGGCCCGTTTCTATTCATTCCTAGAAATGTAAATAGATTTTCAGTGAGACAACTGTGTTCATAGCAGAGCCGGGCAACGTACCGGCGATCGAAGTGAAAAGAAATTGTGTGCAGATGATTGCGTTTACCCCCCTTGCCCCAAAATACATCTGTCTTCATTTGCTGGAGTCAAAGGTGAAGCAATGTGCTGAGTTTGTGGAAAACAGATCTCTGGGTTCCAGGATTATAATTTAAATTCCTGCTACCGGGCAGATTCAGTACTGTAATGCAGAGTTGGGACACGAGCTTATCAAAACCATGGAAACTATGGGGTTATTGCTGCGACGCAGCAGAACTGAACTAAAGGAATGGCTCGGCCCTCCGCGGCTGCGTCCCTTTGAAAGTTAGAACACTCTTCTCAAATCTCGTTGATAAGAATAAGTATCATGACAGGTATTGAGTGTTGTGTGTCTCCTGGTGAAGAGTACAGAGTTGAGTACGGAGTTGTTTTCCAGTGAACTGAGCAGCGATTGTGGTCACAGTGTGAGTACACACACACACACACACACACAGACTGGGTGAGGCCGCCGGGCTGTGGTTAATGCCGCGTTTGTCAAAGAGTTCAAGTTCAGAATCACTCGTCTGCTGCTGCCGGTGGAGCTGCGTGGCGCCTTAATGTGGGGACAGCCGTCAAAAACCTTCAGCGATTACTGTGAACACCCAGAACCACATCCACAAAGCTGTGTATGTTCTTTCATTAAAAAAACAAACCAAAAAAACAACTATAAATGGGGGCGGGGGGGGGACTCATGACACTTTCTGAAGGCTTGAAGTGGTCATATTGAGGTTTTTCACCCACGTGAGGAAGTCGCGTTATAAATCGTTGTGCAACCATTTTTGGACGTCCGCCATAAAAAACGGTAGTGAGCAGAGGTGATAAATGAATTAAGTGTGCAAGTGTGTCAGCAAGCCTCACAGTGACGCTGGGCGTCGTCTGGACGGAGGCGGTCGGCAACAATATGGAGGTTAAACTGACACAGCTTGAGGACAAATGACCCGTATCTGTTGCCTCCTGGTATGTTTACTGATGTTGTGAAGTGTGATCTGGCTTCTGTCCCCCAGTTTGAGTGTCTTGATCTCTACAACTATGCTGGTCATTCGGTAGAAGGTGCCAGTATGGGGGGTGTTATCTCTGTGTGTGTGTGTGAGTGTGAGAGCCTGTGTGTCACAGGAACCATGAGAGAAGAGGGCGATCGGAGCCGGTACGAATTACTGCATGTATAGATTTAATGGCAAATAAATGCAACAGGTGCCGAGCAACAAACTGCGGAGTGAACCCCGAAGCTGAGGGCGACTTTCAGCGCTGAAGTTAGTCTGTCTAACTTCTATAATTGAACCATAAAAACTGTTCACCCAGAAACAAACCGCCAACCTGATATGAAATGGGCTCTGCAGAGTTTCCCCCTCCTGCGGTCCATCGCTCCCGTCGCTCCAGGTCGCCAGGGAAACGATAAAACGAGAGGTGTGACAGGTTTCCTGAGCGCCGGTGCAGCCGACAGCCGCGCTGAAGAGGCCCAGCTTCCCTGGTGTCTGCTGGAATCCTGCCGAAAGTGTGACTGTGTTTAGAGCGTTGTTTTACGGTCCGGGGACAAAATGGCGGGCCGGGTCGTACCGCTTGGCCTCTGACATCACGTGAAACACCTCGGTTGGACTTGTTTCTGGCTCAAAGGCAAAGTTTATCAATAATCAAGTAGTGAATTGACTTGTACGGTTTAAATATTATCTTTACGAATATAATATTGCACCGTTATTTTGTATGGTGCAATATTAGCTTCATTAGCTTTTCCCAGAGAAATCCAGTGGTGTAAGCACTTTCACAACTTTCACTACAGCGGTGTGATTGTTTAGAGAACTCAAAGTCACTTGCATTGACGAACACGTGTGAGATTATATCGGCTTTTAAATGCGGCGTGCTCACGTTTAACCCTGGTGTCTATATAAAGTCCCTTCTGGTGCCTGATGCCTCCTGTGTTCAAACGGCTTTCGGTTGTACAGGCGGCCTGCGTGGTAGGTGGACGCTCTGCATGGAAAGCCGGCGCGGCTCAGCCTTGCCATGACAATACTGTTTGTCAAGAGTAAACGGACAATGAAGGGAGCACTTTGGTCAACAAACTGCTGCTCCTTTATTTTACCACAAGGTCTCCGTGAGCCACGTTTGTCTTCTTCAGCTCAGTGACCTTGTAATCGCTGCCAAATTGGCCCCAGTTTATCTGAAGGTAGCCGACCGCAGGCCTGATGGCTGCGGGAACATGGTCAGTGTACATAATATATATTAAAAAAATAATAATAAATCCCCTTTTCATTGCGTTCAGGGAGGCCTTTTGCACAGTCAATGTCACTTTGGTTAATATCAAAGGTTGCACTGGACTATATTGTTAGTTTTGACTGCCGGCTAAAAATCCATCTCCTGTAATCTATTCCATTACCATAGTGGCCAGACCATCAGACATAGAATGAACATTTGCATTATAGGTCCAACTATTCATTTGGAGTGGAAAAAAAACAAACTCCAAACACTCATTGCTCTTATCAAGTTTGTGGGGTACGTCACTAAGTATGAACTTACTAAAGTACAATAATTCACATTGAATCCACTTCACAAGTCATAAACCCACATTTCAAATCAATACTGAAACCTTTTTTAGACGTCCCATCTTTCTAGTAAATATGTTAACTTAAAGGAATATTCCCACGTTACACCTACATTAGTTTACAAACTAAACCGCCAGTGTGTGATTTTCATTGAATTTGTTGTTTAGGTGGGAAGTGCAGTTTGGTGGCAGATCAGGGGAGTCAAGCACATCTCAGTTCAGGGGCTACATGGTGCACAGCGGGCGGTGAAATAGTGCCACATTCGTCTTAAAATTTCAACTTTGAAGTTTGTCTCTGTTGTGGCACAGAGTATGCGTGATGAAGAAGTCTTTGTGGAGTAAACAATTACGACAGAAAACTACAACAGTGTCAAGTTAAAGCCGATTGTATTAAAACCTTCTGGTGCAAAATACAGTCAAATGTCTAAAACACTGCAGCATTATGGATGTTTTCTTAAGATTTCTTTTTAATCCAATTTTTTCGTTAAACTTCTTCCACTTTGCTTGGTAGTTTGTCCAGTCCAGAGCCTCTTGCAGGCATGATTTTTTTTTTCTTTCTTTTTTTAAATTTGGCCCCTGGGCCCCATGTGGTAGACACTATATCCAGACAAATTGAGCTGAATGTCAACAATTGAATACCAGCCATAAAGCAACCAATACTGCAGTAGTTTTTAATGTAGAATAAAAACTTTATATGTCGTTCACGGTCCAGAAATGCGTGTCTGAGGTGAATTGGTGAAATGAGATGTGATTCTGAAAGGGTGCGTCTGCCACGCTCTGTCTTTTGGTATACTGTGCTTTAGGAATGTGCTGGTATTTTCAATTTTAGTACATATTTCAACCTCGGCACTTTACTTTTGAACATCCTTGTAAACTTTATCATCTTTTTATGAGGAGAAATTTCCGAAAAACGTCCCATTTCTTCAGCCGTCGTAACGCTTTTATTGTCGGCAGCTTTCTTAAAACCACCTGCAGCTTCCATTCGGCGTTACATAAGTTTAAAGACCACGGTCCACGGGCGGCCTGGGATTTGATCCCACTGGTGTTCAGGTGCTGGAGACGTGGGCGTTCACTTTTTATTGTTCGGTGAAGTAGACGTGCTTCATTTTCTCCCCGTTGCCTTTTTTTGAGGTTCAGATTTAAAAGCATTTGATAGCCTGTTGTTTCATTGTGAGCTGTATTTTTTTGTGAATAACCTTTTTTTGTTGTTGTTATTATAATTTTTTTGTGTTTCTCCACATGCCTCTCAGTTTCAGGGCTTCTCACTCGCTAATGCTAACAACAGTTTTGGCCGCCACCAGCTGCACGGCACAGAACCGAGTAATGATCGGTTTACCCCGAAAGCATGCGTGTACAGAGAGTTGCACTAAAATTAACAGACTGTACGGTCTATTTAAAGTACCCCCCCCCCTCAAAAAGGACTTTTCCTTCCTGCTGCTTTGGAGGGGGGTGGGTGGGTAGAGAGAGAGAGAGAGAGGGGGGGTGCTGTTGGCGTAATCTCCCCCGTGCAGCTGAGGAGAGCAGACTGCAGAGGAAATGGCTCCACGAACATGCGCTATTCATCACGTTTTTATAAGTGTCGGCCCTGAATGGATGATCAGCCTGGAAGGCTACGGTGATACGACTTCCCCTCATCGATCTGCGTCTTCGCTGCCGATAAAGTGGCGTTTGACGCTCACAGAAACACTCCAGCTTCCTCATTGCTTCCTTTGACGCCACAATACTCTGAGCTCCATGTAGTGAGCACAGCTCTTGAAATTCATTAAATATTCAACTTCAACGGTACACGGTGCCAAAAGCGTCTTCTTATTTGGCGTGCAGGTAAACGTAACCCCTCTCGCATGCACGCACGCGATATACTGATCGTATACTGTAATGTCTGTCCAGTGTGGAATCACCAGTTTAATCAACAGCAAAGACGCATCATAGAGGAAGTAGTAGTAGTAGTAGTAGTAGGAATCAGCTTTGAGTCACAAATGACAGGCTGGAATAAAAAAAAAGACTATAAATATCTAAATAAAGTTTGAAAATGAATGTTGCTATGTCTTAAGTGAACATAATATGATGTAACATAATATAAATGTAATAAGGACAAGTTAAAAGCGATTGGATAGACTATGGTGTGGAATTCAAGACAACCGGAGGCAATAAATCTAGTTGTACCAACCTTCCGTTGCCACCAATTAAAAGATTACTTTGAAGACCTTGACATTGTCCTTACCAACTATAAATCCATATATTTTATTGTGACACACAGGAAGTCGATTCATGCCAGTGCTGTTGTTTTTCTTTGGATCGTAAACTGCCGACTCGACACTTTCGTTCTCCGGTGTGCTTTCAGCTCCGTGTTGTTAACGTCTGAGTCGTCGTCGTTAAGGCTGAAACTAGTATTCAACTACTTTCGTTAAAGAAAGGAGTAAAACAAAATGTAGCTCTTCACTTCAGTACGTTAGCAAAGTATTAGTCCGTCATTACATCCCTCCTGATTCAGCTTAGAACTTTTATATCCAGAAACGGGACCACTCTAGAGAAAGATGACACGTTCGTTGTCACACAATACACACAGAATAACTATTTTCCTTCAAAAAAAAAAAAGTCCCATCGAGACGGTGATTTGTCTTTGAAAAATGTCTGAACCGGCTCGCAAGCATCTTCTGGAGTCTAGTCATGTGCGTGAACGAGAGCGTCTGGGACCGCGTGATGTTTCGTCAACACGCAGGGTGGGGACGAGTCCGACTGGTTCCAGGGTTTGGAGAGGCCCCCGGGACGTCCGTCACTGGGCGGCGGTTCACGCTGAGCTAATGATTATCTCATTCCTGAGCTCCCTCTGTCTCACAATCAGCATTTCCTCCCTCTCTCACAGAACATTATGCGTTGAAAGGGGAAACGGGGGGGGGGGGGGGAGAAAGCTGCACACAGGCGGATATTCAAAAGGAAAGTAACGCCAGCTCTCCAGTGTCGAGGTTGTTGTTTGGGGCCTTCTGGTTCTCCACCAGCACTTTGGTTCCTTGTTCCTCCGAATGACTTTAGGGTCATTCTCCTCTCGCCGTGTCCTCTGAGCTCGAATTTATCCTGGGAGCTGCTAACTGTGCTACAGTGGGATCTCCATTTAGACTCCGTCGTCCACTGAGGACTCCATATCTGTGTCTCTGAGTCCAACACACATACACACACAGGCGTAGAGACTCCGCCTGGTGTGTGTGTGTGTTCAGACTATTTAGTTCATCTCGTTTTCAGTGTGTCCCTTCCTGTACGCCATTGTATTCAGGCTTGTAGGAACAAAACAGGCAAATGTCACCTGTCCAACAGGTTTCTCTCTCTCTCTCTCTCTCTCTCTGTGTGTGTGTGTGTGTGTGTGTGTGTGTGTGTGTGTGTGTGTGTGTGTGTGTGTGTGTGTGTGTGTGTGTGTGTGTGTGTGTGTGTGTGTGTGTGTGTGTGTGTGTGTGTGTGTGTGTGTGTGTGTGTGTGTGTGTGTGTAAGGCATGCGTTTATGTAATGAAGGTTGGAATGTGAAGCATTGCCGGCGCTCACCTCTTCCTCTCCACGACAATACACTTGGTTGCTCCTTCACTTTGATTGTGTGAAGAGTTTTGTTTCCATGCCCTGATTGCAGATAAACAGTCGAAACAAATGTGGCGTCTATTTTCCGCTAAACCTCGACTCATCAAGAGGCATTTTATTCGCCGTCTCGATAACAAAGCTGTTAACATTGTGCTGACTTGAAATATGAAAAACCCAGATTGCACCGTGGCCGTATGTCATACGGCTAAAGTGTACAACTGCATATTTTAAAATGTTTGAAAATAACTCATATGGATTTATTTTTGATATATAAATAAATGTCTCTGTGGATGTTTATGACACCTTGTATGTGACATCTATTGTCCAAGATATTCTCTTGGACAATAGATGAAGTTTCAGCGCATCAATCAGGGACTTTGCAGAACAATAGATACCAAAGCAAAGAGGAGTTACGGTTATTATATTAAACCAAAGTGTCTAAGCATTGTCATGCATTTGCAA
Organism: Blennius ocellaris; assembly: GCF_963422515.1. NCBI lineage: Eukaryota > Metazoa > Chordata > Actinopteri > Blenniiformes > Blenniidae > Blennius > Blennius ocellaris. The sequence continues at coordinate 5,415,583 of NC_137652.1, read as the reverse complement.
ATTCCAGAGACACTGTTAAAAAACACGACTGAGAAATAGATCTCATGCTTATCACAATTATTACTTTCCTTTAATCATATATTCTTTTAACTTTAGAAAATGATGCATTGAAGACCTGCAGAAGTCACTGAATATTATCAACTCCCAGATGAAGGGGCATTTGTGATTCTGCATTTAATGGTTGTGCCGTATGTTTGGTGGCAATGTGGAGTCACTTCAACAGTGACTCGGTTCACCATGTTCTGACGCTAAATACTCAATGTTTTCATTATTTACCTTAAACAAAAATGTAAGATAACCCAAATATATGTTGTACTCTTACATTGCTTCATGCTGTGGGAAAACATGATAATATTTGACTCTCTATCGACATCCTCGAGACCAAAACAATGAATTAACCGAAGAAGGAATGAGTGGATTAACCAAGAATGACAAGATTAATGGAAACTTGGAAAAACACTAAAGATGCACTTTGTCAGGTACCTCTTGGGTTCATCAATCTGCGTCTAATTAACTGACAAAGCAATCACTGAAGTCACTTTTCAATCCAAACAAAAGTCAAATATTCCCCAGCCTCTCATGGTAAACTGGTTTCATTGGGGGGATTTGTGTGGCTCCATTAGATCCCCGTGATGATTTAGTTGCTGGAATATTTTCTGGATTTAATAAAGGTGACTCATTCACTGCGGCCCTGCAGCTTATCGCTGTATCACGTGTTTACTACCATCCTCATTGCCACAGTTTGCGGTGACGTCGCTCAGTCTCTGACATCCAGAGGTTGCGTGTGAGATCATCTGATAGGCTGGAGCCGTCGCCTCGGGAGGCTTACGAGTAGGTTTGCTTCGAATATCTTCGACAGGCATCACATAAGTACAATCACCTTTTTAAGAACAGTGACGGACAGATGCAGTCCGTCTTTAACATTGCACAAAGAAGACGGATTAAAAATCAAAATGTCATTACAAAGTGCCTTCAAAACATTAGGGAGCAGGTGAAATGTAATAATTGGTAGCAAAAAAGTAGAGTGTTTTTTTTTCTTTTATCAAGGTGGGTAAGGAGCTTGTCCAATCTCTGATCAGGTCTTTCTCACAAAGAATTGCTTCTCGCTGATTGTATTCACCTTGTGATATATTTAGGGTTCAATACTGTCCTCATAGTTCAAGAAATCCCGTAAATTCCAGACTATGAGCGGCTACTTTTTTTCCAGACACTTTGAACCCTGCCGCTTAAACAATGATGATACTAATTGATGGATTTTTACGGTCTCAAGAGCTTCATGCCTCCAATACAAGAGCGATGCGTTCAGGTACATCACGTAGCTCCATACTTTCTTTTTTTGTTTTCTAATTTGGTGGGTACAGCTAATATTCAGGTGTGCTCAATAGTCCGGAAATTACGATAAATCTCAAATCTACTTCTCGTTGTCCAGCACAACAACGATAACATTGTGATTTGAACTCTTTAAATAGATTTTGATCCAATATTCTAAAGGGGGGAAATCAAGGAAAAGCTGGATTTGGAGCAATTAACTTTGGTTTTTGGACCAACAAGACCATGTGAAAGTGTTGAAAAGCTACATAATATGACTCATTTTAAGCTTTAGAAATGGACGATTATATGGGAATTGACAATTGGATGAAAAACTGATTTATTCACCACAACAGAGGAAGACTCAGAACCCAAGTTATGTTAATTTGGTCAATATTGTGTGACGTTCTCATACTTTGTGCGTTGTTCATAAAAACAGTGCAGGTCGCACCCTTAAGCCTCAAAGTCACATTTCCCCTTTAAATTCACATTTCATGCTGTAGGAAGACATAACTGCACGTTGTGTCGGTTTACACGGTCGGCTGCGTCCACATGTCGGTCTCTGGGTGTTTCTCACCAGATGTCTCCACAGTTTGTGTGCAAACAGAAGCTGTATGTAAACACGAGTCGCTCTGTCCTCTTCCTCTCCCAGGACCAGAACGACGTCATCGACAAGCACACGCAGTCGGGCCTCGACCTGGTGGAGCGTTACATAAAGTTTGTGAAGGAGCGGACGGAAATAGAGCAGAGCTACGCCAAGCAGCTCAGGTGGCTCCCGTCATTCCTTTCTGCACGATTGTTTGTTTTTGAACTAGATGCTGGAGTCTATTTATTCACTGCTTTTTTTTTTTTTTTTTTTTTTAAACAGGAGTCTTACAAAGAAATATGCCAAACGAGGAAGCAAAGAAGAACAAGAATGCAGGTGAATTTCCCTATTTTTGCAAATGGTATGAATGAATTTTCGCAAACCTCTGGGTGTTTTTCTTCGAGGAGCTTTACAGGCTTTGTGAATTTCTTTTGGTGGCTCTTATGTTAATGAATTGATGTTGAGGATCTTCCAGGTTTCTGACTCGTATCCGTGCAGCTTCTTTCGTGATACAGTGCATCTCAGCTGGGATCTCAAAACGAGAAACTTTCTTTAATCGAGATTAGACCCATAAAACACCCATTTGATATAGTAATTTAATACTTTTGTATATCTGTGTCTTTATTTAATTTTATTTATTTTTATTTCTAATTTAATTTATTATTAAATTTTTATTTCTAATTTAATTTGTTATTTTAATTAATTTAACATGTTCAGTACGAGGTTTAAAATATACATTATTCAAATTACAAAAAAAACAAAACACACCATCTGTATATAAGTATAATGCAATGAGAATTCAGGAGGAAAACTGTCCTTTTATTTACATTTTACTTGTTAGGAATACATGTGTATGGCCTTAGATATACTTAAGTGGGACCAGTTGACTGCAGGGGGGTAATGCAGTAACAATAATAGAGTACAAATTACTGGCTGGTTTTATCTTGTGTCTAATTAAAGACACAAAAAAAAGACGTTATCAGGCTTCAGTGGATTTCTTCCGCCGATTCCTTTTGAAACCAAGAAAGGTCTTTAACAAGCACATGTTAGTTAAATGATGTAACCCTGCATGTCTCTGGAAAAAACATCAGCATCCCTCCTTCGTGTCTGCTCCCCGAAGAGGACGTGGAAACAAGCCCGCCAGATTGCTTCAGCATGCTAGCATTTGGGGGTTACATTAGAGCAGATAAAACGGGGTTTCAGCCATCGCTTGGCTCTTGTCGCTGGATCTCTGCGTATTATTGCTCCACAGACGGCACCTCGGCGCGTTGCGAAACAACGACTTGCAGGGGCCCGTTTGACCGTTCTCAGCTGTGACTGGGAGGGGTTTTACTCAACGTTCGTCCGTTGTATGTTCAGTTTCCAGCCCCCACCCCCCACCCCCCTTCTTTTTTTAACTCCTTTAACTTTCTTGGTGCAGATTCAGCAATCACGCGTCGTTCCAGGACATCCTGAACGAGCTGAACGATTACGCCGGGCAGCGGGAGCTCATCGCTGAGAACATGATGACCGGAATCTGTGTGGAGCTCACCAAGTTCCTGCAGGACCTCAAGCAAGAACGCAAAACAGTGAGAGAGGGAGGAGTTCGGTGGGGGGGGGTGGGGGGGTGGGAGGGGGTTTAGATGGGCTGTGGTTCGTCATCTTAAAATGTCAACTCTTCCCTCCCCAGCACCTGTCGGACGCCAAGAAGGCCCAGCAGAATTTAGAAGGCAGCTTTAAGCATCTAGAAAGTGTAAGTCCTTCACTTTCTTGTTTGGAAAACTCAACTTTGTTTTACAGTTTTTTTGTTTGTTTGGTTTTTTTTTTTTTTACGTTGGTTGAAATATGTTTCAAGGCAAATAATTCATATCGGGTTTCTATTCATCCAAAGAAATCATCTAATCATGGTTTGAAGGTTGTTAATAGATTGAAATAAGCTCTGGGTGTTGACATTAACGGCACATTTGAATAATGGACCTCTCACTTCTTGTTTTTCATTCCTGTTTTTACAGATGTTACAGAATGTCACTTTAATGATAGTTTGCTTTTATTCTGTAAACGAGAGACAGTTTCATGAATAATGCATCACTTTACTGTAATGTTATTGCTTTTAGCCGTAACTGTTATGAAACTGAATCAGAATAACTGAAGCTTGTTCTTGACGTGCAACTTTTGATACGGCAGTAGACTCTGTGAATTAGCTTCAGCTAAACTCTCTTAACAGTTGCTATTTCACTAATCTCCTCTTGCTGGAGGAGCATCTCCCTAATCCCGAATTGACTCTAGATTATGCTTCACTTAAAGCAACATTTAACATTCAGCTTGTACCTCCTGTAACGTGAGCCCAACTTTGACACTTAAGTGAACCTAAATATTAAATTAGTCATTGTCGGCTACGAGCACAATATGAAGACATCTGAACTACATTTCAAATAGCCAACTAGTAACTGTAATCAAATCCTGAGATTCACCAAAAGTAAAAAGGTAAAGCTCAGTGGACACTTCATGTAAATGTACTCGTTTTACTGTGTTACCCAAATGTGTACCTTAAACAAGTCGTGTCCTCAACGTATGCAAAGGTGAAAAAAACTTTAAATGGTAAATCACTGCTTCCTTTCAGGCTGTTAAAACACACGGCGACGGGTCAGAAGGTAACCTGTGTGTCTCCTAACTGGTTACAAGTCGTAGAAATTGCTCGGCGATTAAAATTGTGTCTGTTAGTCTGTTATTGGTACGTTCTCACAGTTTCAATGCTCAAGTAGTTTCCATGAAGCTGGTGGAGAAGAAGCAATAAGACAAAATGATGTTTCACAGTCTTGCAACTCTACGTTTTTTGGAACTTGGTGTCGACTATCTCTTGCCTAAGCTGTGTATTGCCTTAATACTTTACATCGACTTGAACTACAAAGATCAGCAACAATGGAAACTGGAACCCCATTGACCTCAATGTTCTGTAGAACAATTGTATTATTTGTCATTTATATAAAGTAGGACTTCAACACACGGACCAGATGTGTATCATCAGGTTTCACTGGTTTTCATTGAATTTGTGACCACTTTACAATAGTTAACTTTTTTTTTTCTTTTTCAAATCACTGTTAATTTTTAACTTTGTGAACTTCGACACTTGCGTTCAGTGGCTGTAGGAAGAATGTATAATAAACACAGTAACTCTTAACTTTTTTCCCCAAGTGTGCCCAAGGTGTTAAAGCAAATAAAAAAAGTATAATAATAATCTTGAATTTCTTTGCATGTTTAGTTCCTTCACTCCCTGTGTCGGTGATTGGTAACGCCACTAATACTCGGACTAGCATTAAAAGTGTGTTTTGTGCCTTGCAGACAAAGAAGCGCTTCGCTAAGGAGTGGGCAGAGGCGGAAAAAGCCACACAACAAGCAGAGAAAACAGAAAATGACCTCAATGCCACCAAACTCGACGTGGAGAAAGTACACAAACATATTAACACTTCACTTCCACAACTGAGAGCACTTTTTTTTTGTTGTTGTTTAAAGAATGTTCTCAATCCCCAAAAAGTAGTCCTTGAACTCATCGTCTGTATCTCTCACTCTTCTTCCTCCTCCTCCGCTCTGCACCTCTTCCCACATTCCCCTCCACTTTGCATTTCATTTTGCATCCCTTCAATTACGTCTTCCTCCTGCATCCTGTCATATTCCCCGCTCTCTCTCTTTCTTTTTTCCCTCCTTCCATTCGTCCTTCGCTCTGAAGGCCAAGCAGCATGCCCATGCTCGCACGCACACGGCGGAGGAGTGCAGGAACGACTACGCAGCCGTGCTGCAGAAATTCAACAAGGAGCAGAACTTCCACTACTACACCGAGATACCACAGATCTTCAATGTGAGATTCTCGGAAACACACACACACACACACACACACACACACACACACACACACACACACACACACACACACACACACACACATATATAAACTCATATAAACCAGTGCGACTGCGATCAAAGCAGGCTGTCGCACTCGCGTGTGTGTGTGTGTGTGTCGAACAGAAGCTGCAGGACATGGACGAGCGCCGGATCAGGCGGCTAGCGGGGGGCTACTGCCAGTTCTCGGACATCGAGAAGAACGTGCTGCCCATCATCTCCAAGTGTCTGGAGGGAATCTCTACGGCAGGAGGCAAGATAAATGAGAAGCAGGCAAGTGGGGCTTGTTTGTGGCGTTTTGTCAGTCACTTCTGCTTTAGCGTCGCGTCGCCTCTGATCTGACTCGGTCTCTCGAGCGACGCTCAACTCTGTTCTCGTGTCTGGAGGCCTCATGAAAGAGACGTCGGATTGACTTTTGAGCCTGTGTGTTGTGTAATGCCAGCAGAGCAGGCATGTCACACATTCAGGATGTGCAAAGTCAGTTATACTGTTTGAAGTTGATACGCAACAAGATTCACTGTTTTACACTATTTTACAAGAATCAGAAAGAAGAGCATTTAGTGTCAAAACACTCCAATAAAAGCTTTCTTGCATTGATGTGTCTGAAAATGTTGGTATTTTACAGCCTGTAGGCCACATACCAACTATTTACCACAACAACAGAATCTAATTAAAATTAGTGCACATGGTGCACACAATACAGCTGCTACACTTCTTATTGTAATGCACATAGTTCATGTGTGAGCGCTCACGATTGTTGCCGCGGAGACGGGATTACCGTCGGAGGAAAAGGCCGCGTGCGTTTAGTTCATGTGGAATGAGTGGTCGCGTTCAAGGGCGAAAGTTCTCACTGGTATTATTACAAAGTACGGAGCCCCCGAAGGGACATGGAGAAAGGGGGAAAAAAAGAAGAGGGAAAAAAAAAATTTCTGGGGAAAGGACATGCAAAAGCACGTCCTTTCGCTAAGCACTGCTTGAATGTCTTTATATTTTAGGGCCGATTTCAAAATAAAACTCAATAAAACTCTCGTACGGGTGGGCGTCCTCCATTAGCTTTAGCTTCTCTCAACAACAGTGGGGTGTACGGTGTCTCTGAAAGGACAAACTTAGTCAATCACATACACGATGTGCATATATAACAATATAGTTTTGCGAGATAGTGAGTTTTCTTTTTTCCCTCTTTTTTTTTTATTTTCTCCTTGTCCCTTCAGGGGCACAAAGAAACGTGCAGAGAAATACAAGTTTTGACTGCTGCAGAGCAACAACAGTACCTCGTCCAAAACACGTACCAGCCTGCGTTTCATCGATGGATGAACATCAAGTAGAATTGAGTTCAGCCGGTGACTCGTCCCTCTCCGGCAGGCCTCATTTGGCATGTGGCCCCTCGGGAAATTAATTGCCCACCCTGCCTCACATCCCCGATAAACCTGCAAATATGTCTTCATTTTATATTATTAAAGGAATAGTTAGACTCTTAGCAAATGCATTTAGTGGCATCAAATCATCAGTTTTTAATGAAGCCGTCATCATGCAAGTTGATCTCGTGTCTTTGACCGGCAGTCTGTTATTAATCATTCTGCGTTTGTTTCTTATTGTTGTGAATGCGTCTCCCTGCAGGACTCGTCACTGCTCATAGAGCAGCACAAGTCTGGCTTCGAGCGGCCCGGAGACGTGGACTTTGAGGACTACACCCAGGGAATCAAACCGGCAACCTCGGAGTCGAGCCTCAACCCACCGAAAGTGCGCGCAAAGCTCTGGCCTTTCAGCAAGAAACACAAGGTGAACTCGCCTCACTTCATTTTCGGTTTGCGCGAAAAAGTAAAACCAACACTGAGATTTCGGAGCCTCTCCCCTTTTTTTTTTCTTTTTTTTTTTTTCTGTCTCTGCCGCTCGTTCTTCTGCTAACCTGAAAATCCTCCCCGTCCTGTTTCCAGATTAATAGGAGAAGCTAAAATTATCCTCTCCTTTTCTATTTTGTGTAACTGTGTCAGACTGAGTGGCATCTAGCATCGAGTCTGCAAATTGCAAGCAGCACAATAACACTAATTCATCAGCCCTGCTTGGGTTATGTGGAACAACGGTCCTCACTGAGCTCATAAAAGCAAAAAAAAGTGTGTTTGTGCTGGATGTGTGCAGAAATATAGCAACGCACTGAGCTCTGGAAGACGGCCTGCTCAGTGTTATTTTCTGAAATGCCGCTTGTTTGGGTTATGCGACATGCGCAGCCATTACTGGAAAATAAATGGGAAGCACTAATCTATTGACCAACTGATGATAATCCAGCATGCGGGAGCATTTCGTTTCAAAACGCTAAGCTTCTTAATTATATGAATATTTTTAACATCATTGAACAAAGGCCTTGATTGCTACAAGTCCCAACATATCCTGTAATCAGGGGGATTCACTTTCCCACGAATGTCTCGGACCGGGATGTGGTTGACTCTGCTTATGAGCCGTTGTGATCGCAGCTTGTATCAAATGAGAGGATGATTTCCTGTGTGGGACACGGGGCTTCATGCACAGCAATGTCGTGCTGGAGTTTTAAATGGCAATATCCTCTAAATGAAGTATGGCTGGGGAAACTTGTGTGAGCGTTAAAGAAATAAAGGCAGATTGACTGTATATATAGTATTTGCCAGCACTCACACCTCGACATACAGCTTGGAGAAATATAAATATTCTTTCCACATTTTGTCACATTAAAATGTAAATTCTTTTTGTTGGGATTTTTTTGTTTGTTTGTTTTGGAAGCCAATTTATATTCATTATTTGTTTGATACATATAATCAGCGAGAACACACAGATACACACAAATATCTACAAGCGAAATAAATATTGATAAATTGAATGGGATATTTAAGTATTTCTATAACATATGAACATCTTCGTAAAATGAATAAAGTCATAATTTAAGAAAATCTGGTAAAATAGCTTCTATCTTGGTCTTTTTTTTGACTCAGGTCATTTTATCTATCCTAAATGACAAGAAAATATCTTTAAATATGAAATGTTTCACTTTTGACGCAGCGTTTTTGGTTTGTTTTTTTTTTGTTTGTTTTTTTTAATCTAAAACATTTATAGGAGAAACTTTTTACTATTTTAAAAATTTAATATCTTTTTTAAATCAGTAAATCTCAGGACAAGTCTGTGAATAAACTTATTTTTCTCAGACATTTACTAAAAAAAAATCACTCTGAAAGTAGTAAAGGATATATACGTTGGAGACGCATATATCCTTTACACGTTTGCCTAGATGGAATCATTGGTGAAGTCAGTTTGTGTGAGGAACTCATTGTTTGCTTTTGCTCTTTTTTTGTTTTGTTTTGTTTTTTCTTAATAGAAATAAATGTACAAGTCAGCAGAAATAGCACATTTATCTTTTGTGCGTGGAATCATGGCCAGTTGAATCCATATGAACCGGTCCTGTTGACCTTCTATAGGACCTGATGCTCACTCGACTCATCAACGACGCACAAATACAAACACACACATTCCAGTCATGTCTCAGCCCTCCACCTCGTCGCCCCGAGGGGCAGTTCTGATTCCTGTGTGCTGCGCCGACTTGCCCCAGACACACACATTGCTCCACGTCCTCCTCCTCATCTGTTATTACTGAAATCTCTCCCTCTCTGTCTCTCTCTCTCTCTCTGTCTCTCTCTCTCTCTCTCTCTCTCTGTCGCCCCCTTGTTGTTTCCTCCCCCTCATCATCACTCCGCCCCTCCGTCCACATTTAACTGGTGACCGTTGAAGTGTGTTCTACTGTGGCGTGTTTGTCATGAGCCTGTCTAACACGCCGTCTTCATCTTTCTGTGTCCAGATCACTCATGTGGAAAAGCACGCGGTAATACTCCACGTTACATCTTTTTGGGGAATGTGGTGCTGGATGGTTTTCAAGGGGAAATGCTGTTTGAAGAGTAACTCCACTCTAGATTAAGCTGCACTGACGTCTGTGGTTGAGATGCAACAGGTTTTATGCATTTAGAAACTTCCACAATTTTAACCGAAATGGACTTGTGAAGTTTATATGCAGCATGAAGAGCAGCTTTTCCACAGATGTCATTTATCTAGGTGTAGTTACTCTTTAATTAAACTGAATCATGAAGGCAAAATCAAAGTGGTTTTTTTTGGTGCAGGTTAATCGATTGTCTCTTCTGCGACTAAATTAAGTTGACATATCCTCTATATGTTTATATGTAGTTTGCAAGCCATATTTTATGTTATGTATTTTGTTTCACATGTCAATTTCTCTCCATATATATATATATATATATATATAACAAATCCAGGTAAACCAGCAATCTGTCCACTTTTAGTGTAACTTTCTATTTCCTTCTAAGCACTTTTGTTTTGTGTGTTTCCCTGCCGAGCTTCTTGAGAACTGAAATAACTCGACATTAGTCACCTGCAGAGAACCAAGCGCTGAATAGACGATGGGATGGCATCATTTAGTTAAAACGTTTTGTCAAAACGAATGAGTCAGATTTAAAAATGTGTTTTGTATTTATTTTTCAGTCTTTATTAATGTTTTAGTAGAGTGCAAAGGTTGTTGTTTTAGTGAAATAATCCAAAGCTGGTTAGTTTATGGTGCTTGACAGAAAGGATGAGGTTGGACAGAAGGACAAACTGTCATGTCAACTTGCGCGCTGCTCAAATATCAGCGACGTACGCTCCTGCCGTCTGGACCTGTGCCCAGAGTTTGAACACACTTACCACTTCCTGTTTGCTTTTCCTTCACTTCCTGCTCAAGCGATTTCAGCTGGGTGACGGTGGAGAGATGGAGTAATCCCACATGATGCTTCGTCTTTTAAACTTGACCCACTGGTTACCGTTGAAGTGTTTGTTATAATCCTGTTCTATCTTTCTCTGTCCAGACGACTCACGTGGAAAAGCGTGTGGTAATACTCCTTATTGTTACATTATTGGATCTGGTGTTGGACTGGTTTGCAGGGAAAATACTCTTTAAAGAGCCACTTCACACTGGATGAAGCTGGACTGACCTCTGTGGATGAAATGCATCAATTCTATCCTTTTAGAAACTGCTCATTTCCCCTCGGCGGCATTTAAGAGCACTGCAACAATTACAACAACAACAAAAAATGCATTTTTTCCACAGACATTATTTATCTTGGCGCAGTTGCTCTTTAATTAGCTGCCATGAAGGCAAATCAAGAGCTTTCTCATGGTGCAGGATCTATCATCATCTTTCTAGGGATGTGTCGCAGCTTTTTTTTCCTCTTAAATGAACCAAATAAGCAGCCAGACAGCTATTCAGTACTGTGAAAAAAAGGTTTTTGGCACGTGTCATAAAATGTGGCATCGTAAAGACACTCGACAGTCGAGGTGTTTAATTTGTTTCACGTAACGCAACACAGAGGGAACGAACAGAAGAGACATCGGTATTCAGTGCAGCAACACTTCATGTTGCCCACAGCGTCGGCTCTTCTGTAGTCTGGTTCAGATCACTTTATATGGACTCCGTGATGTTGGGATCACGTTGGCCTCAGCGAGCCCAAATCTTTACTTGTATCTTACTTAATGACAATGGCGATATGATACATATATATATTGATTTCAAACTGATCTGATGGGATTTTGTTTGTTTGTTTGGTTTTTTTTGCTGGAACGGCAGCATTTCTTTCAGACCTGCTTTAAACTTTACACAGTACTGTATAACGTTTCATTTCAGGCTGGATTTCCTTCATTTTTGAACATCGCAACCACAAATCATCTCCAAATGACCTCAAAAGTTGGCTTCAGTGATGTTACTGCAATACTGGGACACATATGGGTTGATATTGGGAGCAACTTAAAAGATCAGCAAACGCAGATCAGATTTTAAGGGCAGCAGTTTCTACTGTTTGCCGTCTGGAGCCCAGAGTTAGAACACACTGACCACTTCCTGTTTGCTTTTCCTTCGCTTCCTGCTCCAACTTGGCCCTCAAGCGATTTCAGCTGGGTGACGGTGGCGTCATCTCACATGTGTCAGAGAGGCTTTCTCTCCGTCTCGCCTGTTTTATCGGTGTGTAAAAGTGTGTTTGTCATAAACCCGTCTCACACTTCATCTTTCTCTGTCCAGACGACTCATGTGGAAAAGCGTGTGGTAATACTCATTATTGTTACATTGTTGGATCTGGTGCTGGACTGGTTTTAAAGGAAAATGCTTCATGAGGAGTGACTGTAGACAAGATATAGCTGCACAAACCTCTGTGGAGAAAATCCATTGATTTCATCCATTTAGAAAATGTGTCAGTGGACATCAGTCATTTATCTCGGTGCAGTTTCTCTTTAATGAACCACCATAAAGTCAAATAAAGGTAATTTTATGGTGCAGGATGCAATATAACATGTTTTCTGGGATGGGTCACAACTAACCTCTTTTTCTGCGATGGTATACTGACTTTTTCCTACTTTTTTAAAACCGTGACACAGAAGGGTCAATGCAACTGCGTAAGCCAGTACCCATCAACAAAAGCCAAAAGACCGCAATGGAAGTTAACCCACAAGTGAAGTGGGATTCCGGGGGACGATATTTTCTGACGGACCATTATAAATTGCACGAGAGTTTAATGAAATGTCAGTAAATCGCTTCTGCTCGACAACTGCGATTACTTACAATCGCCCATTGTGATTGTTTTACTTACGTTTCATTAAAGTCTCCTGGGATTTAAATAGTCCATCAGAAAATGTTGCCCCCCCCGGAAACTAAGCTTGTTTTTCTGACCGCTGCAGCTCACTTCCGTTGTGGCCTTTGCCTTTGCGTTGACCCTTCTGGGCCACAATAAGATCTTCATTTGAGAACAAGCCAGCCTCACAATAGCTGCCGTGTGTCATGTACTACAAACTGCACCCGATATTTGGACAAGGTTGGTGGTTTGAAGTTTTTCTATTCCGATGTTTACCGCTCCGGACACGTCAGACTGTTTTAATATGAGGCGTTCAGAAACATGTATACAGCAATAGAAGTCGCCACTAAAGCAAAGTGGGGTTGTTTTTTTTTTTATGTCTGTCTATGTCTCGGTTGCTCTTCTTTCACTTCCTGCTTCCATAAGCTGTGTTTAGTTCAAGTGAGAGGAAGATCTTGAAAAAACTTAAAAAAAAAAAGGATCCAGTGTTTTCAGCTTCTTTCCCTCTGATGTCTTTTTATTCACGTTGGTTTCAGCCGTCATGTCGTTTATCAAGTCCTGAAAATTCCTACGTTGCCGAATGTAACTTATTGGTTACAAATGCAAATCAAAAGATTTGAATATTGTTTCAGATTGACGGAGGCATTTGCAGTGATTTATGATTTTTCGCATTAAAGTAGATCATGTGGTGATAATTACATGCAAACTTTTGTAAAATTACATGCTAAGAATACTCGTGAAAGTTACAGTTACTCTCAATCTTGTGCTTAAGTTACATTAATGCGCGTACTCGTCAAGAAGGACTTCCTCCTCTGGTTATTTCAGTCAGACCTGCCTAATGACAAGAAGTGAACTGGTTCTTGATCGTGGCGCACACAGCAGAGACGTCGTAATCGTTCCTCTCGTCCGAATGTACCGAGAATCTGGTGCATGAGGTTTTCTGAGAAACACCGTCTTCTCATCCGGTCGGCTTTTTAAATCACTGGCATTACACTGATTAATTATAACTCGTTCAATAATTACACAGTCGCTGGTGTTTTGAGTTTTATAGCTGTAACAGGTTGTGATGCCGCTGCCTCTTCCTGTCCTGTTCAGCGGAGCAGCTGCTGGTGACATTAACGTGCCTCATCGGCTCCAGAAATGTGTTTGCAGAATCTAAATAAACATTATCTGGCCTTTTTATAGGAGCTTCTGTATTTTGGCACTTCATCTGAACTGTTTACTTGCTTCTTCTACTCGGTGTTATTTTATTTATTTATTTTATCCTTTTTTAATTTTAAAACTGGTGTTGTGCCATGTTCTAAAAATCACTTTTCCCCTTTCCTGCGGAAATGATCGCAGTCGATTATGTGACCAGTTGAAATTGCAGGAGCGTGCCACCGTTTGACTTTGCACTAACTGATGTTCTTTCAGCTGAATTAAACCTGTGAATCAGGAAATAATCTGAACCGCAGCTCCACAACACTGCATTATTATGATTACCCGCGCACGAGTAAGATGGGCCTAATTAACAGAGATTAGTACGGCAACGCCAATTTAAAAAAAAAAATTGGGGGGGGGGGGGGGGTTGTAAGTCATAAAATCAAGTTTGTTCTGATGTACCTATAAAGTGTATATACTGCAAGGTACAATCAATTCTTTACTTATCGGCGAGCCGAAAAGGTTGTGGGAAGATTTAATTTTTCCTTTCAAAGACGATCTAAAATTTCCTAAGATGGAGTGGCTTCGGAGCAAAGGGTCTTCCTGTCTTTGTTAGGTGTGTGTGCGTGCGCGTGTGTGTGCGTGCGCGTGTTTGTGAGGTGTTTGTGCAATCTGCACCGGTCCAAACCACTGCACAGCTGAACTGTGGCGCTATTCTCCCAACTGGGCAATTAATGAGGATCATGGGATGTAATGCCTGCCTGAACAGTCACTCACTGTCTGTGTGTGTGTGTGTGTGTGTGTGTGTGTGTGTGTGTGTCGTCTCTTCTCTGGCATCTCGTACGGAGGTCGCTCTACTTGACACCCAGTGTCGGCGCGTCTCTCCGTTTGTCGCGTCGCTTTGACTAACAAGCTGCGTTTGTAGTTTTAACCTGTCATCGTGCTGATGTGTGACAGATGTGTCTTATTAGCGCTGGGAAAACAGACAGAATAAAGGGAGGAGTGACATCTGGAGGGGTTACGGTTTCTTGTCCAAATGGCACTCGGGAGACTCACTGTGTGTGTGTGTGTGTGTGTGTGTGTGTGTGCACGTTTGTGTGTGTGTGTGTAGCCGCCGGCTGCAGAGGATTTCTCTCACCTTCCCCCGGAGCAGAGGAAGAAGAGGCTGCAGGCGAAGATCGATGATATCACCAAAGAGCTGCAGAAGGCGCAAGACCAAAGGTGAATACATCACCAACAATATCACAGAGATCTCTGAGGGTGGAAGAAGAAAAACAAACAAACAAACAAGAAAACCTCTGTGCTTCTCATGTTGGCCGACGAGCAGCTGAGCTGACAGCGAAACCTTTAATGGGCGAGTTAAAAGACTCTGCGTCTCCCAGGTGTTGCTTTGTGTTGCTCTGGATCACATTACACACCTGATTCTTCTCTGTCACTCCTTTATCTTCAAAGTTAAGCAGGAATGAGTGAAATACATCATACCTTTGTGTTTCCGACGACAGTTATTAGTTCTGTGCGGCCCAGTTTCTAAGATCTCCACCAGCCTTTTCACTTTCGCTTTTATTTACATTATTTATATCATTTTATTTTCTCATTTTTTCAACACAAACGGAACGGTTTATCTTGAACGAATGTGGCTGAAGTTAACGGAGCAAGACAGAAATATGAGATGTCTGAAAAAGAAAAGTGAAAGAGGGAGAAAATAAAGGGTAACATTTTGTTGGCAGCTTCATTCCAGTTTGTCCGTTCGTTTGCAGTTTTCATCGTCTACGTCGATTGGTTTTTCAATTGTCTGTCGCGAGCCAGGTTCCAAAAAAAGTGAATTTATTCCACTAATCTTGTGCTTCTTGTAGTCTTAGTTGATACGTTAGTTTTTCCATTATGTAGATTTCTTGTATTATGTCTCAAGTCTCATGTCGGTGGATCCACTTTACCCCAATTCCCTGTTATAACCTTTTTTTCCCCAGCTATTAGTAATATTTTAACCAGATCTCTATCCCCAACACGTATGGCGTTTTCCATTAGGTTACCCAAATAAAGCACCATAAAGTGTCTTAGTACATGTTGCAGTGTTATATCTATAGTTGTCTAAAACATCTATGTCTTCTGGCAATTCCAAAATATGTGCATATCTTGGATATTCTGTATTGGCTGCCTCGTCCACATTCTCTCCATCGTGGGCTGATTTACATTCGAGTGAAACTCTTTAAATGCATCTGCCAAACAATATAATGTCCTCGTCCTTCTGTGCCGCCTCAGTGAAGCACTGGAGAAGATGAAGGGTGTGTACGAGCAGAATCCACAGATGGGGGACCCCTCCAGTCTGGAGCCGCAGATCACGGAGACGACCCAGAACATCGGCCGCCTGAGGGGAGAGCTCACCAAATATGAGGTTAACACACACACACACACATGCACACACAGGAACTGGTGTTTGGGGCTTCTTTTTTTTTTTTTTCTTCTTCTTCTGTAAAAGTTCTGATGCAGTGTATCTGGCTGGTTCATCACAGACGTGGCTGTCTGAAGCAGTGGGAGGAGAGGACTCTGCCAACGCCATCAACAATAACACTCAACATGGGTAAGACGCGCGTTCCCAGAATGACCTGCAGCTGCATCTCCGCTCTGCTTTGTTCACGAGCATAAACATTAATAAAAAGTTATCAAACTCGCGTGTAAAATGGTGCAAAATGGTGTCATCTTCTAGTGAAAGGGGAAACCTTGTAGCAGAATGAGGTTTTCTTAGTTGTCTCTGTCGGGACAGAGATTAAAATTATTATTTTTTTAAACATTGGATAAGGCATCCAGAGGGATTGTTAATGGAGCTGCAGAAGATTCTCGAACATCCATCTTTACAAGATTCAATGACGCAGGACTCCGTACAGAATACATCGACTGTATCGAGCTGCAACGGGAGACACTTCCCATAAAGAATGGAGTCATTAACAGAGTAGACTGGATGTGTATGGAAATACTAAAGCACTAGAAAGTATTCACATTTCATTGATTTAGTCTCAAAACGTTGTGACGCTCCCAAAATCAATCTTTGCTTTGAGGCGAGAGCTCGAGCCACTCCACACTGTCACACAAGCAACTTTAATTCAAACTTGTTTGGAAACGGCAAGAAAAGACAGGAAAAGTTTTTCTTAATGATAAGAGAAGGCAAATTAGATTTTTCAGAACACGAAAACAAAACAAAAAATCACACTTCAAAATGTACGATTGTTGGTTTTTGGATTTTGGGGGGATTTCTGAGTGTTGGAGAAGTGGATCTCTGTCTCAACAGGAAGGACATCTGATATATATTTAAGAACAAAAGAGACATTTTAGATGCTATTTTAGTTTTTGGGAGCAAAAAAAAACTTGAATTGTTCGTTGAGGGTGTTAAAGTAAACTTTGTTTCTGGGGCCATAAAAAGACCAATTGAATCTTGAGTGGGCCAGACCCGTTTTAAAATAGGAATTTTAAACGCGCGTACAAATGTTTCCCCTTTCTTTTAGTGGGAAGACGTAATAATACACGAGACTTGGATTCAATATAGAATAGAATCAAAACACTTTATTAGTCCCTGAAGGAAATTCTTGATGTACTTGATATACGACTAAAACTTCAAATTGTTTAAATTTACAAAAGAAAACTCGTTCACGCTTAAGATGTGAAACACAGTAAAAACTCATGTTCTCACTTCCCAGTGCGTATTTTCTCTTTAAATTGCGGTGCCACTAAAATGTACTGCTACACCGAATAAAACCACAGAACCCCACAAGCTTTTTGTCATTTATACGCTATAAATGACAAAATTGGGTGCAAAGGAGAAATCTCAATTCCCAACATGCCTTCTTTCTTGTAATTTTTTTTAAAGGCGTCAGTGTTTCTTCGGTAAAATGTAGCTTTGGAACTGAATGTGCGGATTATTAAAAACACTATGATGTCAAACCACGAGTGCCAAAAATAACACACATATTCTGTTGCTTTTGCTTCCTTATTGAATATTGGTCAAAACATCTTTGATTATAAACATGAGAGGAAACTGCGGTCCAGTTTGAGGAAAACATTTGTCACAGTTGACAGACAAACGCATATTTTTTGCTCAACTTTTATGAGGTTTCAGCCCCGCAAGGCATCTTTCACGTACTTTAATAATATATATTTATTTTTTTATTTTTTTTTTTTGTTAAATTTGAAGCTGTAATAAATACAAAGTCTGACTGTCTTGCCTGAATGTCCAGAGTTGGGGCGGTGGAGCCGTCTCACAACATCTACACGGACTTCGACGACGAATTTGACGACGTAGAAAACCCCATTGGCCAGTGTACCGCCCTGTACACCTTTGAAGGTACGACCGGACGCTCCGGCGACTCGTTGGCACTCGCACACCGCCTCCAGACTTCCTCTGCATCTCTCGCCCCGTTGCAGGAAACAGCGAGGGCACCATTTCCATCACGGAGGGAGAGCAGCTGAGCGTCATGGAGGAGGACAAAGGAGACGGGTGGATGAGAGTCCTGAAATCCAACGGCGACGAGGGCTACATACCATCTTCCTATGTCAAGTCTTAGCTGGCGTCCCGGGAGCCCCCGGCGACAGAAGTTGAGAGCGCAAAGGTGAACGCAAAGTCATCCGAGATAATTGGAGCGGTTCTCGGCATCTTTTATCTCGGCCGCCGCCGCCAACGACGCGCGAGTAGAGATGAAAGTGAGTGATTATAAAAGCTTGTTATCGAGGCTGATTGCAATATCGCGCACTCCTCGTCTCCGCTCGCCGTGGCGGGAGATGCCGTCTCTTTAAGTGCAGACTGTCAGTCCTCACGGATCTTTTATAGATATCAGCTCTTTTAAAATTTTACCAAAAAAAAAACACACAAAAAAAAAACCACACAAAACTTTTGAATGTATTCCTGAAACTTTTTTGTCACGATGTTGAGTGACGACTCCTCTAACATATCCAGCATTGTAGTTCCCCGATGCTACAGTATATTTATCGCGACGCCTTTATCTGCACACACCTGGTGAACTCTTTCCTCTCTGCTCAGACCCCCCCCCTCCTTCCTGACAGGATAATGTGAGTTTCTTTTTTTTTTTTTTTTTAAATCGTGGTGATGTTTTATGACTTTTAAACTGGATGAAAACCACTACCCTATACGCAGTGCGCACACAATGCATCTCTCGGTGGATGGTGACGATAACGAGTGGCCTCCCGTCTGTCTGGAACTGGTGTTCAGTCGCCGTTATGAGGAGTGAGACACGAAGGGACGTCTCCGTCTTGTGTTTCCCTTCGTCTCATAAAGTCTCAGTGGACGCGTGGAAAATGTCCCGGTGAGTGCAGGGAATGGTTTCGCTTGCCTCATGTTTATAGAACAAACTGGTGTAAAAACTAAAATCCCTCGGCATCCCGGTTCATTTTCAACAAAATGTGTTCCAATTTTTAAAACTCCTTGTGTACCACAGGTCTATAAAGACCTTCAAAGAATTCGCCTCATAATTTAAGGTATTCAAGTATGTTTTTTTACCGTTTTAGTTTAATCAGTGTTCTTTTTTTTTTTTTTTTTTAAAGAATCCAATTCTGTTTTACAAAGTCCTTGTCAGGCCTAAAATAAATCTAGCTGTAGTTTATTCGTCAGTCTGTTTTTTTTTTTTATAGAGAACTGGTGTAGATTAAAGAGTGAAGTCAAGTTTGAAATCTGAGTCATATGTTCCTGTATCCTTCTTTAGCTTTAACAGTTTAAAAGGGAGATTTTTCCATTTTCATTATTTTTCATTCAAGAGGATGTGAAAAGACTTTATTATCAATTTCAAGCTGTATTCATCAAACCCCATCATCCATCTGAGCGTCTCCTCATGGCGGCGACTCCTGTTCAGACAGACTGGACACAATGTGAACCTATTATCTATATTCATTATGTCACAGCTTCTCTGGCGCCTAAAAAGGTTTGAAAGGAAACTTTCTCTGCAATATATTTTGTGAATTTCAGGCTAAACTAAAGGAAAAGCACAATTGCAAACCAGAGCAAAGAGGTTTTCTTTTTTATTATTATTTGTTTTTCTTCTAAAGAGCATCTGTGAATCGCTCGTGTCTGAGGTTGCAGAATTTGTGCACTGGTTTTTCTGGAATCTGATGATTCAGATCTGGACTCTTTTATCTTTGGATTTCTGACTTTGCACAGAAGTGGCGGCTGGAGTGGGTTCGGATGATCAACGGTTTCCTATATAAGCCTCCTTCATATCTTATTTGGCATAGCTTGTTACTCTGGTCATCTGAATCTTTCTAAACCCCTCTGAAACCATTTTTCAAAACCTTTCGTCATTATTCTCACTTGAGATCCCCTCGGTGGCTCGATGGCACCAGAATCAATTTCAAAGAGAGTTTTGGACCACTGCCAGGAATGATCAGGCGCTTCTTAAATCTGCATATCCTTCTGGGATTGAGCCACGTAAAGGTTTACTCGTCTGCTCTTTTTTTCCTATACCACTTTGTCCTGCACTAAATGTTATCTTAACATTTAAAGGGTTTTTTTTTTTTTATTGTATGATACATTTTTTAAGAAAATGTTTGTATTTACATGCATCATAAAGTATAAAAGGAAAAAAAAAAAAACCTTGTCTCTTTTTTTGGTTTTTCTTTACAAATGTTCTTCATAAACAATACAATGCAGAAGCTGATGGACAAAGTTGACGTGTCTTTATTGCATCAGAAACAGTGAAATACATAATATCCAGTGTGGGTTTTTTTTTTTTTTTTTTTTTTAAACAACCGCTGTTAATGAAGTGGCCAGAATCTCAGTCTTTAATGCTCACGTTCACCCTCTGGAATCTCAAGTATGCGACAAGAGGCTTGGGCTGATAAAACAGTCTGACAATCACAAATGTACATTTTGTAAAGTAAACAGATGCAATTTGTTCAGTAAACTCTTCTAAATAGTCCCAAGAAAGAAAAATGAATCCACAGCAGCCCATTTTCACAGTAACTCTCTGCCCACACATTCCAGTTCAAATCCCTTTTCTTTTGTTTCATAAAGTTGTCACTTGAAAAGCTCCGCAGTTTAATCTGGGGGCTGTAATCTCTTCCACAACATGCCGAGGCTCAACTAAAAGCTTTTGGGTTTTTTTTTTTTCCCCCATCCAGTGAAGAAAGTGCTGATTTGGCCTCTCGCTCCTCGCGGCCCCGGGCTCAGGTTAGAAGGTCGGGCTGCTGCGGGGTGATCTCCACAGGTTCCAGTTTATCAGAGAGGACACAAAGGATCTTGTCAAACTTCTCGTATCGCTCCTTTCTGTCTGCCGCCGCGCCCACGTGGCCCCAGAGGAGCCGCAGGGCGAACTCGGTCCGGACGGCCTCCAGCAGCTCGGGCACCGGCTCCCAGCTTCCCGCTGCAAAACGGTGTGACGGGACATTTGATCAGATCGACTCGTAACTTCTCGCCGGATTCGGTGTCTCAGTACAGCACGTTGCACTTCGCCGCTTCCTGCCACAGCCGACGTTAACTGCATATTACTGCAACCCTCATGTGCGACAGATTAATTCCGCTAACTGGAGTTCATACTGCGTTCGCCGTCAAGTCGTCGGCGTGTCAATTTGATGACTTGTACATTCCGACGGTTGTTAGGGAAAAAGTCATCGCTGCGACAGGCGCCTCAAGGGATTGACGTAAGTCGCCATCAAGGGAAACGTTCGCTGTCAAAATACCTGAGAGTGTAACGTCGCCCGTTCTGTCGTACTTCTGTCATTCCTCCCTCAGCTATCTGGGTCATGAGCTTTTAAAAACCTGCTTTCTAACCCCGAACCTCGTGTCAAACCCCTCCATCTTTATTTCCGTCACAGCACACCTCGACTCCGGTTACTGGCAGCTCTAGTTTTTATTTGTTTACCTTCCTCCGGTACTGTCACTGTCATGTGTACGATGGCGTGTACCTGTGAGCAGGGAGCGCGCGTGGCGCTGATAGTCCTGGGAGTGCAGCGCCGCACTGCGAGCCGCCTGGAGGACGTCGTAGAGGAGCTGACAGCCCCGCTCGCTGTTCTCCACGGGGTCTTCGCCCTCCATCAGCATCAGCAGAGGAACCAGGTGCGGTATGGCGATGGGACCCTTCACCACCGAATCTACGCGCAAAAACAAATCTAAAAATCAGATTTCATGCAATGCATGTGAAAGGTTAAGGTTGCTCTATCATTTATTTCTACACAACCTCTTAATAAAAATCAAATAACATCTGATCTTATGAACTATCCTAATAGAATTATGGGGGAAAAGCCCAGACAAAAAACTGGGCCATAGCATCAACATTGCACTTGTTTAAATGAGTTTCTTCACACACAGGATATATAAATGTCATTACGAGGCTTCTGCTGAGCGACATGGTGATCCATCCATTTCAGGCGTGTGTTATTTTTTTTCCATAGCTTAAAAGGGCCTTAGTTTTTAACATTAAAATCAAAAGATGGAGGTCAGTGGTTGTGAATCTTAATCCCGAGGCTCTAAAGGTCTGATTGTAATGAGCAGCTTGTTATCAGGCTGCCAAAAATTCAAATTCATCACCAGTTTACGCAGCAAGAGCCGATACTTGTTGCTGGAATTGATCAATAGGAGAAAATGTTCCATCAACAGAGATCTGCTGAAATAATCTCTGACAATAATTAGTGTCGCACTTGTACATTCATGTCTCCCGTTTGCCACCTTGTTGATCGTTCATTTGAACGACCTGAGCCTTAAGCGCAACAGTTCAGTCTGAAGAAGCATAACGAGGTGTGGGCACATACATAAAGAGAGCCTCACAGATTGTCTATCAGTAACTCAAAACAACTGCAGGGATTCCCGATTTCCAAGTGGAGTCGCAAAGCCTCCGAAATGTGTTGCTTTGATATCAACACATTAAAAACTAGAACTACACTCGTGTGCCAACGCCACATTTGCTTTGCGGAGTTAGAAAGGAAATTAGTGTGACGAGATGAAAGGCGATAAATGGGATTTTTTTTTTCTTTTTCCCAAAAATCTATTCGACTGGTGTTTCATTGATGACAAATCATCCCTGGAAACTTGGCGAGTAGTTATGATGAAAAGTTGGTCAAATACATTCATAGAAACTGATTGTGAAGGTAATGAATTTTTTTCCCCCTAAAATAGATTTGTAGGTATATATATATATATATAACTATATATAACTCAACTGTCTCGACACCACCGCAGTAGTAAGAGTAAACAATTTGATCCGGACGGTATACAAAACTCCAGGTGAATTATACCACAGATATCACTGTACTGCAGTTTGTGTGATAAAGTTGCCAATTTAGTGGGAATCTAACAGAAAACTGGCATCATTATTTATTTTCACCTTGCCTGTATTGGTCACAGGAGGGCCCTCCTCATACATGCAAACAAGTATTGTAAGCCTTTTGTGGCAGACTGATTACTTTAAATATCTTATTAAGCAGTTGAGCCCAACCAATTATGTCTTTGAAACTTTATTCATCTTAGGTTGTCAAAGGAGATTTTGAAAACAGGTGATGGCCGTTCAGTTTACATTAATTAATCCAACAGCACGTACAGTTATTCTTAAATAGCTTTTGTGGCCTGAAAAAAAAAAACCTGTCAATAAAAAAGATAAGGTCTGGACATTAATTAGACTTTGAGTTTAAAAAAAAAATAAAACTAAAAGAGAGTTTAAACTGAATTACACCCTGTCGTGATAAAGCCTCTAATCTGTGGCACTCTTTTAGAAAAAATAATTCATCTCTGTCACTCGAAAATCACCCATTTATTACCCACTGTGCCCTTTGTGTGCACGAGATTAGCAACATTGGGTGTTAAATTGGGATCCAGCACAACAAGCAGGGAGTAATTGCCTGTCGTGTTTGTGCTTTTACATTCCCTTATATAAGTGCTGGAGTGAGATGCATGTAATGTGTCGCTCTCTTGAACGCGGAACACTCACCGTCTCCGTCACTCAGAGAGTTCATGAAGGGCTTGAGATTCTTTTCAAATAAAACGGCACTCTCCGTGTGGTTCCTCCTCAGCGCGCGCCACGTCATCTCCAGCCGCATTACCTGCACGCGTGCGCCCATTAAACACAGGGGGTATACGGAAAGGGAAAGTGCAATCAGCGTTCCAAAATTTGCATGATTTTCACATCCAGCGAGCTGCGTGTTTGTCACAAGTGCTCCACCTGAGGCATCTCGAGAGCCTTCATCACGGCCGAGAAGGAGTACAGGTCGTGGGCGTGTTCTTTCAGGGCCCGAGCCAATGAGATCACTTTGTGTAAGACGGTCGCTCTCTGGCTCACGGTGCCTGTGCAGCCCAGGATGTCCACCGCGACCCCCAGCGCGATGACATGATGTCTAGAGGGTCAAAAACGAGAATGAATAAGACATCTTTGTCTGGACAGAAGATGAAGAGAACTCGTTGGTGAGCTGAATTTCCTTTCTTTTCTTTACCGCTGAGACGATCCGGAGCAACACGGCAATCTCTCACTCACTCTCCATTACTCATAGTACTTTCAAGTATCAACAGTTTCATGCTTATTTAATCCCATGTGTTTGAAATGACACATTCTGTGTTCACTGTAACGCCGCTTGGAAAAAGAAGTGGACATTTCTTGATGAAAACCTAAAAGAAAATATTGCATTCAAATGGGGCTACAAAGCTGTGCTGTACGCCAGTTCTCCCCCAGCAGAAAAAAAACATGAGAAAACATACGCTTGCCACAATTAGCGACTTGAAATTTCACGCATTTGTGACTTTCTGCTTCTGCGTTGGACCTGTGACCCTCAACCATTCTCAGTTCGTATTCACTCCACCTCAATGCATCCCTCAGTGGGCGAAAGCTTTAAAATGCGACAAACACCAAGTCCTACATGGATACGGATCGCAGGTAAGAAAGCGTCTTTCCTCTCTTGATATTTCACTTTCTCATACCTTTCCAGCAAGTCCTGTCGTAACTGATATCCATGTGGCAGAGTGACGAGCTCCAGCCCCGAGTCCACTCCCATGATCCTTTTCTGCTCGTCAGTGATTCCGGTGATGCGTGCTACCTGCCGCAACGCAGCGAAGGGAAATTGTTAACCCGCCGTGTTTTATGTCCGGTTCACTGAACGGGCCTCGGTTCGACCACTTTCAGCCTGCAGGGATCGTCACAAGTCGACAATCCATTTCTCACAGTGTCGCGAGAGACATTACAGACTGAACTGAAACGTGCAAATTGAAAACAAACACCATTGTGTTTGTTTTTTTTTTATTGTGACCTAAAGCCCACCCCGAATGGGGAAGCAGAATGTGGTGTAACCTGACTTCCCCCACTGTGACCTCCAGCACACTTTGAGTTTGAATTGGCTCAAGAGGTATGCAACGTTTTACCTGGCAGTCCACACTGAGCATGTGCAGAGCGGTGGTGTTGGAGTCTGAGCGGTTGAAAGCCTCTTTAAGAGCCAGCAGGACGCTGGGGTCCAGAGGCCGGTTGTTCTCCGGCAAGAGCAGCGACTCAAACTGATCCAACCGGAAACACGATCCCGACTCCACCTGCAGGGACGGAGACAGGCGTGCATCAGCTCACAGCTGCGAGCACGCAGTATTTAATTGATGATTACTGAGCCCGCTGAATATATTGCGGGGACACATCCGACTAATGGGTTCATAAAGCATTTACAGGCATACAGCTTGCACTAACTGCAACACATAGTATTACTCTGACATCTGGTGGCAAAAAGACAGTCATTTAAATAACCCTAGAAACAACATTAAGCTTCTCTGAATCACTGCGTACTAATATTATGAGATTTTATTGGGTGATTTTAATAAGCACAGATTTAATTTTTTATCATGTCACAGGATCATAAAACCGATAACTTGGATGGTTTTAGAGACTTTCAAGTAAAAATTACCTGTATTTAAAAAGCAGCTTCATAAACCACAATAGATTCATGGATATGTGCAAATGAAAAGTGCGTCCTCTGAATTCATTTGTGTTTCTGCTGGATGGAAGTGGAGCTGCATTCTATGATCAGTTTATTATCAAACTCAAACACTGAATTTGTTTGTCAACAAAATAGTGGTCCAATCGCTCTGAAATCAACCCTAAAAAATGATGTATTTATCATCATGGAGGAGCTAAAGGAACCAACAAATGGTGATGTTTCATACTGGGGGAAAAAATGTCATCAATTATTTTTTAAATCTTATCAAGTTCTGCTCCATTTTATTTTCTCTTCCTTGATTCGATGCACCAGCTCGTCCGTTGTAAATATTTGAAGGGATTTAGTTCAATATGAAAGCTGCAAAACTAAGGAAAATATCTAAAACTGTAAAAATTGTGCAAAATGCTAAGATAAAATTAAAAAAAAAGAAAACGGGTTGTGGTTTGGAGCCAAGCAGTCGGCCGGCACTCTGACCTCCACATTCATGAGGAACAGTAGAAAATGTGATGCGACTCATTGACGATATACAAACATGTGGCCGTTCAAAGTGCCAGTCCTCCGCCTCCTCTGCCGTGTCGTCCCGGGGCTCGAAGGGCAGCTGTGGCGACGCGTCCTTCTCCAGAAACCCGAAGGAGGACTCCGTGAGGCGGGCGCGACTCTGCCACTTCTCCTCCGCTCGCAGGCGGTCGGCGTGGCCCCTCCGCCGGGACTGCGGCAGCTGAACGCACAAAGTGAACACTGAGACTCCGCGCCGGCGGGGCGTCTTCCTCGTCGCGACGCGGCGGATGCTTCACCTGGACGACCAGCTCGTCGTAGAAAGAAGAAGGGTCTGCGTTGGGGAAAACCGTGGAGACCCTGAGGGGCTTGGGGGGAGCTCTTGGGTGCAGCTGCCCATCCGAACCTCGCAGAGTCACGCCGCCGCCTGCGGCGGCAGAAGGACGGGGACGGGAGTGTGAACCCGGCGCGTCGGGCGAAGACGGGACTTGGTGCTCACGTCTGGACGTTACCTGGGTGGAAGGCTCGCGTGTGTCGGGGCCGCGGGCTCAGGAGGGGCTCGCTGCCCGTGCGGAACACGGGGGATATGGGGGCGGGGTCAGGCGTCACGGCGTGAGTGCTCTGTGGCACACCTGGAGGGACGGGGTCGAACATTCATGAAAGCCTACTTCGAATAAGAACAACACTGCTAATCATACTACCAATATCACAACTGGATTCTCGAGCATTTCGAACATTTAATGGATCACAAATAAGATTTAGTGATTTAGCTTTCACATATGTGGAACCTGTGCCTTTATTTGAACTTCATCACTTTGACCCTGCAATTTGTTAAATGTGCTCATTAACCCAGTGAGAACAACATTTATCTACGATGACCCAATTTATATCGGTTTCCTGCTTTTTTCTTGTCTATTCTTTTTGTTTCTCTTGAGTTAAATTCAAGTTCTGATATTTCTTATTTTTAAGTGTCTTGACCACATCAAGGATCAACCGATGACTCTCACAACATCAACATCCCGGGAAAATCCCCATCCTAATACTACCGGTATTTTAGTACGGCTTCTTCTAACTTGTACGCTGAAATAAGACGCTGATGTCGTCTGAGGTAACAGTCCAACTCTGTTGCCTTCCCACCCAAAGGCAATCATTCAGAATAGTTGCCCTAATCAGTCCAAAGCGTCCCTCTGTCTCCCCCACCGCCTCGCTCCACTGAGTGACTGGTCCTCTGTGGGCACTCACTCACCCAACATGTTCCCTCCCCGGCTCGCCCTCTTAAAAACACATCCGTCTGTCTTGTTTCCGTTCAAATGGAAACGTCTACTGCAAGAAAACGATATCAAGAGTTCTTCATGTTTTATCAATTCGGACCTTCCAGGACATTTTAAGTAAGAGCTAATTATCTATATATTGTTTCTTATCCTTGAAGAATGTCATGCTCTAGAGTTCATGCAATAAAAATGATAGAACCTTTAAAGATTATTTTCTAGTTTTGGGGGGGTTGGTGATCCAGAACAAAATAATTGTTACAATTTAAAATGTCCATTTCGCAATATATTCTCTTATCTTGTGCTCTTTAAAATTGTTAAATAAAATCACGTGATCACTAAACTACATAAATGAATAAAGGCAGTGGATCTGGATGTGGACTATGCGTCGTGTCCCTCGGCGGAGGTCAGAATGCTCTTGTTTAAAAATGCAGTCTTGAAATGTATCTACTGCAAGAGAAACTCGTCAATAAAATCAAACATTAAAGAGGAACGACGACTGAATACATTGGGAGTAGATCAAAAAGGAGGTGGCGTTTTCATACCAGCTCGCAGGTTACTGTCAGATTGTGCAGACTGAAGCGAAGGCCGTCGTCCCAGATTCTCGAGGTTGGCCGGCTGACTCCCGCTCCTGCTGCGCACAAAACGACTCTCGTCAGCGGGTCCGGCTGCAGAGACGGTTCAGCGCGTGACGCGACACCCCGCCGACCCACCACACCTCAGCAGTGGATTGATGATCTGCAGCATGTCTGGATGTGTGGAGCTGAAGCTGCGCCTCTTGCTGAACTGGGCCAGTTTGTCTGCGCCCCGACCGCTGCCGTTGGACTCGGCGTGCCGCTCGTTGATCACGCGCAGCGGGAGGGTGCGCGTGATCGGGTGGAAGATCACGGCGCCCGAGGCCTGCGAGATGGGCCGGCGTCCCCCGACGTAAAATCGGATCAGGGCGGGGACGTTGTCGAAGCGATCCTCCTCAAACTGGAACAGCTCCCGAGAGTAACCCTGTCGCGCAGACGAGAGGAGCGGCGGTGTCACGTCGCGAGCTGAGCCTTCAAAGCCAGCCGGAAGAGAATGTAACCACGAGAGGCCGCACAGGTGGCGGCTGTCGCTTGCAGCACGGCAGGTGTCCGCTTGGAAACAGAACACGCAATACTGCACCAGACACAGCCGAGCTAGTAAATCATCACCGAGCAGATTTTCTCATTTTGAAACTCTTTCCTGCAGCATCACCAGCTCATAGAAAATGACCTGCACGTGCAGCATTTTGCAAACTAAACCTTCTGCGGTATCGTAGATCAATAAACCGATTGCGTGTTAAGATTCAGAGCACAGACGTACCTTTTTGGGACGAAGCACCACTCGTATGATTTTGAAGTGCATGGGCCCGTCTTTCCAGAAGCAACTTAAAACGTAGTCGCCGGGAGCAGAGCTGGAGTCCCGGACCAGGAAGTCTCCATCCCTCTCAAACAGAGACTCTGCAGCCTGGAGACACAAGTCAGCAGGTTAACCTGGTCACTTTCCGTTCAAAGACACTAGAAATACTTTAATACCCCCAGGGGCGGGGGGAAATGCTTAACAGTATTGGTGTTACAAAAAAACTGATATAAATAAGGTATTGATGAAAGAAAGTGGGGAAAATTAATTTCTGCACAAGTTGCTCAAAGCAAAACTGATTATAAAACAAGATATCTCTTATTTGCCCTTTTGTTGACGGTTCCGGACTGATAGGATATACTTTGTGCGCTGCCAATTAGGAGATATTGAGTTCAGTAGAACAACAGATTAGTTTCCCACTGAGCCGAGTTTATAACAGCCGTTGATTTGAGCTGTGTGATCTCGCCGTGATTTACATGTGAACTGCGCTGATGCACTGGAATCTCTGCAGGAGGTTATTCTACTATTAACACATGTTGTTTTATATGAACGTGTTGGACCAAATAACAGAGACACCTGCTTACAGCATCATTATCTGCAACCTTATGATTCCCTGGGTTTTCAAACTACGGCCCTGCTAAATGTCTTTAAAGAGCTGCAAGGTAGGTATTTCATAAAAAAATTTTCCAGGGATACGACAAGAAAATATACCAGTTTATATTAATTTCAAGATGACTGTATAAGCCACTGGTCTGTGTAACATAAATTCTCAATGATGAACTGACAACAGCCTGCAAAACATGGATTAATCATGACATTTAGCCAGTTTGAAAGCATCCAGCTCGTACAGTGATCAAACAAAAGCTATTGAGTTTTTAAAAAAGGAAAAGACCCGGCAAGTATATCAATAACTAACAAAAGCTCAGCAGCAAAGACGTTCGATAAGTTGCTGGCTGAGTGGGACAGTCAATTCCCAGGTCAAATCTATAGAGTATGGATCATCCGTTTTATGGAACAACAAACTTGAGCCGAGATCTTCTTCCACATCTTTAATTGAAAGCAGTAAAATAACGACATGACATTTGTCTCAGCAGGAGTTTTTGTGAAAACTAAAGAATAGGTGGCTGTACTAGCTTATACGTGGGGAACAAAGATTAAATTGACGAGGCATTAGGCTACGAGCTTGGCTTCTAAGTGGAACTGATCTTCTCACGTCACTCGGCAAAAGAAGCACATTTTCCAAACGACGGTGAAACTATCTTATACCGCGTGGCTTGAGGACTTTATTATCCAGGCGTATATCAAATGAGAATAGATGTGAGGCGCACCTCTCTGCTCAGCTGTCCGTGGTACCAGGCGTGACTCCTCGGGTCCTCGGTGCTCAGCTTCAGCTCCTCCTCCAGCTCCTTCTTCAACGAGTCCATCTCCCTCCGACCACCGAACACCTGCAACGTGCCCCAGCTGGGGTTAAACTGCATGCGCTGTTTTTCCCAAACAGGCCCCGAGAGGCTGCTTTATTGGGAATGACCCGCGTTCGGAAGCAAGCGAGAGACAAAGAGGGCGTGCGCTTAACCTCTTACCTTCAGCTGGCTGAGGTATGCACTGATACTCCTCCTCTTGCTGAAAAACAGGGGGGGGAGAGGTGATTTGGAGCGAACCCCAGGGAGCCAGCCACCGTCCACGATGCCATATTTTCCCTCTCAACACAAACAGCACAAAGATGGAAGGCCAAGGTCTGGGTCTGCCATTAACTTCAGAAAAAAAAAAAACTGACAGGCTTTTAATAGCCTGCCTCATTTTCCTCCTTCCTTCCTCCCCGAGCGTCCACCTTCCTGCCTCAGTAAACACAACGCTCACAGATGAACAACTCAGAGAATTGACAAACCTGGCTTGCTCCGCACACAACCCCCAGCGATCATGTGAACGACGACCCATTCTGGAAAATCTCCCATCTGCGCCTGCTTCTGTGTGTATGTGTGTGTGTGTGTGTGTGTGTGAACGCAGTCAAACAATGTGGAACAAATCATACGTTCGCGGAGTGCTGGAGGGATGTGCTGAAACGGAGATGTGAGGGCCCTTTGTCTCGCCTGGACGTCGCCATCAACCGTCCACACGGAGCAAAACAAACTCGTGGATTCCGGTATTTCTATTTGCAGCGGGTCATTCCTGCATGAGCTCACACATCCTCAAACTAATTAAGAGCCTTCTTCAAATCATCCATGCGGAGATGTTCCAATTATGTTTTTTTTTTTTTTTTGCTTTAATTGTTTGTAAAGGCGCTGATTGAAGTGGATGGCAATTACAGTGGGAGCAGTTCAGCACGGTGTCAAGAGGAAGTCTGTTATCCACAATTAGGCTTCTTGTTGCCGCAGATAAAAGGGGAAGACGAGATTTTGTTTAAATCAACTCTCCAGTTAAAAAACTAAAAAAAAAAAAATCCTTCTATGATGCAAAGGTACACAAACATTCAATGTTTCTTCTTTCTTCTCCTTTAAGTCATTCAGTTCAGTTTTTTGTCATATTTGAGGCAGATGTGTCAGGAGATTTCTAACGGGAAAATTAACAAATGGTTCTCGTGACTCAATGAGGAATCCCGAGCCCTTGAATACAAAGACAATAAAAGTTAGAATATGTCTAACAAATGCCGAGCGGCTTTACAAGATCGCAATCTAAAGTCCCCCAAGGTTGTTAGCACACGCCCATCCCCATAAAAACACAGCAAGGACACGACCTCCACATCCTCAGAGGTGCTCGTGCTGCCGGCTGATCCCACCTCCTTCCGCTCTTCAATGTTGATGAA
The DNA here is from genome assembly GCF_963422515.1 of Blennius ocellaris. Lineage (NCBI taxonomy): Eukaryota > Metazoa > Chordata > Actinopteri > Blenniiformes > Blenniidae > Blennius > Blennius ocellaris. The sequence continues at coordinate 5,384,230 of NC_137652.1, read as the reverse complement.
CCCGGTACGACTGGGCCTTTTCCAACAAACCCCCCCTCCTGAAAATCCCTCCCAAAACACACCGATGGCAACAACAACTCCCAACATCTCTTGACGTATAATAAATAGTTTTTAATAAATGACCTCCTCTCCAAATACCATTTCTCTCACCAAAGGCTAAATAGCCAATCATTTTTCAATTACCTTTTTCACGCCTGCAAAATGTCAAAGTATAAGGTACACAGTCACAATATGTCCATTAAAATCATCAAACAAAGTCAGTGATTAAATTAAAGGCGGTTATCAAACGTGCTGCCACTTCACTTCCCCTTGATTAAGTTTTAAGTCATATTTACACACAAGTGATGTTCAGCGCTCCGTCATATAAATTGTCACTGATCCCTTTTGAGGTGTTAAGCTGCAAATTCCAACAGTCGTCATCCCCATTTGAATAATAGTTTGTGTTTCTCGTCCCCAGATCATCTGTTTTGCAACAAAATGCTGATTTTAGTAGAGAACAAGTCTGGACGGGATCCCAGTGCATCACAAAGCCAAACAGAGTGAGACACACAACCATGGCTTTGAGTTTGAGAAGTGCCAAGAGGAGAGCTGACGATCCAGACATGCACAGGAAGAACATGCAATCTCACTGATTCTTAACACTGATTGGCTGAATACATTTTAATGAACGGAGGTGGGGTGTTGGGGGGGGGGGGGGGGGGGGGGTGAGAGATGCAGTTGGACATGTAGTTCATTGGGAAGTCCCCTCAAGTGTGTTTTTATTTACTCCAGCATGATGCATCAGTTCTTGCTGCAGAAATGTCACATAAAAGCATAAGACCTACCTGAACACGGTGTGCATTCTATATAGACCATCTGTATGCTTTCCAAAACAACTCTTTTCTATAATTTGTGGGTTTGCTCGTCACCCTGTTGGTCCCTGGTGAATCACAGCAGGAGGTAACAGGGTCCCACATCCTGTGAGGGGCGTTGGCCCAGACCAACACCTGTGCAACGCGCTGCACAACACCTATTGTGAAATGCAACACGACACCACATATTGCAATGATTAAAAAAAAAACTCCTCTTACAGCTTGTGATCTGGCAGATCAGCTGGTTTTTTTTATTTAAATATGGAACTTCAAACTTTGAGAGTTGTGCCTCAGAGCTGCGCAGCAGGGAGGTGAAGTTAGTTGGGAAAGCTGCAAGTGACGACCGGAGGAAACGTGAGAAGGAAAGACACAAACGTCTTGAAGTGAAAATATGATGTTTATAAAAAATAAAAAAATAAAAAAAAGATCTCTCGCGTTGATTAACGGAGTTCTATAAAGGTGGCGGAGGCCGAAGGGAGCCGTCCTACCTGGCAGTCCGCGTCACGCCGCGCTCCTCGCCGACATGTTTTACGGTCTGCGGTCCAAAGTAACAAAACCAAACAACAGCTGGAAACCTGTAACTCTCAGCCCGTGTGTCGGCGGTCCCTCCCTGCTCCTCCTCCTCCTCCTCCTCCTGCCAACTTCAGACAAGTTCCCACAAGCCTCTCCCTCTCGCTCCCCCCCCCCCTCCGGTCCCCGGCCCCGGGGCTGAAGCGCCGCTATCTGCTCCGGCATTCCTCGGATACCGACACAGGCCGCGCTGCCACATCACCTGGCTGCAGGCAGCAATGCAGGGTAGGTAGGCTGTCCCGGGTAAAGCCTCGCATATGGAGCCGGTTTACTGTCTTCAGACGTGCCTTTTATTACTCAGACTGAAACTTAACGTTCCCCAACTTGTTCCCGCACGCAGTCCCGCAGACTGACGTCCTCCCAGCCTCATAGTCAGTGTACCTACATTTATACATGTTTGGTTTTTTTTGACACAAGGGCCAAACTGGAAACACCAAGTTACTTGTAACGGGAAAAAGTAGTGCCTATTCGAGGAGCGCATTAATTTGCGTTTACTTTACCTGGATCGTGTCAGCCAATCAGAGGGCAGACCCGGATCTACTTCCTCCATCCACAAGATGTGCCTGCACGCGACAGCTTCCACTCATAACATGCATACATTATATATATATATATATATATATATATATATATATATATATATATATATATATATATTCTTCTGAAGCAGAGGGGTGGTATAGTGATATCTAGTATTGTATTATTTGTTAGGCGACGGTCAATTGCTCATATGTGTCCATTTGTCTGTTTATCTGTGTTTTGCCGTGGTGTAGGGTGACGACGTGCGCAGGCCCAAACCTTCATATGCAGCTGCAATCGGCTGGTATTCTGTGTTCCTAAGGTGGATAAGTCAGTATAGATGATGGGTGGATAAATAATCTGCTGTAGAAACTAGAGGTTTTCATAGTGTGGGAGGATGACCTCCTTCCACAGAGGTTGAACCACATTTTTTCTCCTGCCAACTTCATTCATATTTTGTCTCAGTAGTAAGGAGTAGTTGCATGACATATTTCATACGAGATGGTAATAATTGTAAATAGCAGGAAGGTCTGTAACTGTTGTGGTTTTGCACTTGAGCCCTGCCTCCCCCATAGTGCACAAGAGGTATAGACAACTGATGATGGAATATATATCAGCTACATTTATTGACATTCAATTCTGATCAACAACAGTTAATTTTACCGACTACTTTTTTTTTGCGATATACTTTAAAGTATATCAAGTAAAAAACTCAAGCTAAGAATAGGCAAATCACTGACTTCTTTGATACCCTTGCCCCCCCCTTAACATCTTTTGAGCCCCCGAGAGGAAGTCTCGAGGGCTCAAAAACAATTTCAGCGTTACAGTGCACAAAATTAATTAAAATGGTCATTAATGCCAGTATTATTGTCATCTGGATTGATTCTCTACTATTTGAGATCTCACAACAGAAACTATATGCATAAGACAAATCGGGTAAAGAACAAAAAAAGTTAAATCAGAAATTTAAAGATGCAAATTCCAAATGTGTGTAAATGACTTAGCATCTAGAAGGGTAGGCAGAGTGGTGAAAGGTCACTTCACACAAATCCCATCCATCATTTATGCCCATTTAATCCAAATCCACAGGGTTGCAGGCGGCTGAAGCCGATCCCAGATAACAGTGAGAAAAAGACGGCGTGCACCCCGGAAAGGTCACCAGTCCATCACAGCACAAACACACATTTACACCGGATTTCGATAGAGACATTAAATAATCTTAAGAAGCATGACTTTGGACTGTGGGAGTACTCCGAGAATGTGCACACCCATGCATATATGGAGAACGTACAAATTGGCTCCTCCCCCAGTCCTCCACTGTCTCTACCCTCAAATAGGCATTTAATTAACACATTTTACTAGCGTGTTTTAATTTTTTTTTTAAATGGGTTTACCCTTCACCGTTGTCTTTCTGTCACCATTTCTTCTAAAAATTAAAAAGAAACATGCAGGGAAACGGGCATTCATTTCCGCAGACCTTCAAAGAGGAATCAAACTCTGAAAGCCATTGCTTCAGATGTTCACATCCAAATCTTAAGATTTTGAAAAGTCGACAAGTGTTAAACTTCTGCAGCCTCTTTTCAGCTTTTTAGGTGAAAAGAAAAGTCTCTCGCTGTGTCCCTCTTACTGAGGCGGTAAAGTTTATGGGAATGTTGAATGCTGGAGATGGTTGAAGACTGAACTGATTTGTGTGTAATGACCAACGACTTGAGAATCAACATCTCACAAACACACTGAGCTCCTTCATTACTCACTGACCTCTCCCTGGTGGGGAGCGGGACCTGAATATGTAAGTCTAAAGTTCTGTTTCGTTCATTCTTATTCATTTTAAAACTCTATTCATGAATGTATCCCTTTAGATCATTAGGATAATTGACAGCTTTTCAATTGGCTTAGTTTTGTTTTGTTTTTGCCTCCACACACACTGGGAACGACTGTTTGTCCCTCCTTTTTAACTCTGACACAGATTTTATGAGGCGAGTGTTAATGATTATCCAAGACCTGAGGGCACTACCTGGGGAAAGTGGCTGTCACAGACACACACACACACACACACACACACACACACACACACACACACACACACACACACACACACACACACACACACACACACACACACACACACACACACACACACACACACACACTAGAGGGTAAGAGAGGGGAGGGAGTCTACCTGTGTTTGCTCTCTGGACTGGTGATGTTGTCTTCATTCAGGGGGCGGAGCTGTGAGCAGGAGGCGGACAGGCGGTGCTTCTTGTCGGCTCGCTGGAGGCGGGGAAGAACACTATGACGAAACAGGTCCTTTGGCCTCTCCTGCAGGGAAATGGTAAAGACCCAAATAGTTTTGCTGGTGGAACAGATGTTTTAAGCTCAGAGGTGTGCCACTGCACCCTCACCAGATCAAGAGAGGATCCCAAGGAGTACTTTCTGCTGACTCTGCGCTTCACCTGCACATCTGGAGAGGATTTTAAAAAAAGAGAGACAATTTTTAAATGATTAAACATATTGCAAAATATAGAACCTTTTAGGTGTCAGTCAAAGAGGGTCAAATGCATACCATTTTCATTTACGTCTGTTCAAAAGGAAGCTGAACTAAAAGGTACAGCAAGTTAATGAGAGGTCTTAGTAAGTCAGTGTGTTTGTTTTTATTGGAGTGATTCTCACTAAGACAACCAGCAGGCAAATTTATTATTAAAAACAATTCTTTTATTAGAAAACTCAGGCTATACGTCACTCGACAATCGTGAGTGGTGAAATGGAAGTTTATAAAAGTAAGCTTTAACTGGTGAGGAATGGACGCGTGTTCAAAGTGCAAAACATCAAATTACTCATCGCAGTATTATTAATTTTCCCTCACGTATCCCTTTATCCTAACATTTGGCTCCTTTCAGTGTTACTGAACAGAAGAATCCAGCAACAGCCTCAAAATAAATTACCATTTGACTGGATAAAGCAGCTTGTCACGCTCAGCAGAGAGCAGATTAGCGCTCTCCGCGCACTGAAAAGGATGATTCAAAGATAAAGAGATATTTTTTTGGGAGGCTTGTTACACAACACAGGAACAGCATGTAAACAGGAACCGAGGAGGATAGAGAAAAAGGGACTGAAGCAGAAACAGTTTGTGGGAATGCTGTGATGGTATGAGTGACATGCAGCGTACGCCGCCAAATCAACAAGACTATTAATCTATTTTTGTTGGGTTTCGGGTTAAAAGTCAGCTGTTTCACTTCACATCAAAACACCCAACCCCGTACAAAAGACTGTCAAATAATGAAAGCTGGCGTTGTGAGTCTGGATAGATTTGTAAAGTTGTTCACAGCCTCCTGCGCCTGCTCGTTTATATGCAGAACGAAGTAACACGCCGCCACAAAGTTTGCCCTACGGCATCAAGAATAGCCTCAAAAGAAAATGCCCAATTTAAAGGCAGCTATTATCGTAGCAGTTACTGTGCTTTGCGGCGACATCGAGAGCGGCAGTTTGTCAACTCTATTAGTTTGTGCACATTTTAAGGCACATTACGGGGCCCACTTTGTATTTCAGCCCCAGAAACAATACAACACAATGTGCTTCCTCCTGATAAACGCTCATCTGAACATTCATTCTGGATTGTTCTTGTCTGCGTGTGCAATTTGCGTGCAGCTGCTGTCCGTCACCAGAGTGCGGGTCCAGCGTCTGCCGATGTCTCGAAAGCTGGTCGAGGATGGATTCTCTGTGTGTCGCGTCGTCTATCCCTGCATCCCTCAGCTCGCCGTCCGTCACGTTCATCAATCCCTGCAGGGGGACGCAGTAAAAACAAAGAGTACAGACGAAGGTCCCACGTAAAACAGAGCACAGTGAGGACCGGGGACACGCCATCAAAGGGCACGCACACACGGGTGCATTTTGAAAATGTACATACCTCCAAACCGTAATATTCACTCTCCAGTGACTTGGTGTACTGCGGCAGGCCGATCTGCCTCAGCCACCAGGCGATAGAGCGATTATTCATGTCTGAACTGCAACAGGGGGGGAAGATACCGCTGACATACCAGCACACATGCTAACACACACGTTTGTACATGTTTCTGTGCAGAAGAGTTAGTGAGAAAACACAGGGATCAGCCTGACATCGGTTTGGTTTTAAAGAGCAGTCAGCCAGACACACAAGCAGCAAGTCTTGGTACTGTTTGCCTTGCAGCAGCCCCACAGCATGTAACACCTACCTGTTCACGGGGGCCCAACCGCGGCACGCTGGGATATTTTCCTCTCGCCTGCCCTGCGAGATCTCTATTTCATTCTGCCTCTTCTTTCCTTTTCTCTTTTTCTTTTTGTCTATCTTAACTTCTGTTTCCGCCCCTCCTTTGCAGCTGTCATGTGTGTGGACCCGTGTCACCAAGTCTGCCTTGTGGTGTTCGTGGAAGCCCGCTGCCCCTCAAACATTCAGGGTCATTCAGAGAGCCAATCACATCGCACCGGTGGGTGCACAGGACCCCACAAACATCAGCAAATCAACGGGTGGGAATTTGCATAGGCTCTCGGGAGGTGGAGGGCGCAGGTAGAGACATGTCAACGAGAGACGGAGACAGTTCGGGGAAAACAAGAAGGAGGAGACTCGGTAGCTGGTTCGGGTTCAGTGACTGTCAGCGATAGGAAGACGTTCTCGGTGCGTCTTTTCAAACTGCCTGTTAGTCCAGGCCAGGCCGTTGTGAGACGCGGTAAAGCCGGTGTCTGTACGAGAGCGACATCTAGCGTTTCAGCGACTTTATGCGTCGACCTGAGAATTAATGGCTTGACTTTCAATCCCCATTTTCCACTTTGTCCAAGTTGAGTTGAAGCCTGTTTGAACAAACACCTGGCAAAAGTTAAAGTCCACAATCAAAGGGAGACACACATTCACACTTCAATGTTCCCGAGCGGGGAAGTGAACAAACCAAAGTGAACTGAGAAAACTCAACTTGGTACATCGTGATTCTGCAAACGCTGCTCCGACAGGATGTGCTGGCCTGCACTTCAAACCAGGATTATATATTTTTCCTATGAGACAACTGCACTATTGCACCTTGACCTGAAAGTATGAAAGTTGGTATTTATAAAACTAGATTTTTTGTCATAGACTTGACACATTGACTCTGAACAACATGGCCGATGCTTCATTGTGTGAAGCTGAAATGGAGCATTGTGGGTAACGTAGGAGAAAGCAACTCGTCATGAATCATCAACGACGACCTGGAAAAGGGTGGGACGTTGCGTACAGTGTAGGGAAGGATGCAATGGTTTTCAAATAAATCTTTTATTACGGTAAGTGTATTTTTGATATTGTTCCATAATTACACATAAAATGCAAATCAGTTTATAAAATCCCTCATCTGGTTTTTCTTTGCAGCAGCAGTGTCGGTACGTACTTTGTTCTGTCACTGATTGTAAATTAAACAGCTACTGTGGAAAAGTGTTGTGCCTGTCTCAAGGTTATGCTTCAATTCCATCAGACTTAATCTTCATTAAATGTATAAATCCTAATCATGGAATCAACATCATGAAGTAAAATCTAAAGCGATAAAGATGAATTAGGAGAACTGGAAGTAATACTATGGCCTCTTCCGAGCCCTCGTCTCAATAACATGGGGACTGTTTGGGCTTACATGAGGAGACATAAAGATGTGAACCAGATTACATCTACAGAAAACAAGAGAAGAGGACAGCTGTTTATGGAAATACACATTTTTACGAGTTTTTCAAATGTGCCCCTCCAGATGAAATATATTGTGCAAAGATTCCCAGGAGACCTCAAGTCAACCTCAGAGAAAACACGTTGTTTTTTTTTGTTGGGTTTTTTTTGTTGATATGACTGAATTGGGACTGTAATTAAAAGTAAATCCAGCTGTCTCACAGTGGCTGGGTCCTGAGAGAAAACAAACTCAGGAAATAAATGCTGTTCGTCCAAATTAGTCACATGAGCCAGAATGATGTGGCCTAAACAACCAGCAACCCTGTAATGGAGGTGGAGGTGATTCGTTTTACTGCCAAACTGTCCCAGATGGCAAAAGTAGTGCTGGCCCAGATCTGACTTCCGCCCGAGACGTCCACCTCGCCCGTATTCTTTGTAGACTAACCGCACTAACCTCGGCAGATCCCTAAAGTAAAGCGAAATTTAAGAAAACAAAGTTTTTGTTTGAGATGTTACATCTGAATGAGCTCTGATTGCAGGGCTCCTCCCCTGTGCCCACATCCCAGTAACATCACCCCCGGGGGCTTGTCAGGGCGCCTGAGCTGCTGCTTCATTATTCATTGTACGGCACAAGGACTTTCCTCTGACTGACGTCGTGGCAGTCTGTCTCTCTACAGGTTTGAAAGTTCACAAATTATGGATGAGCTATGCCCCATAAATAGATTGTTTTAATTTTGCATTCCGCCATAAGATACTGTCACAGCCTCATTCTGTGTGTCGAACGTTTCATGCAGCTGTTTAGATGCACAAAGTTGGACGAAACATCAGAAAATGACGACTCCATCAGAAGCATGCGCAGACTTATTAAACTGTGTCTTATCTTGACGTATTTGAATAATATTTGGTGTTCAACCTTTGCAATCTTAGACAAAAATACAGTTAGTGGTTTCACACGCAGGCTGAAGTCTCTTCATGAACATGTGGAGGGTGTGTGTGTGTGTGTGTGTGTGTGTGTGTGTGTGTGTGTGTGTGCGTGAGGGTGCGTCAGAGGAAAAAGGAAGTTGCGGCAGATGAAGTTAAAAGCCTTCAACACACTGCAGCGTTGCAGAACACCCACTACGGAAGAAAGGCAAGAACAAGAGAGCCCAAGTCTGAAAAAGAGACGGGGAGGCGAACGTCGAGAACGGAGACACACAACTGCCAGGACGATCGACTTAAGGTAATATAAGACTGCAGTATTTCACTTACAGTTATAAACAGGAACTTTTCTGATACATATATTATATATACTGTATATTGTAGCGTGGGACAATGTGTCTGCTCACTGTAGGGCCAGTGGGTGTGATTGAACTCTGCCACGAACCTGTCAATAGAGAAAGTGACGAATCTCTCTAACTATCTATCTATCTATCTATCTATCTATCTATCTATCTATCTATCTATCTATCTATCAGAGATGGAGTTGTGGCGACAGTGTGCGATCTGGTTAATTGATTGCCGAGTTCTCCCAGAGAACCACCGGGTCACATGGGAGGGAGCACAGGTGAGTCACCTGTGTCAAACACACACACACCTGCGCTCATGCTGTGTCGATAGTTTGGTATTTAATTGTGTGTGTGTGTGTGTGTGTGTGTGTGGCTGGTGCAGGTGTGTGACCTGGCGCAGGCCCTGAGAGACGGCGTGCTGCTCTGCCAGTTGCTCAACAACCTGCTGCCTCAGGCTGTCAACCTGAGGGAGATCAACCTGCGGCCGCAGATGTCCCAGGTAAGACGTTCACGCTCATTGTTGGCCGGTTGTTTCCATAACAACCAGCCGTGCATGGCTGAGGCCTTTGTGGCTGCCCGATAGGAAAATGCTCTAATTTAAATCAGTTCACATCCGGGAGAAACCAGAGTGACCACGATGCAATGATGTTGGAATACATACGGACGTAACAGTCATGAATTACACCCACTCTTATCACCTGCATTGGCTGTCTGGGAGGTTTTAATTGAAGTTCAGTCAAATTTATTGAGGTAAATTCAAAACTAACGTGACATTTTTAGCAACATACCTCAATGACTGATGCATAGTCATCTGACCGAATCATCCAAACAGGACAAACTGGTTGAGTTTACCTGCATATGCAAACATATTTGACACAATAGAACTCTAACTGATGTTAATCGGTGATGTCTTCTTTCCTTTATTTTGATATTTTTTCGGAATATTTTGACAGTTTGGGTTTTTGGCGACCAGGAAAAACTTTTTTTTAAGTTTTTCTTGACAGCTACTCCCAAAGGAAAGAGGCTTGACGTGCGCCCCTTCGACTCAAACAGCAAAACTCCGGCTTTATGTGTTTGTACAGATTTTACATAAGGTATCTCAGATGTTTTAATCAGGTGCAGATGGGGTGGATTGACTTTCATTTGTGTATTTAAAAACAATTTCGATCAGCTCATTTCAACACAGAAAGCCTTTATTCAAGTTTTTCGAGCTAATTTTGACCATATTTTTTACAAACTCATCAAAATCCACTCACAAGTTTTCTGAGAAATGAGTGAATGGGATGAACAGAGAGCCCAGCCGTCACATGGTTGGACTAAACTCCTCCCTCCAGGGAAGGCCTGCTTTCATATGTGATAGGGCTCACAGCGATGTCTTAAACACACTCACGTGTGTGTGTGTGTGTGTGTGGGGGGGGGGGGGGGGGGGGGGGGGGGTGTACTTATTGCACTTCCACATGCGTTCGAAACTTTGGGAAACCCTATCGGTGCGAACGCTGGTTAAGAAATATCCGCTGATTAATGCAAGATGCGAGTCCACTCTTTGGTGTTCACACACACACACACACACACACACACACACACACACACACACACACACACACACACACACACACGACGGTTTCATTTGAGCCGAGGATCTTCCCCACGCTCTCGCAATGAGGGTGACTCCATTGTGAGTTACTGCTGAAGAGTGTGACTCGGTAGATGAGTCGAGCTCCCGGCGGAGCGATGTGGCGTGTGCAAGCAGTATCGGTCAGAATTAAATGTTTCCCCTTTTCTCAAATTAGACTTCCTCTTTTCCCACTGCTGAGCAGACAGACTGAAAAAAAGTCCGAGGGGGACGGAGAGGGCTGCTCCGTCAGGGTGTTTTGCGAGGCACAACAAGCGCCGTTGGGCGGGCGCACTGCTGTCAGTGGTCCCTTCGGTCTTTTAGCCTGATGTCCTTCTCTATCAGCCCCTCTTTGTCTTCATTTCAGCTCTCTGCTGCTCCTGCTCACTGTCCAGCATTCACGCTGGATTTATTTATTTTTTTTAACTCTATATACGGTATATTTTAGCCACAATTTAAACTCTCCCAGCACAGGTTTGTGTTTCACTGTGCAAACAAATATTTCACGTTTATCCACCGACAAGGAAACTTTGCTCTGAAATCTGCGTTTATTGAAATGTGACAAATGTGTTTATTTGATCCTAATTCAATGTGGAAGTCATACTTGGCTTGTGTGGAAACTTGAAATCGCTCACACTCAAACACAGGTAATGAGAAATAAGAGAAATAAGAGAAGCATTATCATATTTCTACTTTGTTTGTTAAAGAAAGATAAATTCAGTTGATAGGACACAACTGATCATCAGTCCATCTGTATTTCACACCTGTGTTATAGCCGAAGGGCGTTTGTCAGATGTAACAGTAAAGATTGATCTCATCTTCCTTTTTTTGCTCAGGCTGTCGTTAAACCACTCATGTGCTTGAATCTTCATGTTGTGTAGCTTTTTGCGTTTGTTTAATTTGCCCATTAAATCTCCATCAATGTCAATGCATTTTAAACATTTTCTTTTTTAATGAGTCTGTGAATATTTTAGATCTCGTACTGACTGATGAATCTACTGATTATTGTTTATATCTCTTTACCTCAAAGTGTGTTTTGCATAGACTGTAGATTGACTGTGCAAAATGAAAACACACTGGAATAAAAACTGTAAATACTACGACTAAGATCGCTAAGGTTTCCCTCCTCCTACACACAAGTAGATGCGGCTATCGCGGAATAAACGAACTGAATTTAAAGACGAGCAAACTGCAGCGATGGACTGAATTCTGTGTTTTTGGTTTTTAGTTCCTGTGCCTCAAAAATATCCGGACGTTCCTGGGAGTGTGTCACGAGAAGTTTCAACTGAGAAAGAACGAGCTGTTCGAAGCCTTCGACCTGTTTGATGTCCGAGACTTTGGAAAGGTACCGTCTGCACGTCCGTCAGAAAACATGAAACCAGAATGTGTCAAACGTGAGCGCGCTTTGGCTTTAAATCAGCAGGAGTTCTGCAGCCAAAACTCACTGTCAGGGTTTTTGTGTTTTTTTTTGTGTGTTTTTTTTTTAAAGGCACTCAGCAGGTGGATTTCACAGCATCTTGGAAAAACTCAATACAGTTATTCTACCTGTGGATTTAGTCTCGGTAATGGTGAAATGGCTCCATGGGGGTGAGCTCAGACCTTGAGCACCATCATTTCGCTGGTTTTGATGATTGCCACTGCAGGATTTGAACTCGGTGTTGCTGCAGATTCAATGCAAAAATAATAATAATTACTGCATGCTTTCATGGCTCAACCATTATGTCTATAAGCAGAAACGCAAGCCCCAGCTCCTATTTGCAGCTTGCAAACGCCCGCAAAGACTTAACAGGAAGCTGGCTGCTGATTCTCCAAATGTGAAGTGGCTCATTGTCGCGCAGCACTTTCACTTTCTGTGCAACGCAGTAATTCAGTGCGTGCAACTTTGAGCTGGAGCTGTGGGATCTTTTTTGCAGCGTTTTCCCACGTAGTATTTGTTTAGGTATTCTTTCACAAATAGTCTCCGTGCTTCTACTTTTAGTTTTACTGCTTCAAGTCATTCACCTGAAAAGGGAAGCAGCTTTGGGTTCAGTCAAGTTCACGTGAAAGGCAGAGCCGTTCAGATCGTACGGCTAAATTAAAACATTAGTGATCTTATGCATATAAAATCACTTCATTCAAATGACCCGACAGGCGAATGGTACAAAACGGTTGCGGCCTGTTTTATAGTGGCACAATGCAAAAGTATTTGCTGAAATTGAATTTGCAGGATTCTCACTGTATTTTGCTTTTTATTATTATTATTATTATTATTATTATTACGTGTGATTCACTGCTCCCATGATGTTAGCATTCATGTGATTTTAGTGACTAATCAACCTCAAACACACGTATTTGTACTGTAAGAGGAAATTAGAGAAAGGCCCCGAACAAACAGGAAGAAGACGCAGCATTCACACAGAGAGGTCCAGACTCCAACCAGTGACGCACGAGAGCGATGAACAACATATTGACTTTTAAATATACTGCACTACTTTACTTTGCTTGACATAAAATAATTTACATTTATGTTCACATTTCTACTTTCACCTTAACTCCTTGATTTGCCCCTGGGTGTGACTGAGAGTGTGTGTGTGTGTGTGTGGTTGTCTGTCTCTTTGTGTGTTTGTCTTGTGATGGACTGGTCGAACGTCTTTTTTATCTCAGCTTGATAGTTGTGTTTAGCTTTTTGTAACTAAGTGTTACAAAAGGTTTTGGGGGGGTTTGGACAGGAAGCAAAATTCGAAAATTCTTTTCGACTATATAGCGTTTTTCTTTTAGTACCTGTGACAGAGGTTGGGCTGTTTTCGGGGAGGAATGTCTCTTTGGTGGAGCTGCGAACAGCTTGTGGACGTCGGCATTCGGGTCCATTTCTGGCGGCGATGCAGACGAGAAGATCAAAAATCGCTCCGTCAAGTTTGAAAGAGGGTTTGATCTCCTCGTCTTAACTCTGCCCCAGTAAGCTAATAAGTGTTTTTCTTTGAAAGTCCCATTGAAGGAGGCGCCGGGTTCTAAGACTGCAGTAGGATGTAAATTACTCCATTCAAATCTTTTTCTTTTTTCTTATTTTTTTTCCCCCTCTCAGAACTTCTCCCACAGACTTTCACTTCTCGTTTCGTCTCTCCTCCTTTTTCTGTCGGTAATGAAAGTAGAAATCCGTCTGAGAAGTCCAGCGGAGACACACTTCTTACTCAGAATATCTGATTTCTGTCTCCGGGAGTACAAGGAGAGACCCTTGAACCTTTTTTTTTTTTTTCTCTTTTCTTTTTTTAGTCGCTGAAAGAGAAGGGTTGCACCTCAGTGGTTTAGCTGTGAGGAGAAAACGCAGGAGAGTCGAATGCTTTTTGAGAGAGGCGAAATTTTGCTGAACACCTTCAGAACTCAATAAACTAAATAGATGACATTTTTCTTTGTCATTGAAATTCATCATTGATTGATTGCGGGTCTTTTCAAAGCCGTTTTTTGAATAATCGCATTTAAACTTAAATAAATCCTCCTCTAAAAAAGTTTTCTTCATAATTGCAAAAAAAAATAATAGTAATGATGCTCACAAAGCCCTGACCCCGAGATCGAGCTGCTGCTGAAACTTTAAGAACAGTCCGACTACAGAAACATTTAAGCTTGCTGATGCACTTTGTAATCAAAAAGGAGAATCGGTTTTGTTTGGAGTTTGTTTCTGATTGCATCTCTCATGAAATCTCTCACTGGTTTCCTCTCATCATATTATCACGCTTCTCCTGTCATGTTATTCCGTGTTCAGACTTAGATACAGAAATATGCTTAAAACTGCGTTCAGATCAGTGCAAACAGATGAAAGAAAGCAGAGTTCTTCGTCCTTCGTCAGCCGGTGACGTTCACAGTCTTAGGCTCTCGCAGTAACGCGACACAGACGCCGTTTCCACGTTCAAATTCAAACATGTCCGTCTTGAAGGGCGACGAACACGCCCGAAATAGCCACCATTATTATCCTGCAGCAGCCAGATGCTGTGGGAGGCATACGGAGAGATGTTTAACAGTTTTCTGGGACATTCAGGTTTAATCTCAGCCGAGGACAGAAAGGAGAGACACTGAAGCCAGTCGAGGAACGAATCTCAACCTTTTGTAGTTTGGTGTCCGCTCCTCATTTTTATCTGCACATGACCCGAGCACCGGGAAGGGCAGCTTTATTTATTGAAAGGGCACACATTTGTTTGTTTGGTTTTGACCAGTAAAATAATGAACCACAAGACGTGGGGGTGAAAGTATGATGGGGAAAAAAGCTATTGTTAAGCCTTTAAATTAAATTTACATGAATGTATGTGATATTTTCTGCCTTAAAATGAACTCGTACTTCTTTAAATATATTAAAGAGCAATTAAATTTGATATCTTTTTTTTCTTTTTCAAATGTGCTTACCTTCATTCTATCTTCACAACCAACCAACGCTCAGTTTTGGGAAAGTGGCGGCAAAGATTTGAGATTGGTGGCAATAGGGAATTCAAAACATCTGGGGGTCTGAGGAATGCCTTTTCCCCAACATGAGCCTCAGTTTTGATTTTTAAGAAGAAATCGGGGTAAATTGAAACAAGTAATGGGCAAAACTGAACCACTCTGCATACAGAAAAGCTTTGAACTCACAGAAGAAAAGCTCTGCTTTTCTGATGGATCCCAACAATATTGTGAAGATAATATTATATAAGATATAATGGAAGTCCAGCGTCTGAGATCAAGGTTGTGTTGTTTTGCGTGAGCATAACTTAAAAGCATCGAACTTGAAACTCAGCCAGAGCGATAAGTAATTATTCATTGCCTCATTCCATCAAGGTTAGACTATTCTAAATCCACTTCCACGTCTCTGGAGAATGTAAACCCGCACTGATTAAACATCTGATATCACAACAAGTCTATATTCTCTTTAATGGCCTCCACTTACATTAAGCTTTAAAAGACATTTTATTGGGTTTTTTTGGTCTTTGCAAGTATGCAATGTTGACTTCAGGTCATGGCTTTTTTTTTTTTTTTATTTAAACTTGCTTTACCTATGCACCATGCCTCTTCAAACCCACTTTAATTATCTTTTTCACTCATCCCCACCTCTTTTTTCTCTCTCTGTGTGTATTGTATTAACCATGTGCCATGTTTTTACAGGTTATTGACACTTTGTCCATCCTCTCTCAAACATCCATTGCTGTGCAAAAAGGATTTCAGTAAGTCAAAGCCTGCCTTTATCATTGAGACGTTTTATTTACAGTGCAGTAATTATCAACAGATGCCAAGATTTGATCGTTTTTGCACTCAGACTGCAGCTGCATGATTTACATTTTTCACGCTATCTTTTGCTAAAGAAAAGCACAGACATATGATGAAAAACTGAATTCATGTTTAATCACGACCATCCACCTTTTAATCAAATGGTTGTTACCTGGACTACATTTTCCTCAGTCATGTGAATATTGTTCATTTATTGACATCCGATGACACTTAGGAATTGTTGACATATCAATACAAAAGACTGTTGCATGTTAGTATTGTTCCGCTGCAGTAATAAAGCTTCAACACTGGTGTCGGTTTTATTATTACTTCATCAAAGAGTTCATTTTGTTGTAATGTTATAATGTAATCTACTTCCCCTCCTGAAGGCCTTTTCCTTTGGAAGCATGCGCTCCTGATGATGAGATCTACAGCGGCCTGTCGGACCAGATAGAGTAAGCCTTGACTGGTGTAACTGGTGTAACTGGTGTGATGTTCCAGAAGAGGAAGAGAACAGCTGCACAAAAAAACTTTTTCTATTGCCGCTCAATTGTGACTGTCAGTAAGACAGATTTTAGCATGATTTAGTAGCGGTGAGGTGGCGCAGAAACAAAGAATGAAGTGTCTTAAAATAAAACGCGCATCAGACTGACATTTTGACCTTTGAGGTGAATTCACACATGAGCAGAAATCAGGCCACAAAACTTGCTGCCACCTACAGATTACAGGAATCTAAAACCGCCCACCGTTTCAAATATATTCCCAGCACATCTGGACACGTTTGATTGAACACCAACAGAAATTTCCACACACACACACACACACACACACCGTCCCACAGAAATATAGTAAATCCTACAATTTATGTGAACAAAAGTTATTTTAAGGCACATTCAGCAGGAGATCATTCAGACACACTCATCAGGCTGCAGCTGCCATGGCGACCATCTGAGCTCCAGCTTCAATAGTTATTCTCTAAATGAACGCACTGTCTATCAAGTTACGAGCTGAAACAATTTACAATTGTGTTTTCAAGCAGGTGCTGAATTATGATGTGGAAGTTGTTCTTTTGATTACAGCTCGTACAGCACACGCATTAGTCGTATAAAAACTTAGATAAGGTACAATTCAGTGACATTAGGCTGTTGGATGGTGGTTAAGTGCTTCCGATTGAAAAGTAATGAATTGTGTTTTTGGAGATGTAATTAATCTTCAGGCTTAGTGGTAACGGATTATTGTGTGTGTGTGTGTGTGTGTGTGTCAGTGACACAGTGGATGAGGATGACGACTTGTACGACTTTGTGGAGGACGAAGAGAACGAAGGAGACGAGATCTATGAAGACTTGATGAGGACAGAGGAGACCCCTGAAACCGTGAGTGTTTAAAAAAAAAAAAACAATAACAAGCTTGTCCTCTTTCTACACCTTATCAAATTCATTTGGTGTTGAAATCAATCTCCTCATTTATCATAAACTTGTTTTGATTGAAATGTAAAATAACCCAATCCGAATACCATCGTCTTTTCCCAGTGGTGGATGTTTGTTGTTCCTCTTTGCTTCTCTCTTGTTATGGACAAAGATTTATCAAGCAGAAAGGCTGTTTCTTGTTTTTGGAGAGGAAACTAAGCCGCTTGTGCATGAAGTTAAAAAAAAACACAAAAAAAACCAGCTGTGGTAGAGTTGAGGACTGTGTTCCAAAAAACCTTGGATGGGGTGAAGTCATTGTATCTCAAGTGGAACAGGAACACCACACCATTCTCTAGAAAACACTGGCCTGAGATGTCCGCATGTTGTGTATAAGAGCTTTTTTATGAGCTCGCTTTGGTAACTGCTCTCAGCAATGTAAAAAAAAAAAAAAAAAAAAAGATTTAAATCCCCTTGAAATAGAACGACATTTATTCCAGTTCTTTTATCATGGTCATACACTCTACATGTACTATATACAATCACTTCACGTGAAGTGTGATATTCTTTTTTGTATTACCTTTAAAATTATTTCATGTTGTAACTTCAAAGAAGGGAAAAAAGAAAATAAAGCAAAGATGTTCCAGAGAATATTTTTCTTTCCCTCTTATCCACCCTTTAAACAATCTGATGATCTCACGGATTATATTTACCACTTTGTGAGTGTCACGACTCCTCAAATTGAAAACCCCTGATCCATACTGCACAGCGGGAAGATCTGCAGTGATGACAGATAACTGCAGACATCAGATTGCAGCGACATCCAGGGAAGGCATCCTGTGTAAAAATCATCCAGATACATAATCAACAAAAAAAAATCTATTTAAAAGATACTCCAATAGAGCTGGCGTAAATATTCCCACTGGAGACACAAACTATGTAGTGCTAATGCAAAATGCCAATTTCTTTGGAACAGACATTTTTCTTTTAATATATTTATGCGTCGCTGGACCTTTAATTTATTTTTAAACTGGTTGCATTTGACCCCATTGAGGCAAAAAGCTATTCATTCATCCATCTTTTCTCTTTGGACTGAGTGACGATGAGCAAAAGGAAAACAACCACACTTACCTGAGGGCAAATCTTTAGTAAAATGAAAATATTTTCATGATTAGACAACGGAATACATTTTTATTAAACGAAAATGCCCTGAGGTCAGTGTTCAACTGCAAGATACAAGTGTTACCACAACAAATTGTGTCTTTATTAACGAGCTTACATTCACAGTAAATTTATAAAAACACAGCAGGCTCAGGCTTTGACTTGGTTTTTTTTGGGGGGTGGGGGTTTTGTCTTTGTGTTCGTGCAGCAGCAGAAATCTGGCGTCGACAAACGGGAGTGCTGCCTGCAGGAGATCAGGCAGACAGAGGAAAAGTACTCCAGTACACTGGAATCTATATTACAGGTGTGGTGATGTAGGAGCCACATGTTCTCACACACACACATATACAGTATATAACATCACATACAACCATGATCGTCCCCCCCCTCTCTCTCTCTCTCTCTTGTGCAGCACTTTATGAAGCCGCTTGCAAAGTTTCTCAAGCCTCAAGACATTGAAAGCATCTTCATCAACATACAGGTACGTGAGGTGATCGTCTGCGTTCCTTCTCCCTGAGACGGCTTCACGTACAACTCTTTGTTTTCTGCACGTGTGTGTGTGTGTGTGTGTGTGTGTGTGTGTGTGTGTGTGTGTGTGTGTGTGTGTGTGTGTGTGTGTGTGTGTGTGTGTGTGTGTGTGTGTTTGCAGGACTTAGCAAACACACATAGGAACCTGCAGGAGGAACTTCGAAGCTCCATCTTGAATCACGGAGCAATCAATCTTCACCAAGTGTTTTTGAGCTATAAAGAGAGGTGCCGAGCACGCACACACACACACACACACACACACGCACACGCACACGCACACATAAGCCACTGCTCACATTGTGTCTATATGTAAAGTGTGTTTTGTCTCTTTCCAGACTCTTAGTGTACGGCCACTACTGTAGTCAAGTTGAAACTGCCACAAAACACCTGGACTATCTTTCAAATTTGAAGGAAGACATCAAGATGAAGCTCGAGGTGAGAAAAGCTCATTAAAAAAAAAAAAAAAAATCCTTGGACATCACACAGATAATCACACTTCAGTTGTCTCTAAAGTCCCTGAGGAGCTTGTTTGTGGTGTTGTTGTTGCTGATGTTGATGTCTGCAGCTCAGATCCTGCAGATCTGTACAAAATTAGGTCATAGCAATGTCACTGTTCCCAGATGGTAAATAAACTCAACTTATCTCCATTCAAGCTTGTCTTTAGGAAAATATCTGATATTTTTACGACATTATAACCAACACGTATCTTCAGTGCTGTATTAGGACATTTGACTTTGTCTCCCTGCATGAGTGCTTTGTTTTATTCATGCAGAAATGAAAGAAGTCTAAACACATTGTGATGTATTGGGACGTGCTTCTTGGTCAGACTGGAGGCAGACATATGCTAATACACAGTAAATATAGCCATTTGAAACTTCTCAGGTTTCCACAGCTGGCATGATCCCGCGAGGATGAAAGAATATTTGGCACAACTTTTAGAGAACCGATGTTTTACAGAACCAAGAAGTCAAGATGCTACCTGTACGTTTTATGAAAGAAACTTCACTTCCTCTTAAGGCTTTAAAATCAAACAAACAAAGTTCCCATCAATGGCTTACTGATGCTTTAAAACAAAACAAAAAAAAATTGAATTTTTCGCAGAAACAGCAATACATTCCACACCAGACTCCTCATTTAGACTGCATAGGAAGTTGGTCAAGTTGAAATAAGAAAATAAACTTTCCGGTGTGTCTCCAAGTGAGAATAATCAGGTCGGGTTGAAGGTTTAGATCAAAGAGATGATGGGTGATGTAACCACTCCGTGGACCAGAAAAACAACATCACTTTAATAAATATCTTCCCTGCGGTCCAAAAGCTCATTTTGCTGCCAGGGGTATTAAACACAGCACACTACAAGGTGGCTGTTCACAGTTCCAGAGCTAGAATAGCCTCAGAAAATATGCATCTAGGTCATTAACAACTAGGCTCTGTTCAGTGTGTGATATCAAAGGCTTCCCACCGCACTTGTGACCAACCACCAACCACATAAAAAAAAAAAAAGAATACCTTGGCATAAACTTCATCACTAACGATTAAGTTGGTGTATCCACATTGACAAACATTATATTGACAGTGGCAGACGTTCTGACAGTCGATATATGATGACTTCCTTCCACGACTGCCAGAAAAAGACCTTGTTGAAACAAGCTCGAATACAGATGTGGTTTACTGCAGATGTTTACTTGCCTCTGTCTCTCTCAGGAGTGTTCAAAGAGAGCAAACAGCGGACGCTTTTCCCTCAGAGATTTGCTCATGGTCCCTATGCAGAGAGTTCTCAAATACCCCCTGCTGATTCAGGTAGGTGTGTGTGTGTGTGTGTGTGTGTGCGCGTGTGTGTTTACTCACACAAAAATCAGTTACTGAATCACAATTTAAAAGTTCAGTTTGGGGAGTTTTTTTCTAATCCAGTGTGTTGGTGTCTGCAGGAGCTGATGAAACACACCACTGACCCAACGGACAAGGAGAACCTCCGAACAGCTCTGGATGCCATGAGGGTGAGTTTACCCACGTGTGTGTTGACATACTGAAATCTAGTGTAATTAACCCTTTGTGTGTGTGTGTGTGTGTGTGTGTGTGTGTGTGTGTGTGTGTGTGTGTGTGTGTGTGTGTGTGTGTGTGTGTGTGTGTGTGTGTGTGTGTGTGTGTGTGTGTGTGTGTGTGTGTGTGTGTGTGTGTGTGTTTGTCAGGACCTGGCACAGTGTGTGAACGAGGTGAAGCGAGACAATGAGATCATCAAACAGATCACCACCTTCCAGCTCTCCATAGAAAACCTGGTGAGGTCACGGCTCAAATCAGTTTTTGAATCAGTTTCCATCAAAAAGAACCGGGTTCCAGTTCAGGACCAGTTCCTAAATGAGCACCGCCAAAGAACCCGTTGTTTTTTTCATTGTCAAAGGAGTCAAGTGAGAGCCACGTCATTGCGTCACTTCATCGGTTTCGTCCAGGACAACGACCAAAGAGACAGAAAACATTGAGTCTCCTCGTCGCTCTATTGGTGTTTTTTTCCCCACGTCCGTCTGTTTTCAGTCCGGCGCCCCTAGTGTCCAGAGAGAGAGAAAAAAAATAAAACGTGTGAATGAGCTTGGGGCTTATTTTTCAACATTTGGGCATTACATGGTGATTTTCTGCTCCTTTCACTTTATTTCTGGACGTGTCTGAATCCAATGTTTCAACATCAGGAGGAATGGAGGTGTAGAATGATAGAACGCAGCCCTACAGCCGTTTATAATGGAAACCTACGTAAACACACGCTGATTAAAGTCCTCTTTCACATGGCGCCATTAAAAGACTCATTCTGTGGCCGAAAAAAATCCAGGCTTTCATTTATAGTAGTCTGTAGTTTGTTTTTTAGTTGCTGATGAACCAAAATTGTGGCTTCATTATAGAGACGTTCTGTGGGTTACAAAATATTAATCGGGCTTAGTGGAGCGGCTCCAAACTAGAACCCGGTTCTTTCCGGTGGAAAAGCCCCCTGATTGATTTCGACTCTCTCTCTCCCGCTCTCTCTCTCTCTCTCTCTCTCTCTCTCTCTCCCTCTCTCTCTCCTGCCCCCCAGAGTCAGTCTCTCGCTCTCTACGGTCGGCCAAAGATCGACGGGGAGCTGAAGATCTGCAGCTCGGAGAAGAAGTCCAAGCAGGACAGGTGTGTGTGTCGTCCGCGCCGCTGTCTGTGCTCGGTGTGTGACGCCGCCGTGGTTTGACTTTGGTGTCTGTGTGTGTTGGCCAGGTACGCGTTCCTCTTTGATAAAGCTGTGTTCATATGTAAAAAGAAGAGTGGCGAGACTTTTGAGCTGAAGGACATCATTAAACTACAGAATTACCAGATAAGAGATGAAACCACGGGAGGGAAGGACAATAAAAAGGTCTCATGCTTCACATGTTGGCACCACTTGTTGCAGGAAATGCGTACATGACGCAACATGCTCACTCTGTGTGTGTGTGTGTGTGTGTGTGTGTGTGTGTGTGTGTGTGTGTGTGTGTGTGTGTGTGTGTGTGTGTGTGTGTGTGTGTGTGTGTGTGTGTGTGTGTGTGTGTGTGTGTAAATAGTGGTCCTTTTGGTTCCTCTTGCTGGATTGCTCTGGGAGGTGTGGCTACGACTTATTCTTCAAAACTAGAGAGCTGAAGAAGAAATGGCTGGAGCAGTTTGAGATGGCTCAGTGAGTAATCAGTCACGTACACACAGAGTCTGCAAGACTCATGAAGTATTTTCTTTTTACAGATATTTGTGACAACTTTTTACTGTTCCTCCCAAAGTTTGAACACAAATGTCTGATTGTAATTGTTTTGCCATAATGAAGCTGCAGAAACTGATGTCTTAGTTATTTCCTGTGTTGTTGAATTTAGAAAACAAATTCATTTCTGATTGAAAACCGTGACACAATGTGCAGACAAGTATATACCTGTATGTGCATACAACAGCCTCAAACCAACACAGAAAAGGTATCATGTGTCAACAAAGTGGAAAAGTACATTGACTTTTGCTGAAGTTGCAAAGTTGAATCAGTATATTTATTTAATTAAAGTAATTTTCAAAGGGGTCATATTATGCAAAAATGACTTTCTAAAGGTTTTCTAACAGTAATAATCGTCTCTATACCTGGAACGACGCCCCAGAAGTGAAGAAAGTGTGTCCTCTCTCTCTCCCTGGCTTGTTCCAGGTTTTAAAAAGTGTGTTGCTCCAACCAGCCAATCAGAAATCAAACCCTATACAGTGTCATCGGGGGTTTAGCCAATCACAATCAAGGTAGGCTCTTCCCCTTTGACTCCTCCCACAATCAGGAAGCTCTGCTCTGGCACATGGCACCACGAGAGGAAGTACTTCCTCCTCTTCCCATAGATGGGCGTGTGTGGGCGGAGCCAGTCCAGCTCACACAGACACAGCAGATTCTGAATGCAGCTCCTATGATCCAATATTCAAATGGAAGAAAATCAAGGAAAAGCTTGATTTGGAGCAATAAACTTTGAATATAATGTTTTCGGACCAACAAGACCAAGTGAAAGTGTTGAAAGCGGCATAATATGACCACTTTAAGTTAAGACTCAGAACACAAACACACTGTCGTTGTCTGTGTATCCATCAGCAGACGGAAAAACTGGTCTCAACACTTCAAACCTGACAGATATGAGCAATCAGCAGGGTGTGATTTGTGCTAAAAGCAAAAAAGTACATGTTTTCAATGATGGAATCTTTACTCAAACACAAGATAGTGTTTTAGTGGAAATCAATGAACGTAATCGTCTGAAAGTGTCTCAGGTTTCAGAACTTCTGCTTTCCAAGTGAAAGCGTCAAACTGGCACCTGCCAACGAATGTCAGTTAATGCCTGACAATTATAACTTCTCATCTGAAAATACAGGAACTCTGGAGTCTGACCAAAGTCGTACCGCCTGGTGTGTAAACATTCTGAGCTTGAGTTTGGTCATGGGAGTGAAAGCTCCCATTAAAAAAAAAACCCCAACAGTTTGATAATGTCTGATAAATAGCCAGATAAATAGATAATTCCGACCACCAAATCATACTGTGGCTAAAGTCTGACTACTTCAGCCGTGAAACACAGAAGAAAAGCAGAACTGAATATGTGTACACACATGCAGTGGTTTGACTGTCATTTAGGACCACTTTTTGTTTCATGTTCTGTTTTCAAATTGTTCCACTTTGTAGAAAGCATACAGACATACCGCAATTTGTTTAAGAAGGCAATGGTTGATGGTAAATTAATAAATCAATTTATTTACATGGTTAATAGAGACAATAAAATTAGTTGTAACAACACTAGATATGTAATAAATACACAAACTGTAGTATTTATTATCACTTATAGGCTATAAATCTTCATTCAAAGTTTTCTACGGTTGATATCTTTTATATTACACTTTATTTATTTGTTTTAGTTGACCTTTGAAAAGAGCAGTGAGTTTTAGCTTTCGTTCTCAACGTCAAGACTCACTGTAACCTCATGGGAGACATTTGTATTCACCAATGCACATCATGTAAATCAGAGGTTTACACCCCCAACTCACAGAGCTTGAACTCGATTGTTCTCCCTTAACTCTCACATTACACTTTTGTTTAATGCTTGGTTATCATTTTTTGGTTTAACGTTGGACTTCCTCATGCTTTTCAGTAATAAAAGCTGCTGGGATAATAATAATAATAATTATAATCAGAATCAGAATAATAATCAGAATAATCATAATCATAATCATAATAAGTATAACTCATCTTATTGTAACTGTATTTATGCCCAGAATATTTAGTTAACATTTAAATTAATCATTATATAATTTGTTTTTACCCGAAAACCCGAAGGACAAAAATTATGCCAGAAAAGGCTTTTTTTTTTTTTTTTAATATGACACATTTAAGTGACGCTACAATTCAAAGGGCTACACATATATTGATGGTATGAACAAAAGCAGGTGAATTAAAAACGAGAGAAAATGAAAACATGAAAGCAATTTTTCTTTTCTAAATCAAATAAGCGGAAATGTTAAAGACAGTAAGATCAACCTCTGCATGTTTGGTTCTGACTCTTAAAAACAGCCAGAGCTTTGCATATTAAAATGAATTCTTTGTATGACAGGAAGCTGGTTAAAAAAGAAAAAAAAGAGCTGAGTTGTTGCGGTCCAGGTTCTCAGTGACTGTGAGGAGCAGCTGTGTTTTGAATCAGCCGCAGCTTGTTGATAGGAAAACCAGTAAAGTCTACATGACACCAGTCTTCACTGTCCTCCCGGTCGTCTCTGAGTAGACTGTCCGCTTCCCTCCACGTTCCGCCTCTAAAGTGGCCTCTGCCGTTTGCAGGTCCAACATCTGTCCCGACAACGCCACGGCAAACAACCACGACTTCCAGATGCACTGCTTCGAGGAAACCACGTCCTGCAAGGCCTGCTCAATGTTGCTAAGGTCGATTCATCTCACTCCCTCTCTTCCCTCTCCTCAATCGCCTCACGCCTTTTTTTTTGTTTTGTTTGGGGGTTGTTTTTTTGGTTTTAATTCCTTGGAGCTCAAACCTTGCCGTCCTCTTGCAGGGGGATCTTCTTCCAGGGGTATCGGTGCTCCCGCTGTAAAATGGCGGCTCATAAAGAGTGTTTAGGGAGAGTTTCTGCCTGTGGACGAAGCTCAGGTCTGTACCCACGCACTGTTTGAATACCGCTTTCTTTCTGATCGCCGTGATTCGCGCTTCTCATGGTTTCTTCCTGAAATTCCAGATCATTCTTCTACATTGAAGAAGGTAAGGCAGTATCTGCTTAAATAGAGTCCATATGTTGGGCTTCTTGTTTTTTTTTTTTAAGGCAAAGTATTTATGCATTCGGTTTTTCCTCCTTCCAGAACCATACAAAGAAATCCTCTGGACACACCGGCATTGGTAAGACATTATTGCTGAATTCTATGAAGTCCTGCAGCAAATCTATTGTCCTGTATTGTTTGTAAATAACTGCCAGGACAGCGCTGGATTATGTATTAATGAACATGTGCACTGATGCTCTGCACGTCAAAGCGTTTGGCCAATCAGATGAAGCTCTGCTGCCTCGAGGTAGATGGCAGGTCGAGTGCCAAATTAAGTGTTGAGACGAGTGAGAAAAATGATTATTGTAAATTATTTAATCTGGTCTTGAATATAAATTACAAATTTTAAATGACCAAAATTCGAGGAAGAATTAAAATGACAAATAATTGTAATTTATTAAAAGAAAATGCGCATTTAAATAATATTTTCTGATTTGAATTGACAGCCCGGACCATTTCATGGCCGGCAGCCACAGAGTCGACGACGGAAACCCAAATATCTAGGAATCGAGAAAAAATAACCAAAATTAAGAGCCAGCATACTCTTTTTCTTTTTTCTTTTTTTTTTTGGTTTAAAAAGGTCACAATTAGTTTAAATTAAAGAGAAAGACTAGTGTTCTTTGTAAGAACAAATCGCAAAGCATAAACCAATTACACAAATGCTTTTATTAACTCAAATTGATATTAAAATATTCAAAAGCATTGTATCGCGCTTCTTTATCTAATGCCTGCTGTGAAATATCTGGTTTTGATTGTTGATGAAATTCGCAGTGTTTTTTTTTTGGTTTGTTTTTTTAATGTGCCATATTTTAATATAGAAATAGTTTGAAAAAAATGTACTTGAACTTTTATGTCGACGAGACAGAGTGCAACACGTCCGCAATCCAAAGAAGCTTTTGTTCTTAGGGGACTGTGTCTCTGCGCGTTGGCCATGTGAAATCACGGAATAGAGACATAATAATGGTATTTATCTATACATGTTCTTGACATTTCCCGATTTAGTGCTGACATTTCAAATCTATAAAGCCAGAACCTTTTCTTTTGTTGTTATCGTTGGTTTTTTGCATTTTTTTTTTTAACAGTAAGTGCTCAAATCTGCAACACGTTGCCTCGTAACCAAGTGTTCAGTACTTGAGTTTGTCTTTTAGATGTAATGGAAATAACGTGTTCGTTTCAGCCGCGATTGTTCTCCACGTATTACCTGGACCGTGAGAGAATCAATCAGCTTCCTAAAATCAAATCTCTTGGGTTGTTTCGCCTTTGCAGGGTTTCCTAAGATGGAGGTGTGTCAGGATTACTTCGGCCTGCCGCCGCCTCCGGTCGCCTTCGGCCAGCCGCTCCAGCTGTCCAGGGGAGACATCGTGGAGGTGACCCGAGCCGGCGCGGACCTGGCCTGGTGGGAGGTAAGACAACGTGCAGCACGCGCTCCGGAGGCTCCACGTAACAATCCCCGTGGTTAACCTGCAGGTCTGACACGCTTTTGTCTTCTTCAGTCTCGTTTTCCTCCCTGCATATCGTTCTCTCACTTCCTCTCTCTCTCTCTCTCGTGCCAAACCTGCACTCCTGTCGGCCCGCAGTGATTCGTCACAGTGATTTCCATCCGGAAAGTCAAATGACATGTGTTGGCTGGGTTCCATTCAGCTTCTCTGGTGTTTGATGGCGCTGCTGCTCTCTCGCTCTGGTCTTGTGGTTCGTTGTCAGGGAGCAGAACTGACAACGTCTTCTCTTACTCTGCTGCTCACTTTATCAAAGCACACGTTGGTTTTCTCAGTCTTTCAGGCAGCGGCCGGACAAAAACTCTCGTTTCGCATTTGAAAGACATGCTCAGCACTTCAGTACCATTTGGCCGGCAATGGTGTGTGAACGTGTGTGTGAATGGGTGAATGTGGTGAGTTATATAAAGCGCTTTGGGGCTGCTCACAAAGCTATAAAGTGCTATGTAAGTGAAATTTACCATGTGTTTCCTTTGCTGCGTCGTACCAATTGATCACAAACACATGTTTTCAGACTGAGTGAGTAAAGCAGCGGAAACCAACACATGAACTGATGAATACATGCAAACCACAACTTATCAGCCTTTATTTATTTATTTATGTATTTATTTTTGTGGCCAGCTTGCTCAAATCTGTTAGATCTACAATTCCTATCTGATTTCATTCAAACAACTCGAAGAGGTTTACAGATGCATTGAAATGAAAATGACAAACGTTGACAAAGCGTTTCGGAAATTAAACCGGAACACAAATGAACACATCATGTTTAGTTTGAATTATGTTTGGTCACCTTCATGTTTAACTTGGGACCTGACTTCTTTCTCTCTTTTTTTTTAATAATTGTTTTTGTACCACTTGTAATAAATGTGGATGAAACAAAAAAAATGACCTAGATGTTAATAAATGAATATGATAAGGTAGCAGACTGATGTATTATATTTTATCATGATGTCTAGCTTTTTGCAGAGTTCATCTTTTTTTTTCATTTAATGGCATTGATCACAGTTGTTAGCATTACATTTTACATGAGTTGAGACATTAGGTAAAATTACTGCAAGTAAAACATTTTAATAATGCTCTTTCAAGCCTGTAAACAGTTAAAGTATTGGTGCAACAACAACTAAATCAAGGCTTTGTTTCAAAATGCTTATTTGGGACTTTTGGTGGAGTTATCGATGGCGATAATGATAGTGGGCAGAATGTTTGGTCAGACTTCCATGATGTCATCGTCTTTTAATGACAGTGGCTGCGAGGAAACTACATATATATGGTTTCAGTTCAAATGAGTATTTCTTTCACCTTGTTTGTTTTTGTGATGGATGGATGGATGGATGGATGGATGGATGGATGGATGGATGGATGGATGGATGGATGGATGGACTTTTATGTTAGTTAGACCAACTGACATAAAAACAGATTAATGGATGTTATGAAAGCAGCCGGCAGCAGTAAACCTTTTCCATCTATTGTCCCCATTTCTAACAATAAATCTCAAACTAATTGATTTTCTGTTCCAAATTACAGTCCGGGGTATCTGTGCTTTTATTCTGACGTTGTAGCTGCGACTACCCGGTAATAGGGAGACATTTCTCAGGATTCGCACACATTTGTGATTCATGATTCATCTTTTTGATGTCACAAAGTTGTGCCAAGTTTTTTTTTTTTCTGAACGTCCTCACTTAACCCCTGCTGGCAAGTTTCACAAGTGTGAATCACCTGATTGTAATCGTCTGCCCAGGATCCTTCGTTTGAAAGTTTGCTTGTCGATAGATCTGACATCAGTAAACTGATGGGAAGATTTGCTTGTGCCGCAACGACTGCACAAGTCATGTGACTTGCTGTTTTATGTGTCGCTCAGGGAAAGAATCTGACCGTCGGTCAAATGGGCTGGTTCCTCTCCAACAAAGTTCAGCCCTACATCTCTGTGAGTCCGTTTCTATCACAAAACATGCATCTTTAATGTTTATTTTCCAGCTAAAGTAAAACTAACAACCTCAGCATAGACCTGTTTTTGTCAACAAACAGTTACTGCACTGGGAAAGAAAGAAAAAATCAACCCATACGTCATATTAAGGAAGTGCAGGGTCGTTCCTGTCACAACCACACAAGGTTTTTACATTTACATCTGTGTGATCTCATGTCTTCGCAGAGGGCAACCCCGGACCTTTCCGGCTTCAACTGGTGAGTGTGAAGAAGAAGTGAGCTGAGTCACTTTGTCCTCAAGTCAGGGTTTACCAGTACAAGCTAACTCCTTCCTGTTTTACACCTCTTCTCCAAAAAAATTTTAATAAAAACACAGGGCTGACCCAGTAAAAAAGAGACTTGCCTTCAAAGATACTGAAAACTAGCAGTAGTTTAAGAGGTAAACTATCCATTAGTTGAATAAACTCAATTGTTAGTCAGCTGCAAAAATATTAACACCGTTTGGAAAAAAAAAAAAAAAAAAAATGGCTGAATTTTGTCATTAAACGCCCCACGTGCCATTACTTAAAGAATATATACTTTGGCACCATCTGGTGGAAATGTCAGGTAATTGCATCTCTTAGCCACAGAAGATAGTGGGACTTTGAACATTTCATTTCCTTGGCCAGTTCGTTTTTCAATAAATATGAGCTGGAAAAAATTGCAGGATTTGGCTTTTTTTTCCCCCACTCTTATGTATAATTTGAAGTTTTTATCTTCTCCTCAAAGCAGACAGCTGTTCAAAGGGTAGTTATGGAAGTTTGCTTTCGTCTCTTCATTGTCACTTCAAAAGTTAAAAACGCCACTTTGTGATTGAAGGTTCGCAGGCAACATGGACCGGACAGCCGCCAAAAACCTCCTGATGTCGCGCTCCGATGGAACTTTCCTCGTGCGGCAGAAAGATGGAGGCGAGTTCGCCATCAGCCTCAAGTGAGAATCAACTTATCCTGTTTTATCCACCTGTTACTTACATGATAGGTTTTTTTTTTTTTTTTTAAATGTGTATATATATAAGTACCGAAACAGCAAATGCATGTGGAGCAGCAAATATTGGCTGAAGAAAGTTGTTGTACGAGTTACTAATAATGAGTTACTTTGAGATGATGTGATTGGGAACGAAATAAAACTGCAACTCCTTCTCCTTCTCAACTCCTTCCCCCCGGGAAATATTCGTTTGAGTCCTGTTTTAAGTCAAAACAATAACCTCAGCTTTTCATAACTTGTGTCTAAATTATAAAGATAAAAAAAAAAAACTGTTACCATATTGATTTCAATTAATGGAACCAAATGTGGGTTTTTTTTTTTGTTTTTTTGTAAATGAGCAAACCAAGAGTGGAAATGGAATTATACGCCCCACTGACTCAGAACATTGCAGAGTTTGGAAGATGACCTGCAGTATCTTTGAAATCCGATGATATCAGTCAACTAGCGAAATTCCAAGTTTGTCTTAAGGCCTGGAGGAGCTCCAGTCTTCCACGTTCAAGGTCTAAGGCTGCGAGAACGTGGACGTCCCACACGTCTCTGTGCCTGTCAGCCCGTCGACTGCAGAGTCGGTGGGAGACGTTTGTGTGACTTTCCTCCTGAGTGCACAAACGTTTTTGCTCGATCCCTCCTCACTGTCACAGGTTCAACATGGACATCAGACACATCAAGATCACGTCTGCTGAAGGCCTGTACCGCATCAACGACAAGATCGCGTTCAAAGGTTTAATTGTGAGTCCCCCCCCCCCCCCCCCCCAACCCCCCCAACCCCAAAGAGCACATGATGAAACCAAATTATACAGCGTGGTTTTTGTGACTCACTTCATAACTCGGGTCTTCTCATACCTCTCTCTCTCTCTCTCTCTCTCTCTCTCTCTCTCACCAGGAGATGATTCAGTATTACCAGAAGAACTCTTTAAAGGAATACTTCAAGGAAGTGGACACCACGCTGCAGACGCCGTACAAACAACCAGAGCAGGGCAGCTCCTTACCCGACACGCCGCGTACCACACCAGGTACAACGGATTTCTGAGTGCGAGTTAAAACAAGGAGGTCGTAAAAAAAAAAATAAAACCCAGAATAAATAAATTACAGATTAACTCCTTCTAAGCTGCGGAACTTTGCCGTTCCTCTCGGTACCTACTCCACGTGTCGTAATCTTCCGGCGTTTCGGTTCTTCACGTGAATGCAAAGTGCCATGAGACGTTGTGGCGCTCTATGAATAAACGTGAACTGAAGGGCGGCGTCGCTCTCGTGTTTTCCAGGTGGCAGTATGAAGAGCTTCGGCGTGGCGCGGGCCAGGTACGACTTCTCAGCCCGGGACCGCTCCGAGCTGTCGCTGCGAGAAGGCGACACCATCAAGATCCTCACCAAGAAGGGTCACAGTGGCTGGTGGAAGGGGGAAGTGTACGGCAGGGTGAGAACTCTATGCCACACGGGATTTGTTTTAGGGGGGGGGGTTTGGAGGAGGGGGGTACATTTTTTGGAGGAATCCATTTAACTTGTGTTGCTCCTGTGTCTTCAGGTCGGGTTCTTTCCAGCCAACTATGTAGAAGAGGATTACTCTGACTACTGCTGAAGCTCCTCCTGAGGGGAGCGTCTTAGTCTGTGTGTGTGTGTGTGTGTGTGTGTGTGTGTGTGTGTGTGTGTGTGTGTGTGTGTGTGTGTGTGTGTGTGTGTGTGTGTGTGTGTGTGTGTGTGTGTGTGTGTGTGTGTGTGTGTGTGTGTGTGTGTGTGTGCGTGTGAGACGCCGATGCTTCTGATTTATTGAGTGCTGCCGTACTGTGAATAAAACCTTTTGTTCGGCTGATGTGATCGTGTGGCTTTTATATGAACAAAGAAACCAACCGCAGCTTTACACCCACCTGGCTCGAACCTAATATTCGATTATCTGCCCTTTAAATATTTGCGTAAGTTGCCGTCGTCACTCACCATTAAAACCCCAGTTTCACATTCAAAGACGGAACCTGCCGGTCAAATTTAGTCTCCAAGCATGATTAGCGTTAAGTTTGTGAGCGCGACAGCTTTATCATTGTGTCTGGTTCCAGATACTGAACTGCCTCAACAAAGTCAGATTGGAGGGCGAGAGAAGAGCTGTTGTGTAAAAAAAAGAAAAAAAAAGCATGTTAGAAAAAGCCTCCATTGAGAGCATCTCTTTGAAAGGTGTCAACATTTTAAGTAATTGCATTTTGCACTGTCGATATGGTTAATTTTTTTTTTTTTTTTTGCACTGGCTGTAACTTCCTGCCACAAACCAGGTCGTGAACACTCAGAGTGAACAGGAGACAAATAGATGTAATTAAACGGCACAATGCCTGAGTGGTAATGAAGTGAAGCCAAGAAAACTAGCAATTTATGAAACGAGGGAGGTTGGGAAAAAATATATTACTTTTTAAAATGTGAAAAGAGAGATCAGAAAACTGGAAATAAGTGATAAATTGAATCCCCCCCCCCCCTCAAATTACAAAAAAAAGAGAGAGAAAAACACTCTGGGTAGTTCTTATTCCTTATTTGGATGAAACTTTCGTGACTGCAGTTGAATGTCGTTGATATCTGTATTGTACCAAACTTTAACGGGACTTAAGGTGCAAATTTAGCATATATATTGAGAAACAAATGCTAATGTGCCCATTCCACAAGGGTGTGAGTTAAATACGTCAACTGCAAACGTGAGAATGGATTCAGGGTTACACATGGCGGTCTGGAGTTGATTGAAACAAGCTTTTAGCCTGAAGTTTGCTGGTTCGAATCCCGCTGTGGGTCCCTATAACTTTAACCCAGATACTCGGGTTGCATGAGGAAGGACATCTGGTGTAAAACTTGCTCCAAATCAAACACGCGGGTCACATGATCTGCTGGGAGGACAGCAGCTGAAATGAACGTTCTCTCGCACGCCTCAAATCAACCACAGATAAATTGAGCTACACTTGTTTTTTTCACCCCGTCTTTACTTTGCGGTGGAAACAAAGACATTGGGGGGGTTAACAAGTACTAACAATATCTACTCTCATACGTCTACTTGTAGGGTTGTTTAAACCAACTCCATTACAAGTAGAAGTACTGTTGTTAAACATGCCAGATTTTTGATTTATCTCTATTGGGATCTAAGTTCACAGTACAATAGTAATCAACTATGTGTAAATCCACAATTATTGGCGATACAAATGTAGATGAATGTTTGGATTAATAAACTTACTTGTGAGTAAAGACGGTTTTTAATGCAGTGATATACATGATGGAAATTCTCCCGAGAGTATAAAGGAAATTTCATACTCTAGTATTAGACGTACCCAATAATTACACTTAACTACGATACTGTGAATATGAGTAGTTTGTCAATTCCTACCCTGTGTAATACCAGTGTAATACCATAATGTGTGACGTGTAGGACACTGCAGTGGGTCACAGACTTGATCTCTATAACTGAGTCACGTTTAAATCAGGCAGGCGTCATCAAATCCAGAAATAAGTAACAGCCACAGGACATTAATGACCAGCACTCAGTTTTTTGAGTATGTAAATATCTGCTTTACTTCAAAAATTATCAAAACAAAAAATTAATACACGTCTTCCACGCAACAATTTGCAGACCGAAAAACAATTAAACCTCAGATGTAAGCGAGCGTCGGGTCAGGTGTCTGATGGAGGGGACTTCCTGCAGCAACACTCCGTTAACACCATCCGAACCCACGTATTTGTGGAGCAAATCGTTTGTCTGTACATCTTCCGACTCATGTCTGCCCTCTGCTGGTCTACTGGTAGTAGAGCTCCAGGTTCATCCCGTCGTGGATTTCATCTGAGGAGCTCACAGTTAAGTACAAATGCTGAAAACTTTATCAACATTATTCTCGTTACAACACTAAAAATATACATCAGAATTGTGCACTTCAAGTTTGTACTTCACAGTGAAGAGATTTCAGAAAGGATACAGTCGCCCAGAGACACGTGGTCCTTGAATATGGTGTACCTGTGGAAATAAGAGAACAGTGAGCTACCAGAGGACGGTCACAGTCAGGGCATTGTTTAAAGACGAGAGCATTACCATTTCTTTAGTACAATCTTGTCGTGCCGCGTTCCTGTCTGGGCTGCGATGAGCTTCTTCAGGTCCCCGATTGTGTCCTCCGAGCTGAGAGGAGGAAGTTAAGGCAGACACAACAGAACATGTCCTTGTTCTCCAGCCTGAGTTCACATATTCTCACCAGGAGACAACAAAGTGAGACACTACACCTGTAGCTGTCAAAAAAGAAAAAAAAACCTCAGGAAACAGCTCCTTTTTTTTTTTTTATCACCATGTAAATGTCTGTATTTTACATTGAAAAGCCTTTTAAAATACTGGATGGTGGATGATGAATGCCTGCCACAATTACCTCCGTCAGTCTGGTCTGCTACTCTTGCTTCTCCTGAATTTGATTTGGAGACATTTTCCAGTATGGAGATTTTACATGCTCATCATAACAAATGTGGGGGGGGGGGGGGACAGTGGTTGGTGCTCTCGCCTCTCTCTGTGGATTTTTCATGTATTCCAATGACCGAAAACATGTGAGGTTGATCTGTGACCCAAAATTGGCCCCTTGGTGTGAGTGTGTATGGCTGACTGTAGGTGTGTGTTTGCCCTGTGATGGACGGGCGACCTGTCCAGGGGGTGTCTCCTGTCCTCACCCATAGCTAGGGTGAGGGCCTAGCTATGGGTCCCCCCCAAGTGGTTTCGTTAATAAATTGATATATAACCTTTTTGGACGGATCTAATGCAAAGCAGCTACAGGTTGGAACCACTATGTGTCAAACACGAGTTTGAACAGCAGTGCAAATGAAAACAAGAGTGCAGATCTGCATCCAACATTTCCTGTCTATGACAGAAAGATCAGCCACATGATTCAACGTCAAGACTTCACGCGCACAGACCGTCCTGGTGACTTCAACGACACTCTGCACCGCTTCCTGAAGGATACTTGCACTTCACCCGGACCTTTTTGCCCAGACGATCGTTACAAATCACCTCGATCATCTTCAGCTCCTGTCATACGGAGAGTTAGCAGACACACGTGCAGCGTATAGACACCTGGAGACAATTTGACTGTGTTTAAAGTTAAAGATTAGACTGAAGTTACGTGTTTATGTCGTGGGGAGGGGGAAAGGTAGCATTACCGTATCATGATTAGCTGATGAATGTTAGCAACTGGGCAAAAGAACAGACTAAAGAAAAAGCATTGTTCTGAAATATATATGGAGACTATGTCTATAGCCAATTTGTAGTGTATCGAAATGTTAAACGTTTCGTTCATACCTGTAAATTCACAGCAGAAGAACAATAAAAAAAAAATTTGTAGTCCGTCTAGGTGCTGTTTTGAGGAAAGTTCTCGATTCTGTTTCCGCTTCCTGTGCGACTCTCAACCAATCAAACAGGCAGAGCTATGATTGACAGCTCACATCGGCCAATCGCAGGACCGGAAACCCCACAGTAGGCAGGCCTCAATCTAAAAACATCTACTGCAGTTTGAGCCCAGTCAGGCGCTGCAGTGAGATTTAAATTTGGGAAACAAAACGCTGCTGTGGGAAGAATAACCATGTCAGATGAGGAGAAGCTACCACCTGGATGGGAGAAAAGACTCAGCCGCAATTCAAGTAATGAGACGTCAGGAGAATCATGATGCGCCAAGCGGCGATGTTAGCTTCGATGCTAACGCCGTCAGCATCGTGGTGCGGCGCTGAAACGAGGCCCTACAAAGTTTAATCATGGCGTGTCGAAACTAACCACAGGGATTCCTCAGCACGGGGCGGTTTTTTTCTGAAGTTGTAGTGGTTTGCTGTATGTCTGTAGTGGCTCGTTTAGGGCAACGCAAACTGACTGCCGCAGGGCCCAGAGTTAGACCACCCCGCCCTCCCGTGCAGACCCGGTGGGAAATCGAACGTGCTTTCATTCATTCACTCAACGAGGCCAACGAGCTTCAAATATCAACTTTGTGCTGCTTCCTTTGTCTGTCAGTCACTCCTCCTGCATATTTGTCCCATTTCCCATGTGCACACTGTGCAAACTGTTTTAAAAGTGTTTATAGTGAATTAACTCTGAGGTTCACTCGGCCTGATCAATCTTTTCCTCTTTCTGTCGAATCACGGGCGGATTTCTGCCAGCAATTGAAGATTATGTTGCACATATTGGTTTTATGGCTCCATAATCTGGATATGAGCAAGTTGATCAGGGTGGTTTGTTATTGTCTTTTGCCACGTACTCTGCAACATTTATATTATTGAGACCCAGTGTTGCATTAGATTTAGAGAAAAGTGGCATATCTGCATAAACATCTGAATAGATTGAGATCAACGGAGAGAAATAGTCTTGGACTTATTGCTTCTAAAGGTTCGTCTTGCAGTGAATGACGGGGTGATAGTTTAACAGACTCTGCACGTGCTGTGTCTTATCTTGTGTGACATAAATCGGTGAATGAGGGTTTAATGGATCTGTGTCTTTGCCTTTGCAGACCGGGTTTACTACTTCAACCACAACACAAATGCCAGCCAATGGGAACGTCCGGTGGGAGACGGCAGTGGAGGGCCAGATCAGGTGGGGTGTGAACATTGTATTCTCTTTTTTTATTATTTTTTAGAAGCCAAAACAAATCTGTGGGCTTAAAGAGTATTAATAGGTTGAAAATATCACGCTTCGTTTAAGAGAGAAAATGATCATATTTCAGTATGTTTTATTTATTTCCTCAGGTACGTTGCTCTCACCTCCTGGTGAAGCACAATCAGTCACGACGGCCGTCGTCCTGGAGAGAACGGGAGATAACGCGGACCAAGGATGAGGCACTGGAGCTCCTACAGAGTGAGTTGGGCACAGCGCCGAGGGAACGGCATCGCGGTTTCACCGCGTCCGGCTGGTGTGTTGATCCTGTCCCTTGTCTTCTGCGCAGATTACATAGAACAGATCCAGTCTGGACAGGAGAGGTTCGAGTCTTTGGCCTCTCAGTTCAGCGACTGCAGCTCGGCGAATAAAGGTGGCGACCTGGGACTATTTGGCAGAGGTACACTGATCACATCCAGGCTGTTCCAAACCAGCTTCAAGCGTTTTTCATTCAGCAGTTTTGTTTGTTTTTTTCTCCATTTCTTTTAAACATATCAAGTGTTTTGCTGGCTTGATATCGAACACATTTTTTGGCAATTAAAAGGAAAGCGTTTCATTATTGCAAATTATATTCACAATTTCTAATAATTATGCTCCACCTTGAGCTCATCCTCCTCTGCAAAGGATTTGCAGAAATTAGAAAGATTATTTTTTTTTTTTTTGCAAAAGGGACGGGAAGAAATGCAAACATCAAACCAATACAATCTTCAAGACCCTTAAGAAGCACAGCATCAAACCATCCTGTGGTAGGAATGACTGAAGGGCCTCAGCGTTCACACGGTCAAGAAAAAATTAAAATTTAAAATGCAATTTGCCCTGGAAAAATCATAGATTTTTATTTTTTTGTTTAAAGTTTTGGAAAAGTCAGATTGGGAATGCAGATGCCGTAATGGATATTGTGGGCAAATTATAATTATACATTTGTTTTCCAATATAATTGATTACTGTCGGTCACGATGTTGATACTTCAGTGGTATGCGATGAGCGTATCAGAATATTTCTGCCTCCGGACCGTAGCTACGCTAGCGCAGGTGGCTTTGAAAATATCAAGGACTCAAAAAAGACGAGGTCTCTCGACCTGCAAAGTGCAAGTTCTGCAAAACTGGAATGAAAGAACAAAAACACAATTGTATTTATATTAAATGAGTTTATTTATGCTACACTGAATAACCAACGTGCCGCGTGGGCGATAAGGTTTAGTTTAAAACTGGGTGGTTTTTTTGCATTTATTTATTTATTTTATCCCTGCTAAGAACTTGTTTTTGTGTGTTTCAGGTCAAATGCAGAAGCCTTTTGAAGACGCCTCCTTTGCCCTCAAAGTGGGAGACATGAGCGGTCCAGTTTTTACTGACTCTGGAATCCACATCATCCTACGTACTGCCTAAGAGAAAAACGTCCTGTAGCTTCTTCCTGCAGACACACACACACACACACACATACACACACACACATAGTCCATCCAAAAACTACAACTGATTCTAATGGTAAATTGTGCCCAGTAAACAAATCGTACAATCTGAGGCACGTTTTCTTCAGGTGGGATCATTTTAGGTTTAGCTCTATCAGACATGTGAGGTTAATTAAATTACACTGGCGTATTTAGGATTATTCCTTAAAACCTCTGGCATTCGTGGCCATGCTGTCCGATAACAGGAGTGCCTGTCGAGGCGACCAAAATCGCTTCACAAAAGCAGAGTTCAAGAATTAATTTGGAATATCCTGTTATCGATATGTGCATGTCTTTAAAAGTATGGAAGACTCGATGTGCTAAAATTAAATAAAATGTACCAGTACATAATTATTTAAAATGTGTGAATAATTAAAAGTGGAATTGAATATATGAATGTAAAAACAAATGTATTTAATTCATTAAAATTGTTTAATGTATTTAAAAAAAAATGTATAACTATTTCACTATTTAATTATTACATGGTACCATGAATTAAAGAAGTAGTGAAATAGTTAATGGTTCTTTTTCCATAAAATGAGTTGGTATTTTAATAACTCATTTAATGCCGCTTTTATATATTCAATTCCAAATTCAATAAATTTAGACATTTAAGTGATTAATGAGATTTATTTAATTTTTGCTCATTTAGTCCTTCGTGTAAAAGGACCATATGCTGTATGTTTGTAATCTTTTTCATTTCTCTTTTTGTGCCAAAGCTGTTACTTCCTCTATGTCATGGCTTTGGAAAATGGATAAATAAGATGTTTGACATGTATTCTCTCCAATGCAGGCTGGAGAATGCAGTTTAGTGTTCTTGGAAAGCCTATAAATGCATTCAATTATTAGCTTACATGATCCATAATGTTTAGGAAGTGCATGGTTTCCCTTTTTGGATGTGCAACGCAGACGACGACTTCACAGCTTTTGAATGCATCCATGAACAAATGAACTATTAACAATGTTGCTGGGGCAAAAATAATAAAACCTTTTTTTTTTTTAAGTCTTTGTTTTCTTTGTTCATTTTTGAAAGCTGCAGATTACATTTCACAAATGTTTGTGGGAGATGATGTGGTTGTAGCGTTAAGCTTTCTATAGAACACCACGAAATAACAGGCACATCAAATGTTAAATTGTGCATTTGGCAGGAAAACAATGAAGAAGGTACGGTTCTCCTCTGACCTGAAGGTATTGTCGGAGAACAAGAGGATCTTCAGCTCTTAATATAACAGGGGAAGTGAGGATGGTACAAAATGACCATAGATAAGAAATAATGAGTTACAAAGAAGCTGCAGCAGAACAGGGTGTCGGTTGGACCAATGCAGTCAAGACCAAGCACCTGTTGGGATTTCGTACCTCGTGAAGATCACGTCTTACCTTTGATGTAGTGTTTTAGCAGTTTGGCTATCAATAATGA
The DNA here is from genome assembly GCF_963422515.1 of Blennius ocellaris. Classification (NCBI taxonomy): domain Eukaryota; kingdom Metazoa; phylum Chordata; class Actinopteri; order Blenniiformes; family Blenniidae; genus Blennius; species Blennius ocellaris. Next base: position 5,344,763 of record NC_137652.1, on the reverse strand, counting down.
ATAATTAGCAAAGATAGTTAATTATTTTATTGACAATTTGATCTGTATCATACCTTGAGAGCACAACCTGTTTAACAGGACATGATATCCAATTCAGTTATATCAGTCTCATAAGATAAACTAAACAATTTGGAATTTTTATTAATAGTTAAATTAATTGCAATTATCAGAATTAACAGTAAAGCTTGAAGGATTTTGGAGTTCTTGACACGGAAGAGGCTGACATTTCATTCACCTTTGTGCTCATTAATAAAACAAGTATGAATTAAAAAATTATATTTATTGACAAAGACAAATAAAACAGATTCTAACTGTGTGTGGGTGTGTGTCTCAGAATGAGAGTTTTCAGAGCGGCAGGAAGTCTGTCCTCAGTCTTCCACCATGTGCTGGAGAACAATAGAACATGGAAGCTGGTCTGCGACCTGTGTGTGTCTGTCAAAGGCCCATTTCTGGAATGAGTTGACGTGATTCCCCGTGTCAAATCCTCGGGGGGTCCCAATCAACCAATCAATCCCCGACAGGCTGAAAGCATGGGGCGGTCAGTGCCCTGAGAGCAGGATGCTGGGGTGGATTGGTATGGCGTTGCATTGGCTCACGGCCCACTTGCACTGAGATGCTCAGGCACAAATGAAGATTGTCTTTCATTAGAAATGAAAACACTTTCCTGAGGTCTGCTGAGATCGCAGCAATCTCATTAAAGTGACACATTAACATTTCGACGAGTCGACAGCGTTGCTTTTAGCCTGCTGGTTGGTAATTGCTCCTTCGGTAATCTATAGGCTGCTCTGCAGGGTGTCTCCGCGTGTGTGTGATTGGTCCGATGCCTCAGACTCCGCCCCTTTTTTGTGAACACGCGCTCATCCTGAAGGGAAAACACCGGGATGAAGTCGCCAGTTGATAACCTGCTTTGTGTTAATGCTTATCAGGATCGCACGTGTCTGACTGAGTCAAACCAGGAAACAGAGATGTTGAGATCTCTGATGTTGACGGGCTGATCAGAACCGTCTCCAGATCTACACCAAGATAGAGGAGCTGGTGATGGATTTCTGCAGACAACCACACGTCTTTGCAGTGGTGGACATCCAGGCTTTGGACACTGGGACAGTGGCTCCTGCTTCCCTGGATGTTCAGCTCAAAAATAAATGACAATAATCAGTGAAGAAAATTCTACGACAATGTAATAGCATCAGGTGTATTTTATGCAGTGATCCACTGGTGCTTCTCCGGGACTCGCAGGGGCAAGTTCATCATGACCATTGAGGGTCTGAGCTTAGCAAAGCTGAAATCCATCATGGACAGAATCCCTAACCTCCTTCATTGACAGAATGCAGAATAGGTTATTCAAACCAGCTTCAATACAAAGTTTCAAAGTCCCTCGTCCAACCTGATCAAACATTGTACCTTGTAAATATAAATATTTATCTATTTCCTTGTAATATGTAGACCTGCTTTGATCCCCGAATCACACGTGAAGGATAGATAAAAGTCTTTTCTTATCTCCTTGGACTTTTGGACCAGTGCAACTGATCCAGATCCAAGTGCAGGACTCCTCTCCAAAACATCTGATGACTTGAGGTATGTCACTTGAAAATAAAGCTTTTAAATTCACTGAACTTTGTCAGGTGGTCAAGCTTCCTCAAGCTTTAAACGTGTCTATACGTAATTCCATTCATCCAGGTAGGAGGCCTCTTAAAACAATGAATTCAGCTCATCTGGGCTTGGTCATATGTCCCTTGATGGACGTGTTTCACTTGACCTGATTCAATTGCTTTAAAAGACATGATTTCTTACCTCTTTTCAGGATTTGCCTCTCTCTGCTGGTTACTATGGAGACAAGTGTTCTTGGATGATTTAGTCAACATTTCCTTCAAGTCTGAACTGAGATGTAGAGCAACATTTGCTCTCTGACTCTTAAACGACATACAGTAGAGGGACACCCTGCACTGGGGAGACACATCACTGTGTACGGACACATATTTAACTGTTAACACACCGTGATGAGTGGACAACCTGCCAAACGAGGACAACAGACAAAACCAACCAGAAGAAGCTCCAATCTGGTCCCACCAAGCAAGCTGGTTATAGAGGATTTATACACGTTTGTTTTTTTTACATTTCATTGTATTTTGCACCAGAATGTTTCATTAAAATTGACTTCATGTTGAGATTGTAATCATTTTCAGTGCAAAGTGTTTGATCTTGCAAAAATATAGACAATTTAATTCCATACACTGAGACCACAACAAAGAAAAACTTTGAAGTGTGAATTTAAAGGTTATTATAGCAATATTTTACCAGTCTGGTCACTCAGGATGAAACTGGACTGTATGTGGTCCCCGAAGTAACTTAAATCTTATTTAATAATAATTTTGGATACATCTTATATACATGTAAATTATACAATACATCTTTGTATTGGTTCAGTTATGTGCTCTTAAATAACCAGAACATATTTGGTGTTTGGTTCGTTCAATATCAACTGGTCATACAATTTGTCCTGGTGACCCGTCCGTCCGTAGAGAAGACACTTGCCTTCAGGAGACACTTGCCCTTGGATTTCAGGGTGTCCCTACATCAGAGGTTTTACTGTATTAACAGGGACCATCATTTATTCACCTTTCTTTTCAATATAATTATAAATTCATAAATACACTTCAGTCACAACAACATGGTATGAGCAGGAACAAATCTTTCTAACTATCTGTTATCAAAACAAAAACTATCTATATCTAATCTACAAGGAAGTTGTTTCCAACATTTGAAGGTCATTTCCTTAAAATGGCCCATAATGATTAAACCATTACCTCTTTTATGATCTTTAGGATCTTTTATGATCCTTATCTTTTTTCTAAATTCCTTATAAGCGGTGGTCCTGTGTTTGTGTCTAAACCATTCTTCCTGAGTCTTTGTTGTGCTCAGCAGCATTTACTGGAAGGAGACCAGCAACGGCAACGTCTGAAGATCTAGAACAGGTAGAACATCATTTCTTTTAAAAGATTAAAGCTGGAGATATCTGTTGTGTTGGTTTATAGATCTTCTTTGTGTTTGAGATTTTTCATCCAGGTTTACCTTTTTGAATTTGTACGAGTGAATTGATGAAATAATTTCTCTATTGAGATGGTTTTACTGACGTACTGTAAATCTTAAGTCACTTGCAGCAGAGGGATGAGGGATTTGGTGGTACAGAATCTTTTCAAAACTTGTATCTGCGTGACTTTATGTCAGAAATGTATAAGTGTTTTTCAATACAAAGAAAATGTTGGTGAAATGTTCAACATATTGCCACTCTTGTGCAAAGGTGATGGTGTTGAGCCTCCAGAATTCACCATGCGTTGGTTTCTTCACCAACTAATATGAAACATGAGCTGAAATTAGACCAGTGTGAGACAAGTTCAGTTATTTAGTTTACCTGACCACTGATATGTTGCTGCAATAATAATCGCAGCAAGACTGCAACCAATAACATTTAAGTTTTAGTGGGCCAGATGCGGTGCAGTCCTCTTTCTGCCACATTAGGCTTGAATAGACTCACATTCACACTCCAGCATGAGACATTTAAATACAGATACCAGAAGAGGCGTGTAACTTCCCTCCACTCATACGGTGACATGTGTTCTGTCAGTGAGGCTCTGGACCCCGGCTGTTAGCTGGTTCTGTTTACCTGTTCACTCCTGCAGTTCCGGCAATACTTTCAAAATGACATGGTCTGTACTAGTGTTACCTGTTACACAGTCCCCTCACACTTCCCTCCTCTTTCTCCCGTCTCTGTCATTTTAGTGTCTTTCATTGCAGCCATGCTGTCTATAACAACGCCGCCGGCAGTCTGCCTGAGCCTGCTCCTCTTCCTGTGGTCCCAATCGCCTGTCCTCAGCTGTCAGGTGGGGGAATTCTCCCAGTGTGAGTCCACTCCCTTCGTACCAGGCCACAATCTGGTGGGGGAGGGCTTCAATGTGCTCACTCTGCGGCGAACCGGATCCTACATGGTGGACGTGAAGACTTCCCTCACCCCAAATCGTACCTGCACTCTCTGCTCCAATCCTCTACAAGGACACCAGCTGCAGAAAGTAAATAATACATCAACTGATTGACAGTGACAGAAACAATCACACACAGATTAAAGGTTCATGGTTTGGCCTTTATTTTCAGCTGCCAGTCTCTGCAGTAGATTGGCGTGCAATGAGCAACTGTCACACCAATATCTATGGCAGTTTACACACCTCTGTCAGGTAAGGAAGTTCATCATCTAAAAAAATGTTTGCATTAATTTTGGTGTTTCATGCATAACTTATCTAAAGTGTCGTTTGGACTAGCAAAAGTCCAAGCTATACAAAAGTCTGAATATAGTCACAACCACCTTTAAGCTAACCTTATTTAGTGGTTATATAGTACTTTTCAACTGCTTGAGCAGCTCTTAAAGTGCTGTGTATGTTAGTCAAATATACTTCCTCACACAAACACCAGTGGAGGCAGCTGCCGTGCAAGACAGCTAATTCATTTCATCATTGGATGCCTTTCTGGGTTTAGTGTCTTTCCCAAGCAAACTTTGAAATGTGGACAGGCAGCGATGGGAATTGAACCTTTCACCTTCCAATTGGGAGACACACTCACCGAGCCACAGCCGTTTACAATATTGTCACTGATGCACATTTAACATTTCCATTCTCCATGTTTATTTGATTGTAAATAAATCTTTGACCGCCTCTTTAGAATGGTAGGAAAAATGACATTTGAACTCACTGAGTAACATTTACTTGTACCGACAGGTCACTGTTGAACACCTACACATCCCAGGATAGCAACGACTGGACGGTAGGAGCTGTCTCAAATATGGTTGACTGTTACAATCAAATATTAGCTATGAATAATTTTCAATACTGATATCTTTTTTTAGAATCATGAGTAAATAACTTTGATGTTGACTCGTGGGCTCTCCCCATATGTCATTACCGGAATTTCATTCACCTCCAATCTATGATTCAATCCATCCTTTTAACCCATGACTAAGTACGATTTGTATTGCTTCACAGTTCTTGACCCCTTGACATGATGTTTCATGTAAAAAAGCAAACTTTTGTTGCGTTTGGTTGTTTGTTATATAGTTTTATTATCAGATTAATTTGCAATAAAGGCTGTACTGTATCAATACTTTTTAGGTATAGTGTTGACTCAAGGGGGTGCTAAAGGGGCCTAGCATCCAGTATGTGTTATAATCTGTCATTTATTCCATCAGGTTGGGCTGAATTTACCACCTGCCGGTTTGACTGTGGGAGGAACACAGTCTAGTCTGTATAGCTTTGCATTGCAAAGGACCGATGAGGACCGTCATACCTTCAGCTCACACAGAGTTACCTGCACCCATTATGGGTAGGTAGTGACCCTCCTTCCATCACTACTTGTATGATTTGCTTTTAACGAAGTTTGGATAATTTATTATTTTGGTCTTTGTGTGCAGATACCGTGTCTCAACTAGACCCCCACTCAGCTCAGAGTTCAGTAAAGACTTGGACAGGCTGCCAAGCGTCTACAACAACTCGTCCAAGGACGAGTACAGAGAGCTCATCAAAATTTACGGCACACATTACATCCGCCAGGTTAGGACGTCATGTTAAGTTTCTCGAGTCACAAATAAAAAAAACAACCCTTTTCCTCTGTTAACATCAAACTATATTTCAGGTTTACCTTGGTGGGCGACTCAGGCGAGTGACCGCCTCACGGACCTGTTTGTCCACTCTGAATGGACTCTCCTCCAGTGAGGTACACGAAGGGACTCAACAAAGTCAACACAGTTCTCTCATTTCTTTTGTTTTCGCAGCAAACAAACCAACACAAAATATCAGTTTGACTTCAGTAAGCAGAGCTCAGCTTAACTCAGTTTATCATAACTTAGCTTGACTTCACTTAGTCCAACCTAATAAAATGGACTTGATTTATATTGCACTTTTCAGCTGCATGAGCTGTTTCACCTGCTGCAATGCAAGGCATTGTCACTCAATTGGGAGCAATTTGAGATTCAGTGTCTTGCTCGCGACACTTTGGCATGTGACTAGGTGGAGATGGGACTTGAACCTGCAACCTCCCGGTTTGGAGACAACCACTCCACCAAACATACCATAAATATATTCTCGAGGCAAAACCACATTTCCCAATGTTTTTAAATGATTTGATTCAGTGGCTTCTGAATTTTCAACAATGATATGTTATCGCATGCATGAGTTTTTTTTTCTTAAATGGCAGTACATATTTGGTGTATACTGCACAGTAAGTTCTACTTCTGCCCCACTGAAATAGCATGGCCTGAACCCTTGAAGATTTTAATGAGACAGTCTTTCTGTAAATACAGTTGTTTACATCATGCCACTATAACCTGTATGTAGAGTGCTTTTGCTCTTGATACTGAGACTCTCACCCCCTCTTTTTGTGTTCCAGGTCCACTCCTGTTTATCACTGGGTATCTCTGTTGGTCTCGGAAAAGGGAAACTATCTGGTAGCCTACAGTCCTGCAAAAAAGTCTTGAATAACAATAGCCTCTCTGTATCATATGGCTCCAGTCTTCATCAACACCACACAGAGGTGGCAGGGGGGAATGGCTGGTTTGGGGAATTTTCACTAACTAAAAATGATTCATTGGGCTTTACAAACTGGTTGAACAGTCTGAAGGAACACCCTGATGTTGTGTGGTATGCCCTTCGTCCAATGTTTTACTTGGTGCACAATGGGGCAAAGAGGGCAGGGATGAAGGCCGCCATAGAACAATACTTACTGGACAATGTTGTGCCGTTGGATGAAGAGCCACCTTGTTCTCAGCCGAACTTGGCTCCGAACAACTGTCCCCCACGTGCCGGGAGAGGGACACTGACGGTCACCATAATCCGAGGCTGGAATCTAAGAGGAGATCTTTTTGGCTTGACTGAGAGGTGATGGAGTCGGTGCTTGAACTCCGAAGTTTTTTAAAACAAACCCAATAGTAATTAATATATTTCTTTTAATTTTCTTCCCTAATAGCTATGCTCGGATGTGGTGCGGCCCCCACTATCGACGAACTCGCATGATCCGGTCAAACTACCCTCGGTGGAATGCTCGTTATGATCTGGGAATGGTCAGTAAACCTCCTCCTGAGTACTGTACTCTTTGACTGTACATTTTCTAACACTGAACTGAATCATCCCAACAAGGACAACCATCCTGATTCTAATACAATATAGTTCAGTGAATATCGTTATACCAACAACAATGCCAGTTTAAAGATATCTGTTTCCCCGGCAATTTATTACAATGATGGTTTGAAGTGACGTTCAGTTGTTCATTTTCTTCTTTTATCATGAAGGTGGACACTGACATGAGTTTGAAGGTAGAAGCTTGGGATGAAGATCGGTGGCGTGACGACCGTCTGGGTTCATGCACAAAAAGCCTTCACCAGGGGACACACCTTTTCCGCTGCCCAGCGAGGAGGGGTGGCTTTGAGTTCCGGTACACTCTCACCTGTGACAGTCACCTGACTGGAGATAAATGTAACCAATATAAACCATCTCCAACTAAACGTGTATCGTAAACATTTATGTTAGGTCCGAAGTTCTGACTGTAATACACACTGCTGGACTTATTCCCACTGTCCATCTCTTGTAAATATTCTATTCTTGCATGCAATGCGCAAATTTCACCGTGCAGGATGACGAGCCTGTTATGTGGTTGTGCTTTCCATAAGTTCCAATGTTCCTATTTAGTTACTTTTCTGATTCAGGGACTAGAAAAGGGAAGAGGAGTGGACTGAGCCCTGTGTATTTCTGTTTTAAAAAATAGATTGTGTCACATCCTGTCCCCTCTGCTTCTTCTTTTATTTGACATGTTTTAATCACGTTCACTTTTATTCCATGAGTCACTATTCTAAGCCAGAAAACCTGATTTTCTTTTGTAGTTTTGTTGACATTTTACTGAAAACAATTAAAGACCCACATCATTAATCTTACTTTCATCTAAGTGTATATGTCTGGGATTTTTGTTTTGATTTGTTTTTGTACCATTTTTATCTGATTACTGTAAAGTGTTTTGTAACATTCATGCTCTTGAAAGGTGCTTTTGAAATAAAGTTTCATACATTCATACTGGCTGAATTTGTGTGACCTTTATGGCGATTTTAATCCAGAAAATACATTTACATTCTGTGTTTTTCTCAAAGGTTCAATGACATTGTGTAACCAGTCTGGAGTTCTGTAATATTATTCCTCTCTGCTTGACTTACTCCCACTTTCTGTCTCTCGCAAATCTATCACTGCATATATAAAGTGCATTTCACCCACAATGCAATTTCAGACTGGACCTAACCATGAATTAATCAAAATGAGTTGGTATTTTAATGAATAATAGCACATTTAATGCCACATTTATATGTTTAATTCTAAATTCAATTAATTGACACATTTAGGTAATTATTTAATGGTATTTATTTAATTTGAGCCTGTTTAGTCCTTCATATAAAAAGACCACATGCTGCATGTTTTCCTGTAATCTTTTTCATTTGTGCTTCGTTTTTGTACCAAAGCTGTTTACTTCCCCTATGTCAGACCTGGGCATTTTAAGGCCCGCGGGCCAAATACGGCCCGCGACCCGATTCTGACCGGCCGCGAAAGGTTGCTTAGAATTAAGAAAACAAAAGCTTCTTTCGAATTTTAATGCGTGGACTAAAACCATCGGCTGTATAAACTAAAACGGAAATGCATTTACTTTGAAGCCTGTTTATTTATGCACAGTGTACGTTACCTACGTACGTCGTATACGTAATCCGTAAAACAAGTCAATCAGTGCATGTGATTGGCGGTCATTGTCGCCCCTCAATGATGTACGGGCACGTCAAGAAAAGAAAGGTGGATGCTGAAGGCCGAAATTTCAAGAAGATTTGGAGCACTAAATATTTGTTTACTGAAGTCGGTGGTAAACCCGTCTGTTTAGTTTGTGGGGAGCACGTCGCCGTGTTTAAGAAGTATAATGTGAGTCGGCATTATGAGACAAAACACGCGGAGAAATACAGACACTTGGCGGAGGCTGAGAGAGCGCGAATATCAGAAGACTTGCTAGCAAAGCTAGCAAAACAACAAGGCTGTTTTAGCAAGCTACACACAGCCCGGGATGTAGCGACCAAGACCAGCTTCGTCATATCCCACAAAATCGCTAAAAACAGCAAGCCGTTCTCGGATGGTGAGTTTGTGAACGAGTGCTTGGTGGACTCTGCCGCGCTAATATGCCCTGAGAATAAAGAAGCATTTGAAAAAGTCCCGCTGTCCAGGTGAACCGTCACAAGGGTCGAAGGAATCGCGGAGAATCTCGAATGTCAGCTCAAAAGTGGAGTTGAAAGTTTTGACTTTTTCTCTTTGGCTTTGGATGAGAGCTGTGATGTCTGTGACACTGCCCAGTTACTGGTGTTTCTCCGGGGAATAAGGCAGGACTTCAAGATCCCGGAGGAGCTGGCAGCATCGAGGTCAGTAAAAGGAACGACAACGGGAAGCGATCTGTTCCAGGAGGTCGATGCATGCATGGTCAAGCTTGGACTGAAATGGGACAAACTGGTAGGCGTAACTACTGATGGTTGTCCGAATATGACAGGAAAACATGTCGGACTTTTGAAACAGATCCAAGATAAAGTGACTGAACTCGGCACAGAGCATAATTTAGTGTTGCTCCATTGTATTATACATCAGCATGTACTGTGCAGGTCTGTGCTAAAACTTAACCATGTTATTGATGTTGTAACAAAAACGGTTAACTTTATCAGGGCACGAGCATTAAATCACAGGCAGTTTGTTGCACTTTTAGAGGAGCATGAGAATGAACATGGTGACATCATGTACCACACAGCTGTCAGATGGCTCAGTCTGGGCAAAGTGCTCAAAAGATTTTGGGACCTGAAAACAGAGATTCAAGAGTTTTGTGAGATGAAAGGCAAAAACATCCCCGAGCTTTCAGATATGAACTGGATGGCAGATTTTGCATTTGCTGTTGATGTGACGGAACTGATGAATGAACTGAACACTAAACTGCAAGGCAAGGGCCTTTTCGTTCATGACATGCATAACCTGGTGAAGGCTTTTATGAGAAAGTTGCTGTTTCTTTCAAGTCAACTACAGAACAACACTCTCACTCACATGCAAACCCTTAAAGAAGTCAGACCATCAGCTAATCATCTCTGCAGGTACTCATCCATGTTAGGAGATTTGCATGGTGAGTTTTTAAGGCGATTTGATGATTGTAAAAACATTGAGGATGAAATGCACCTGGTTTCCTCTCCCTTTGCCTGCAGAGTAGATGATGCACCCAGTGACGTTCAGCTGGAGCTCATTGACCTGCAGTCTGACACAGAACTGGCAGAGCACTTTAAGTCAGCATCACTGCTGGAGTTCTACTCATCTCTTAAGGAGGAGAACTTTCCAAACACGAGGAGACATGCTCAGAAGATGTTGGTTCTGTTTGGATCTACCTACATATGTGAACAAACATTCTCAGTAATGAAGTTTACCAAATCCAGGTTCAGATCCTCTCTTACTGATGATCATCTGTCAGCTGTGCTTCCCATCTCCACCTCAGACATTCAACCTGACTTTGATGCACTCGTTAAAGCCCAGCAAAGGCTAGATTTCTCTCACTGAACAAGAAAATACACAAAAGTGTGTTCACTATTACTTTTTGTCTGCACAGCTTGGCAGTTTGACAATCATAATGTGACATATCTTGTTAATGATATTTGGCATACAAAGACATTGTGAAGTCTTAATAGAAAAAAGCGCTTTTGGTTAATGTAATTAAAAAAAGAGTTACAAATGTTTCATGTTTACAATTGTTTTGAATAACTGCACTGAATAAAAACATTTTTTGTTAAAATAACCCTCACTTTCTCTTTACCTAATAATAACATAGACACTTACCAGCATGTGTAAACAATGCTATTTACTGCTTTCAATTTAGAAATAAAATTCATATGCAGAATTGAGTTTAAACTTTTGGCCCGGCCCTCCACAATATTTTCTGCTTCTCATTTGGCCCCTTCGGAAAAATAATTGCCCACCCCTGCCCTATGTCATAGCGCTGGAAAAAATATATATAAAATGTTTGACGTGCAGCAACGAGCCGTCCAGTCGTACAAATAGCGGATGAGTTGCTCAAAGCCGTCTAAAATATACGTATAATGGCCATCACTACTTGTCACCATCTAATTTTGTCTAAATCCATCTTTTTTCAGTCAACTTCAAAACAAACTGGATGGAAATGTAAACTGAAAGAAGAGCAGTGACAAACTTCTGCCCGACACCTTCCTGGTGTAATCAAGTAAAATTGAGTGATCACAGTGCCGTGCAGTCCGTTTATATTGTCCGATGAATTAACATCTTATAATCCCATGAAGTCCCACACGAACAAGTCAGGAATAGTCTGGCTTTGGCTGCAGCATTAGCCTGGTGGATGTGTTTGAATTTTTTCATATTCTCAGGGAATAACTGCTCCTTCTGCAGGTGTCTCCGCATGTGTGATTGGTCCGATGCCTCAGACTCCACCCCTTTCTTGTGAACACGCGCTCATCCTGAAGGGAAAACACTGGGATGAAGTAGCTAGTTGATAACCTGCTTTGTGTTAATGCTTATCAGGATCGCACGCATCTGAGTGAGTCATACCAGGAAACAGAGAGACGTCATGGATATGTTTAGTTTTGGCTCCAGAACATTATCCTCAGTTGAGAAAAAAACTATTGTTGGGATTTATGGTTGGTTATTCGCATTAAAATTGCTTCATAATTCTCGGGTGGTCTCAATCAACCAATCAATCCCCGACAGGCTGAAAGCATGGGGCGGTCAGTGCCCTGAGAGCAGGATGCTGGGGTGGATTAGTATGGCGTTGCATTGGCTCACGGCCCACTTGCACTGAGATGCTCAGGCACAAATGAAGATTGTCTTTCATTAGAAATGAAAACACTTTCCTGAGGTCTGCTGAGATCCCAGCAATCTCGTTAAAGTGACACATTAACATTTCGACGAGTCGACAGCGTTGCTTTTAGCCTGCTGGTTGGTAATTGCTCCTTCGATAATCTATAGGCTGCTCTGCAGGGTGTCTCCGCGTGTGTGTGATTGGTCCGATGCCTCAGACTCCGCCCCTTTTTTGTGAACACGCGCTCATCCTGAAGGGAAAACACCGGGATGAAGTCGCCAGTTGATAACCTGCTTTGTGTTAATGCTTATCAGGATCGCACGTGTCTGACTGAGTCAAACCAGGAAACAGAGAGACGTCATGGATATGTTTAGTTTTGGCCCGGGGGTAAAGGAAAGTCATCTCTGATGTTGACGGGCTGATCAGAACCGTCTCCAGATCTACACCAAGATAGAGGAGCTGGTGATGGATTTCTGCAGACAACCACACGTCTTTGCAGTGGTGGACATCCAGGCTTTGGACACTGGGACAGTGGCTCCTGCTTCCCTGGATGTTCAGCTCAAAAATAAATGACAATAATCTGTGAAGAAAATTCTACGACAATGTAATAGCATCAGGTATATTTTATGCAGTGATCCACTGGTGCTTCTCCGGGACTCGCAGGGGCAAGTTCATCATGACCACTGAGGGTCTGAGCTTAGCAAAGCTGAAATCCATCATGGACAGAATCCCTAACCTCCTTCATTGACAGAATGCAGAATTGGTTATTCAAACCAGCTTCAATACAAAGTTTCAAAGTCCCTCGTCCAACCTGATCAAACATTGTACCTTGTAAATATAAATATTTATCTATTTCCTTGTAATATGTAGACCTGCTTTGATCCCCGAATCACATGTGCAGGATAGATAAAAGTGTTTTCTTATCTCCTTGGACTTTTGGACCAGTGCAACTAATCCAGATCCAAGTGCAGGACTCCTCTCCAAAACATCTGATGACTTGAGGTATGTCACTTGAAAATAAAGCTTTTAAATTCACTGAACTTTGTCAGGTGGTCAAGCTTCCTCAAGCTTTAAACGTGTCTATACTTAATTCCATTCATCCAGGTAGGAGGCCTCTTAAAACAATGAATTCAGCTCATCTGGACTTGGTCATATGTCCCTTGATGGACGTGTTTCACTTGACCTGATTCAATTGCTTTAAAAGACATGATTTCTTACCTCTTTTCAGGATTTGCCTCTCTCTGCTGGTTACTATGGAGACAAGTGTTCTTGGATGATTTAGTCAACATTTCCTTCAAGTCTGAACTGAGATGTAGAGCAACATTTGCTCTCTGACTCTTAAACGACATACAGTAGAGGGACACCCTGCACTGGGGAGACACATCACTGTGTACGGACACATATTTAACTGTTAACACACCGTGATGAGTGGACAACCTGCCAAACGAGGACAACAGACAAAACCAACCAGAAGAAGCTCCAATCTGGTCCCACCAAGCAAGCTGGTTATAGAGGATTTATACACGTTTGTTTTTTTTACATTTCATTGTATTTTGCACCAGAATGTTTCATTAAAATTGACTTCATGTTGAGATTGTAATCATTTTCAGTGCAAAGTGTTTGATCTTGCAAAAATATAGACAATTTCATTCCATACACTGAGACCACAACAAAGAAAAACTTTGAAGTGTGAATTTAAAGGTTATTATAGCAATATTTTACCAGTCTGGTCACTCAGGATGAAACTGGACTGTATGTGGTCCCCAAAGTAACTTAAATCTTATTTAATAATAATTTTGGATACATCTTATATACATGTAAATTATACAATACATCTTTGTATTGGTTCAGTTATGTGCTCTTAAATAACCAGAACATATTTGGTGTTTGGTTCGTTCAATATCAACTGGTCATACAATTTGTCCTGGGGACCCGTCCGTCCGAAGAGAAGACACTTGCCTTCAGGAGACACTTGCCCTTGGATTTCAGGGTGTCCCTACATCAGAGGTTTTACTGTATTAACAGGGACCATCATTTATTCACCTTTCTTTTCAATATAATTATAAATTCATAAATACACTTCAGTCACAACAACATGGTATGAGCAGAAACAAATCTTTCTAACTATCTGTTATCAAAACAAAAAACTATCTAATCTACAAGGAAGTTGTTTCCAACATTTGAAGGTCATTTCCTTAAAATGGCCCATAATGATTAAACCAGTGGCAGTCTTTTATGATCCTTATCTTTTTTCTAAATTCCTTATAAGCGGTGGTCCTGTGTTTGTGTCTAAACCATTCTTCCTGAGTCTTTGTTGTGCTCAGCAGCATTTACTGGAAGGAGACCAGCAACGGCAACGTCTGAAGATCTAGAACAGGTAGAACATCATTTCTTTTAAAGGATTAAAGCTGGAGATATCTGTTGTGTTGGTTTATAGATCTTCTTTGTGTTTGAGATTTTTCATCCAGGTTTACCTTTTTGAATATGTACGAGTGAATTGATGAAATAATTTCTCTATTGAGATGGTTTTACTGACGTACTGTAAATCTTAAGTCACTTGCAGCAGAGGGACGAGGGATTTGGTGGTACAGAATCTTTTCAAAACTCGTATCTGCGTGACTTTATGTCAGAAATGTAAAAGTGTTTTTCAATACAAAGAAAATGTTGGTGAAATGTTCAACATATTGCCACTCTTGTGCAAAGGTGATGGTGTTGAGCCTCCAGAATTCACCATGCGTTGGTTTCTTCACCAACTAATAGAAGACGTGAGCTGAAATTAGACCAGTGTGAGACAAGTTCAGTTATTTAGTTTACCTGACCGCTGATATGTTGCTGCCATAATAATCGCAGCAAGACTGCAACCAATAGCATTTAAGTTTTAGTGGGCCAGATGCGGTGCAGTCCTCTTTCTGCCACATTAGGCTTGAATAGACTCACATTCACACTCCAGCATGAGACATTTAAATACAGATACCAGAAGAGGCGTGTAACTTCCCTCCACTCATACGGTGACATGTGTTCTGTCAGTGAGGCTCTGGACCCCGGCTGTTAGCTGGTTCTGTTTACCTGTTCACTCCTGCAGTTCTAGCAATACTTTCAAAATGACATGGTCTGTACTAGTGTTACCTGTTACACAGTCCCCTCACACTTCCCTCCTCTTTCTCCCGTCTCTGTCATTTTAGTGTCTTTCATTGCAGCCATGCTGTCTATAACAACGCCGCCGGCTGTCTGCCTGAGCCTGCTCCTTTTCCTGTGGTCCCAATCGCCTGTCCTCAGCTGTCAGGTGGGGGAATTCTCCCAGTGTGAGTCCACTCCCTTCGTACCAGGCCACAATCTGGTGGGGGAGGGCTTCAATGTGCTCACTCTGCGGCGAACCGGATCCTACATGGTGGACGTGAAGACTTCCCTCACCCCAAATCGTACCTGCACTCTCTGCTCCAATCCTCTACAAGGACACCAGCTGCAGAAAGTAAATAATACATCAACTGATTGACAGTGACAGAAACAATCACACACAGATTAAAGGTTCATGGGTTGGCCTTTATTTTCAGCTGCCAGTCTCTGTAGAAGATTGGCGTGCAATGACCAAATGTCGCACCAATATCTATGACAGTGCACACACCTCTGTCAGGTATGGAAGTTCTGCATCTAAAAAAATGTTTTCATTAATTTTTGTGTTTCATGCATAACTTATCTAAAGTGTAGTTTGGACTAGCAAAAGTCCAAGCTCTACAAAAGTCTGAATATAGTCACAACCACCTTTAAGCTAACCTTATTTAGTGGTTATATAGTACTTTTCAACTGCTTGAGCAGCTCTTAAAGTGCTGTGTATGTTAGTCAAATGTACTTACTCACACAAACACCAGTGGAGGCAGCTGCCGTACAAGACAGCTAATTCATTTCATCATTGGATGCCTTTCTGGGTTTAGTGTCTTTCTCAAGCAAACTCTGAAATGTGGACAGGCAGCAATGGGAATTGAACCTTTCACCTTCCAATTGGGAGACAAACACTCTACTCACCGAGCCACAGCCGTTTACAATATTGTCACTAATGCACATTTAACATTTCCATTCTCCATGTTTATTTGATTGTAAATAAATCTTTGACCGCCTCTTTAGAATGGTAGGAAATGACATTTGAACTCACTGAGTAACATTTAATTGTACCGACAGGTCACTGTTGAACACCTACACATCCCAGGATAGCAACGACTGGACGGTAGGAGCTGTCTCAAATATGGTTGACTGTTACAATCAAATATAAGCGATGAATAATTTTCAATACAGATATCTTTTTTTAGAATCATGAGTAAATAACTTTGATGTTGACTCGTGGGCTCTCCCCATATGTCATTACTGTAATTTCATTCACCTCCAATCTATGATTCAATCCATCCTTTTAACCCATGACTAAGTACGATTTGTATTGCTTCACAGTTCTTGACCCCTTGACATGATGTTTCATGTAAAAAAGCAAACTTTTGTTGCGTTTGGTTGTTTGTTATATAGTTTTATTATCAGATTAATTTGCAATAAATGCTGTACTGTATCAATACTTTTTAGGTATAGTGTTGACTCAAGGGGGTGCTAAAGGGGCCTAGCATCCAGTATGTGTTATAATCTCTCATTTATTCCATCAGGTTGGGCTGAATTTACCATCTGCCGGTCTGACTGTGGGAGGAACACAGTCTAGTCTGTATAGGTTTGCATCACAAAGGACTGACGAGGACCGTCATACCTTCAGCTCACACAGAGTTACCTGCACCCATTATGGGTAGGTAGTGACCCTCCTTCCATCATTTGTATGATTTGCTTTGAACGAAGTTTGGATGATTTATTATTTTGGTCTTTGTGTGCAGATACCGTGTTTCAACTAGACCCCCACTCAGCTCAGAGTTCAGTAAAGACCTGGACAGGCTGCCAAGCTTCTACAACACCTCATCCAAGGACCAGTACAGAGAGCTCATCAAAATTTACGGCACACATTACATCCGCCAGGTTAGGACATCATGTTAAGTTTCATGAGTGAGTCACAAATAAAAAAAACAACACTTTTCCTCTGTTAACATCAAACTATATTTCAGGTTTACCTTGGTGGGCGACTCAGGCGAGTGACCGCCGCACGGACCTGTTTGTCCACTCTGAATGGACTCTCCTCCAGTGAGGTACACGAAGGGACTCAACAAAGTCAACACAGTTCTCTCATTTCTTTTGTTTTAGCAGCAAACAAACCAACACAAAATTTCAGTTTGACTTCAGTAGGCAGAGCTCAGCTTAACTCAGTTTATCATAACTTAGCTTGACTTCACTTAGTCCAACCTAATAAAATGGACTTGATTTATATTGCACTTTTCAGCTGCATGAGCAGTTCCCTGCTGCAATGCAAGGCATTGTCACTCAATTGGGAGCAATTTGAGATTCAGTGTCTTGCTCACGACACTTTGGCATGTGACTAGGTGGAGATGGGACTTGAACCTGCAACCTCCCGGTTTGGAGACAACCACTCCACCAAACATACCATAAATATATTCTCGAGGCAAAACCACATTTCCCATTGTTTTTAAATGATTTGATTCAGTGGCTTCTGAATTTTCAATAATGATATGTAATCGCATGCATGAGTTTTTTTTTCTTAAATGACAGTACATATTTGGTGTATACTGCACAGTAAGTTCTACTTCTGCCCCACTGAAATAGCATGGCCTGAACCCTTGAAGATTTTAATGAGACAGTCTTTCTGTAAATACAGTTGTTTACATCATGCCACTATAACCTGTATGTAGAGTGCTTTTGCTCTTGATACTGAGACTCTCACCCCCTCTTT
This sequence comes from Blennius ocellaris, assembly GCF_963422515.1. Lineage (NCBI taxonomy): Eukaryota > Metazoa > Chordata > Actinopteri > Blenniiformes > Blenniidae > Blennius > Blennius ocellaris. Next base: position 5,327,038 of record NC_137652.1, on the reverse strand, counting down.
TTGTGTTCCAGGTCCACTCCTGTTTATTACTGGGTATCTCTGTTGGTCTCGGAAAAGCGAAACTATCTGGTAACATGCAGGCCTGCAACAAAGTCCTGAAAAATCAGGGTCTCTCTGTATCATATGGCTCCAGTCTTCATCAACACCACACAGAGGTGGCAGGGGGGAATGGCTGGTTTGGGGAATTTTCACTAACTAAAAATGATTCATTGGGCTTTACAAACTGGTTGAACAGTCTGAAGGAACACCCCGATGTTGTGCGGTATGCCCTTCGTCCAATGTTTTACTTGGTGCACAATGGGACAAAGAGGGCAGGGATGAAGGCCGCCATAGAAGAATACTTACTGGACAATGCTCTGGCGTTGCCTGGAGAGCGACCTTGTTCTCCGCCGAACTGCTGTCCCCGACGTGCCGGGAGAGGGACACTGACGGTCACCATAGTCCGAGGCTGGAATCTGAGAGGAGATCTTGTTGGCAGGACTGAGAGGTGATGGAGTCGGTGCTTGAGCTCTGAAGTTTCATAAAACAAACCCAATAGTAATTAATATATTTCTTTTCATTTTCTTCCCTAATAGCTATGCTCGGATGTGGTGCGGCCCCCACTATCGACGAACTCGCATGATCCGGTCAAACGACCCTCACTGGAATGCTCGTTTTAATCTGGGAATGGTCAGTAAACCTCCTCCTGAGTAATGTACTCTTTGACTGTACATTTTCTAACACTGAACTGAATCATCCCAACAAGGACAACCATCCTGATTCTCATACAATATAATTCAGTGAATATCGTTATACCAACAACAATGCCAGTTTAAAGATATCTGTTTCCCCGGCAATTTATTACAATGATGGTTTGAAGTGACGTTCAGTTGTTCATTTTGTTCTTTTATCATGAAGGTGGACACTCACCTGACTTTGAAGGTAGAAGCTTGGGATGAAGATGTGTGGCATGACGACCGTCTGGGTTCATGCACAAAAAGCCTTCACCAGGGGACACACCTTTTCCACTGCCCAGCGAGGAGGGGTGGCTTTGAGTTCCGGTACACTCTCACCTGTGACAGTCACCTGACTGGAGATAAATGTGACCAATATAAACCATCTCCAAACTAAACGTGTATTCTAAACATTTATGTTAGGTCCGAAGTTCTGACTGTAATACACACTGCTGGACTTATTCCCACTGTCCATCTCTTGTAAATATTCTATTCTTGCATGCAATGCGCAAATTTCACCGAGCAGGATGACGAGCCTGTTATGTGGTTGTGCTTTCCATAAGTTCCAATGTTCCTATTTAGTTACTTTTCTGATTCAGGGACTAGAAAAAGGAAGAGGAGTGGACTGAGCCCTGTGGTGTTTCTGTTTTAAAAAATAGATTATGTCACATCCTGTCCCCTCTGCTTCTTCTTTTATTTGACATGTTTTAATCATGTTCACTTTTATTCCATGAGTCACTATTCTAAGCCAGAAAACCTGATTGTCTTTTGTAGTTTTGTTGACATTTTACTGAAAACAATTAAAGACCCACATCATTAATCTTACTTTCATCTAAGTGTATATGACTGGGATTTTTGTTTTGATTTGTTTTTGTACCATTTTTATCTGATTACTGTAAAGTGTTTTGTAACATTCATGCTCTTGAAAGGTGCTTTTGAAATAAAGTTTCATACATTCCTACTGGCTGAATTTGTGTGACCTTTATGGCGATTTTAATCCCGAAAATACATTTACATTCTATGTTTTTCTCAAAGGTTCAATGACATTGTGTAACCAGTCTGGAGTTCTGTAATATTATTCCTCTCTACTTGACTTACTCCCACTTTCTGTCTCTCGCAAATCTATCACTGCATATATAAAGTGCATTTCACCCACAATGCAATTTCAGACTGGACCTAACCATGAATTAATCAAAATGAGTTTGTATTTTAATGAATAATAGCACATTTAATGCCACATTTATGTATTTAATTCCAAATTCAATTAATTGACACATTTAGGTAATTATTTAGTGGCATTTATTTAAGTTTAGCTTGTTTAGTCCTTCATATAAAAAGACCACATGCTGCATGTTTTCCTGTAATCTTTTTCATTTCTGCTTCGTTTTTGTGCCAAAGCTGTTTACTTCCCCTATGTCATAGCGCTGGAAAAAAAATATATATAATGTTTGACGTGCAGCAACGAGCCGTCCAGCCGTACAAATAGCGGATGAGTTGCTCAATGGCCATCACTACTTGTCACCATCTAATTTTGTCTAAATCCATCTTTTTTCAGTCAACTTCAAAACAAACTGGATGGAAATGTAAACTAAAAGAAGAGCAGTGACAAACTTCTGCCCGACACCTTCCTGGTGTAATCAAGTAAAATTGAGTGATCACAGTGCCGTGCAGTCCGTTTATATTGTCCGATGAATTAACATCTTATAATCCCATGAGTCCCACACTAACAAGACAGGAATAGTCTGGCTTTGGCTGCAGCATTAGCCTGGTGGATGTGTTTGAATTTTTTCATATTCTCAGGGAATAACTGCTCCTTCTGCAGGGTGTCTCCGCATGTGTGATTGGTCCGATGCCTCAAACTCCGCCCCTTTCTTGTGAACACGCGCTCATCCTGAAGGGAAAACACCGGGTTGAAGTAGCCAGTTGATAACCTGCTTTGTGTTAATGCTTATCAGGATCGCACGCGTCTGAGTGAGTCAAACCAGGAAACAGAGAGACGTCATGAATATGTTTAGTTTTGGCTCCAGAACATTAGCCTCAGTTGAGAAAAAAACTATTGTTGGGATTTATGGTTGGTTATTCGCATTAAAATTGCTTCATGTCTGGCTCCCAGGATCCACAAAAGAAAAAGGGAAAAGAGAACAAGGATAGTCCAAACGGTGTGTTCTCCTCGCTAGCGGGCTGAACTTTAGTGTGGTTCATGTGATCCACTTTGTGCTCTCTTGATCTCCCAGTGATGCAGAGGTGTGCTCTCTGCTTGGAGACCAAGTTTGAGAAACGGGGGGGGCAGTTGGTTGCAAGGCAGTTTGACCAAGTTTGCGTTTCGGACACCTGCTGTGCCCAGGTTGGGTTTGACCAATGATAGGCCTTTTCCAACCTGGGGCTTGCGGCCCTCAGGTCGCTGTCCTCCCCTCATGCTGTTTTCTTACCTTCCCATTGTTCTTGCAGCCTGTTCTTTTGGGGGAGAACTGCTTGAAGGAGAGCATGGATTCCGGGCCCAACACTATTGTCTGCACAGTGGGCAATTGGAGTTTTTGGCACATAAATGGGCAGTGCGTGAAAGGTTTAGAGAATATCTCTACCATGCTCCACACTTCATCATCTATACTGACAACAACCCATTCACACACATCATGAGTACTGCCAAGCTGATGGCTGTGGGTCACCACTGGGTTAGAGGGTTTTCTGACTTTTGATTCAAAGTAAAATACAGACCTGGAAAAGCAAACACAGATTCCCATTCATCGTCATGTCTGTCTCTCGACATCGGCAAGTATGTTACAGCGTGCACAGAACTGTCACAAGAAAGTGTGCCAGCCGTATAGAATGGATCTTTAGTGGCGCAGGAATAAGACATCGCTTGGATTGCTGCCCTTACTCTCACTTCAAGTACTGACCAAGAACCTTCAGCACCACTTCAGACCATCAGCAGGGAAGAGTTCGTCAAAGCTCAGAGCAAAGATGAGTCAGTCGGTGAGCTTCTCAACCTAAAAGAAACAAATGCAGTCATGACCAGTGACACACAACGAACAGTTGGTTGAGCAGATAAGAAACGTTTACGTGACTGGAGTAAATTGTACATTGACAATGTACTGTTGTACAGACGAACACGTGACAGACAACTTGTCCTCCCAGCCAGGTACAAGCCCATGGTGTTAAAACATCTCCACAACAACATGGGACATATTGGTGTTGAAAGAGTGCTGTCTATGATCAGGGAGAGGTTTTATTGGTCCTACATGAAACAGGAAGTTGAAGACAATGTAACCCGAAATGTATCAAACAAAAGAAACCTCCAGTGCATGTCTGTGCTCCAATGGGCACAACTACTTCAAACTCACCACTGAACCTCATTTGCATAGGTTTCCTCCACCTTGAGCCCAGCCAAGTTGGACCTGAATGCATTCTGGTCGTTATGGATCATTTCATTAGATTTGCTGAGGCATATCTGACCAAAAACCAAAATAGAAAGACAGCAGCTGAATGCATCTTTGGTGACCTCATTCAGAGTTTTGGATACCCAGGAAGATTACATCATGACTCGGGTCATGAGTTTCAGAATGACCTCTTGAGAATGCTGTGCGAAAAAGCTGGAATGAGACATTCAAGGACAACATAGTTCCATCCCCAAGGCAATCCAGCAGAAAGGTTCAATAGGACTCTATTGCAGATTATTAGGACCCTTGGTGAAAAGCAAAATGAATGCTGGAGTGACCATAAAAAAACCCACAAAACACTCTCCATGCCTATGACTGTACGTGTCATGAATTCACATGGTATGTACATCAGGAGACAGGAGACAGACAGACGACAAGAGCCCTCCATTGAATCTTACTGCTGCTTGTTAATGACCTACCAGTCAAAGCTCCACCTGACAGACCTGAACCTGTACCTAAGGGATAAACCAAACACACCAGACACTGTGACGGAAACGTTAGGTGATACCAAACGACTCTGATTCTGAGGAAAGCACAGGAGAACACCGACTGAGTTCATGAAACAGACGGGGAACCTGGAAGAGAGCACAACATACCTACCGCAATCCGAACAAATCCAGTCAGGGATCCCACAAATTCAGGCCACACACAAACAGTCATGTTCAAATATCTATACAAGATGGAGTACCCATCAGGTATGAAAGACATGAAACCCCAAATCGGCCAGCCAGTAACCCAGTCCATCTGATGAACCTTGCATTCCTGGAAATAATTAAATGATTCCACAAGTACCTGAAGTAGACCTCACAGATGAGGTTAGAAGGTCAGGCAGAGTGAGGAAGCCAAAGCAAATACTTACATATCAAATGTTCGGTGAACCATCATTTCAACACAGTTTCCACTCTTACCTCACGATACGTCTCTGCCTGAATGGTGTTGCAATACATACCACCAGCCACAGGTTTTGCACCTTACATTCCATACACACATGCACCTTACACATACATCACACCCCTCCTGCATTAATCGTCAGGTATTTAAGTTTTAGGGAGGAAAAGGGTTGATATTGGATGTCAGGAGCCAATTTCATTTTTGTCAGGGAGCGTGTGCTACACAGAGATGTCACATTTTTGTGATTTATATTGATTATATTGTGTTGGAAATTGTAAATACCCGTAAGTGGGAGCATTTTTAATTTGAACATGTTTGTAAAGGTCATTTTCAAATTCCGCCAATAGGGGGCTCCTGGGGACAGCATAGTGTTTTTAAGGCTCCTGATGACAAGATGGTGTAGTGTGTTAAATAACACATCTTCTGACTGGAGGAAGGAAGGAAAGAGAAAGTAACCTGTTGTCCGTCTCAAACTTTTTTTTTTCCTGATTTCTACAGGTAAGTCCACGTCACAAAGCACAAATGATGCCCAAACCACTTTTATACTTTGTTGTGTCATGATAAATGTTGAAATTAGAGCAGTTCTGGTGCAAGAATGTGTATTTTTTTTACTGTAATGCCAGTGTTGTTATATGCTAATGAGTATTAGCTTTGCAGGCCACTTCAAGCAAAATATGACTGCTGTACTTTATTTCGGTGTTCCATTGACTTTTTGTCATCATTGTAGGCGCCCTTGACATGCCTAGATATATGTAAAGTTTACTATAGTTCATGTTATTGTGTATTTATTGTGTGTGTACAGTGTCCTTTGTTGAACTTTACCAGCATTTTTATGGGTACCCTTATTTCAATTATTATTGCAAAGCTTTGTGTTTGAAGAAAGATGTGTGAATCTGACACAATGGCAAGGGAAAGAAACAGAACCTGTTAACTGCCTTATACACTTTTTCCTGATTTTTACAGGACAAACTAATCTGTTAAACAGACTCTATCACCAGGGCCTGTTACACACAATCTTACACAATTTGATAGCATCAGCTACGTTTTACACAGTGATCCACTGGTGCTTCTCCGGGACACACAGGGGCAAGTTGATCATGACGGTGTGGATTTAAAGAAGCTCTTACCAAAACTGAAATCCATCATGCACAGCATTCCTAATCTCCTCCTTCATTGCCAGAACACCAGCTTCAATAAAACATTTCAAAGTCACTCGTCCAACCTGATCAAATATTGTGTCTTGTAAATATGACAAATACTTTACCACTTTAAATTTGAAATGCATTTGTTTTCCTATTTCCTTGTGATATATAGACCTGCTTTCATTCCTGAATTTTCTTGTGTAGGACAGATAAAAAAAAAAACTCTTGTCTTTTCTTAGCTCCTTGGACTTTTGGACAAGTGCGACTGATCCAGATCCAGGTACAGGACTCCTCTCCAAAACATCTGATGAGTTGAGGTATTCGTTAAAAAATAAGGTTTTTAAATTCACCTAACTTATTTTGTGCTTGTCCGGTTGTCGAGCTTCCATAAGCTCAAAACATGTCTATATGTATTTTCACTCATCCAGGTAGGAAGCATCACAAAGGAATTAATTAAAGTCATCTGGACTTGGTCATATGTCCCTTGATGGATGTGTTTCAGTTGACCTGATTCAATTGCTTCAATCGACATAATTTCTTTTCAGGGTTTGCTTCTCTCTGCTGGTTACTATGGAGACAAGTGGTCTTGGATGATTTGATCAACATTTTCTTCAAGTCTGAACTGAGATGTAGAGCAACATTTGCTCACTGACTCTTAAATGGCATATATTAACAGGCACCGTGATTTATTCACCTTTCATGTCAATATAACTCTAAATTCATGAAAACACTTGACTCCCAACAACATGGTGTGGGGAGAAATAACATTTTTCTACAAAAATGATCTGTGATCTACAAGGAAGCTGTTTCCAACATTTAAAGGTAATGTCCTTAATATGGTCCATGATAATCAGTAGCGTGCAGTGGTGTTTCAGTCAGGGCCAGCAGCTTTCTGATTGTTCAATCTCAGCTCTTCCTATATTCTCCCATCTCTGTCATTTTAGTGTCTTTCATTGCAGCCATGCTGTCTATAACAACTCCGCCGGCTGTCTACCTGAGCCTGCTCCTCTTCCTGTGGTCCCAATCGCCTGTCCTCCCCTGTCGGGTGGGGGAATTCTCCCAGTGTGAGTCCACTCCCTTCGTACCAGGCCACAATCTGGTGGGGGAGGGCTTCAATGTGGTCAATCTGCGGCGAACAGGACACTACATGGTGGATGTGAGGACTTCCCTCACCCCAAATCGTACCTGCACTCTCTGCGCCAATCCTCTACAACGCTACAAGCTGCAGAAAGTAGATAATACATCAACTGATTGACAGTGACAGAAACAATCACACACAGAATAAAGGTTCATGGTTTGGCCTTTATTTTCAGCTGCCAGTCTCTGCAGTAGATTGGCGTGCAATCACCAGATGTAGCGCGGATATCGTAGGCAGTGTGCACACCTCTGTCAAGTAAGGAAGTAGTATGCAATCATTTTTCACTTTCATGCATAACTTTAAATTTGGACTAGCATTTGCACAAAAGTCTACATAGTTCCAACCCCATTTAATTAAAACTTATGAAAGTTTACAATGATGATACCACTGTTTTTATCCATAACGATGTATAATATTATTTTCCAATGCACCTTTAACATTTCTATTCCCCATCTATATTTCATTGTAAATTAAATCTTCTACATTACTCTTCGAAATAGTAGTAAATTGCTTTTAAAGTTTTTGAGTAACATTTAACAGTGACTTTATCTTGTGCCCACAGGTCACTCATGAACAACTATGCCTTACAGGACAGTAACGACTGGAAGGTTGGATCAGTCTTAAATACTTTGACTATTACAATCAAGCATTAGCTATTAATAATGTTCAATACTGGTATCTATTTTGGCTGATGTACAGATATATGTGAATAGTTAGGAAATAACCTTGATGTTGACTCGTGGATTCTCTCCATGCATTTACTGTCATTTCATTCAGTTCCAATTGATAATTCAAGTCACTCTTTTAACCCTCTATGAAGTAAGCTATACATTGCATCCTAGTTCTACATAGTTAAACATGATAATGTTTTTAAGTGGAAGTAGCAATCTTCTGTTGCGTTTCGGCTGTTCATTTCATCTTTTTTATTATCAGGTGAATTTGCACTGACTTTAGAATACTGAAATATCCGTGATTAGTTTTGTAGTTGTCTATAAAGACATGGGGCCTGATCTATAAAACATTGCGTAGGGTCCATACTAAAGGTGTACGTGCACCTGGAAGCTGAAAAAGGTTTTTATAAAACTGTGCTTACACACACCTGCACACTTTTCCCTTTATGAATCACAGTCCACCTGGAAGGTTGCGTAGTTCATATCCCGCCCTTGACTCACCCACATTCTGCCATGAATGGTCAATGAAAAGTAACCTCACGCATACTTTATCCTAAACAAACCTACTGATCATGAAAATGAAAATGACATTATTTGGTGGTCGCAGTAATGGTATCCCTCATTTGAAAAAAGTGATCGGCAGCACATTGTCACTGCTGAACAAAAACGGGGAGTCACAGAGAGATCTGTGACTGCAGAGGTGAAGAAGTGAAGGTGAAGGCCAAGAGAAGAGTGGCATGGCACCATCGTATGGGCCACGGAACCCCCAAGCCATGGCCGAGTGTCAGGGGGCAAAGGAGACAGATTTGCTGAATAAGGCATAGGTTATATATTGTGGTTTTTCTGGACACTCAAAAATGCTTTATTCATTCATCCCATACTCGATGGTGGTAAACTGCATTTGTAGCCACAGCTGTTCTGGAGCAGACTGACGGAAGCAAGGCTGCCAATCCGCACCATCGGCCCCTCTGACCACCACCAACCTCTCACACTGCATTCACCCAGACAGTTTAGGGTTCAGTGTCTTGCCCGAGGACACTTCGGCATGTAGACAGGCAGAGACAGGAATCGAACCTGCAACCTTCCGATTGGGACACGACCGCTCTACCAACCAAGCCTTGCCATGTGAAAACCACAGGGGAGACAAAGCTTATGAAAAGGCACTGTGGACTTGTGTGTTGTGTCCTCAATCACCCAAGAGTTAAGTGACGAGGAAGTTGTCTGTCCCCAGCAGCAATGCACTCCGCATCGGTGGGTCCCGAGCACATAGTGGCGCCAGCGCATCCATAGTGCAGCGAAATGCGGGGCTGTCACCTTGCTATTTATATGCTTACTCAGCAATTAGACTGATTTTTGTACACATTGTCTAAGAGCATCCGGTATGTGTTATAATCTCTCATTTATTCCATCAGGCTGGGCTGAATATACCATATGCCGGCCTGAATGTGGGAGGAATACGGTCTCGTCTGTATAGCTTTGCATCACAAAGGTCCAAAGAGGACCGTCATACCTTCAGCTCACACAGAGTTACCTGCAGCCATTATCGGTAGGTAGTGACCCTCCTTCCATCATTTGTATGATTTGCTTTTAATGAAGTTAGAATGGTTTATTAATTTGGGTCTTTGTGTGCAGATACCGTGTCTCAACTAGACCCCCACTCAGCTCAGAGTTCACTAAAGACTTGGACAGGCTGCCAAGCGTCTACAACACCTGGTCCAAGGACGAGTACAGAGAGCTCATCGACAATTACGGCACACACTACATCCGCCAGGTTAGGACAGACACATTGTTGTGTTTCTTGATGCACAAATTAAAAAAACAAAACAAAAATAAAAACCCTTTAGCTCTATAAACATCAAACTTTATTTCAGGTCTACCTTGGTGGGCAATTCAGGCGAGTGACCGCCGCACGGATCTGTTTGGCCACTCTGAATGGACTCTCCTCCAGTGAGGTACAACGAAGGGCCTCAACAAAGTCAACACAGTTCTCTTTTATTTTAGCAGCACACAAACAGAAACCAAAAATAAGTTTCAGACTTCAGTAAGCAGAGCTAAGCTTACATTAGTTTAGCATAACTTAGCTTAACGTCACTTATCCTAACAAAAAAAACAACTTTATCTGAACTTACTCACTTGAATATAAATATCGAGATTCAATTTTTACATATGTTGGGATCTAACAAATCCACAGAAAGTTGGTTTATTTCTAAGGAAAGACCAGATTAAATTGGTCTTGATCAGATTCAATTATCAAGAACACAATTAATAAGTATCTTTGATCATTATTCATCATTATTGATAGCTAAACTGCCAAAACCCAACATAAATGTACCCCGTGCCCAAACTCACTACGTGAATGGTACTTAGTGAGCCGTATGAGGCAAGAAGTCCCTACACATCTATTAACTAATAATATGGCTGATAATTCTAGATATTTTATAACTGATAGTGTAAATTATAACAATTTTTGACTGAAGCTTCAAAAGAAGAAATATATTATCAAGACAAAAAAAACATTTCCCAATGTTTTCAAACAATTTCATTCAGCGGCTTCTGAATGTTCTCTAACATTTTGTAGTCATGTGCATGAGCTTTTTTCTTAAATGACAGTACATATTTGGTGTATACTGCATAGTAAGTTCTACTTCTGCCCCACTGAAATAGCATGCTCTGAACCCTTGAAGACTTTAATGAGACAGTCTTTCTGTAAATACGGTTGTTTACACCATTCCACTATAACCTGTATGTAGAGTGCCTTTGCTCTTGATACTGAGAATCTCACCCCCTCTTTTTGTGTTCCAGGTCCACTCCTGTTTATCACTGGGTATCTCTGTTGGTCTCGGAAAAGCGAAACTATCTGGTAGCCTACAGTCCTGCAAAAAAGTCTTGAATAACGAAGGCCTCTCTGTATCATATGGCTCTGGTCTTCATCAACACCACACAGAGGTGGCAGGGGGGAATGGCTGGCCTGGGGCATTTTCACTCACTCGTAATGATTCATCGGGCTTTACAAACTGGTTGAACAGTCTGAAGACTCACCCCGATGTTGTGTGGTATGGCCTTCGTCCAATGTTTTACTTGGTGCCAAACAACAAAAAGAGAGCAGGGTTGAAGAGTGCCATAAAACAATACTTACGGGAAAATGCTGTGGCGATGAGAGAGCCATGTTCTTGGCCGTACTGCAACTCCTGTCCTAAAGAGACCTGGAGGGGGAGACTGACAGTGACCATAACCCGAGCCTGGAATCTGAAAGGAGATCATGTTGGCGTGACTGAAAGGTGATGGAGTCAGTGCTTGAGCTCCGAAAAGCCATCTAACAAAAAAAAACAACAGTGAGCAATATTTTGCTTTTCATTTTCTTCTCCAATAGCTATGCTAAGATGTGGTACGGCTCCGACTATCGAAGAACGAGCATGATCGCGTCAAACTACCCTAGGTGGAATGCTGAATATTATCTGGGAAAGGTCAGTAAACCTCCTGAGTAATGTCATATTTAAGTGAATGTGAATGTCTTAGCAGGTTGTCTTCATCTGGAAGAACTGAATCATACCACCAAGGAAAACCATGCTGACTCACCAATGGCAGTACCAGTTCAACGACTGCATGATGTTATCTGTTTCCCCAGGCAATTTATTACAATGATAGTCTGAAGCTAAATTCAATGGTTAATTTTGAGTTTTTTTCATGAAGGTGGACACTCACCCGAGTTTGAAGATAGAGGTTTGGGATGAAGATGTGTGGCATGACGACCTTCTGATTAGATGTACAACAGACCCTCGCCAGGGTACACACCGTTTGACCTGCGAATTAGGGCTGAGTGGCTTTGAGTTCGAGTACACGCTCACCTGTGACAGTCACCTGACTGGAGATTATTGTAGCCGTTATCAACCATCTCCAAACTAAATGTGTATTCTCGGGCTATATCTTCAGTCTCTGGCTGTGGCTGTAATACACTATTCAGGGCTTATTCCCACTGACCATCTCTTGCCAAACTTTTATTTTTGTATGCAATGCATGAATTTCACTCTGCATGACGACGCATCTGGTATGTGTTTGTGCTTTCCATAAGCTCCAATGTTTTTATTCAGTGACGATCCTGATTCAGGGACAAGAAAAGGGATGAGGAGTGGACTGAGCATGCGGCCCCTGTACTGTGCCTACATTAAAGGAATATTATGTTTCATCCAGTCTTCTCTGCTTCTTGTTTTATTCATGTATTTGTTTTGATCACTGTGCTTAACCTTTTTTCACGAGTCACCATTCCAAACCAGAAAACCTGATTCTTGGTTGGGGTCTTGTTGACATTTTACTGATTGCGATTGAAGAGCCACATCATTAGTCTGACTTTTACCCAAGTGTGTTTGTGTGGGAGTTTTGTTTTGATCTGTTTTTGTAACATTTTTTTTAATCTGATTACCGTAAAGCAGGGGTATTCAATTAAAATGTTCAGAGGTCCAGTTTGACAAAATGTCTTGATGCAAAGATCCGGAAGATCTCTGTAGAGTCAACATTAGCTTCTCTCCCTCCCGGACTTCTATCAGAGTTTAAATAATGCCAAGTTTCGTCTGATGAGGCGCCACGCAAAGAGAATGATGTGCCTGTTCGGCTCAACATACATACGTGAACAAACATTTTCTCTGTTAAGTCAAGAACAAAAGCCAACTGAGAACCAGAATGACTGATAGCCATCTCTATGAAGTCCTTTGTGTTTCAACCACCAAACATTCTCCCAACATGCCAGCCATCCTTCAATCCAAAGGACAAGGTTCTTCACATTATAGGTGAGTGAGAGAGACAGTATTCATACATGTCTTCTTTACTGACCTGGTTGCAATTTTGGGAAAAGGCTGCAAGAATTTTAATCATGGAGAGTGTATTTGTTTCACTCTACCAAATTGCCCCTTTGTTGTTTTTTTTTCTTTTTAGTTTTACATTAATGACAGCCTCTGTGTGATCCCATATTGACCCCACAAGTATACAAGAACAGACACACGCACACACGCACACACATATACTTCAACGGACGGACAGTACGCAAATCACTCGCGCGTTAATGCGCATGCACAACTCGAACAACGCGCACAGGTCATTTTGCTCCGGCATGTTATTCGTCCGCAGACTGTCAGTTCTCCTGGCGGGGTGTAAAAGCGTAAAAGTCCCTAATGAACTGCCTCCTCTCATGTCTCCGTGCCTCCTGTGGATGAGGGCTTCCTGTGTTTACCGTTTATGCGCTGCGTAAAATAAAATCTGTCTCGACCGCTCTGGTTGTTTTTTGGGTTTTTTTTCTATTTCTCTCTCTCTTTCCCCCTTCTCATCTTCGGAAACGTTTAAATGTTCACAGGACGCAGCCTGAAGGCGGTGTAAAATAAAAATAAAAAACTAAACTAAACTAAATGAATAAATAAAAGACCTCTGTCCCAGGTCTCTCCGGACACACGTGTACCTCATTTAAGGTGTCGGCGCGTCGCGGCGCCGCGGCACCGACAGCGCGCGGTCGTTTCCGCTCCGGAGGAAATGATGATGGAGGAGGAAAGTTTGTGACGCTTTGTAGGGGACTGTCCAGCAGGGAAGGCTGGAGGTCATTTTTTTTTTTTTTAGTCTCTGCGCAGTTTGTTCGCCCCTCGTCGCTGCCTTGCCGCCGGAGGAGACTTGACAGCTGGAGGAGGAAGACTGTATGGATTCACGATCGACAGTGTGCGCGACACTGAAATGTCTCAGCATTGGAAATGCAGCTCATCGCCTGTGTGTTGCTTTTTATTACCACAACAGGTAAGGACATGCGTCTGCCCGCTGCCACACCGTCAATATCGTGCGATTATTATTCGTCTGAAATAGTTTGTAACTGAAACGCTTTCCAATGAAACATAATCCTCATAATCTATAAATCAAATTCTGTATAATATTGCTGTAATGTCCGTAAGTACTATAATGTTGTTTATGTTGACTTGGAAAGATACCAGCTGGGAAAGTCCCATTTCCCAGTTTGGAGGTTGGCCAAAAAAAACCACACAAAAAAAACAATTGCATACGATGTTGTGATTTACTATACAACCTATAAATTTATGCTTTTGTCAATTCTCTTATATGTAGTTTTTACGATTTCACTGTTGACACTTTCAACTGAAAGACATTTCTAACAGAGGGCATCATTAAGAATTACTTTTCCTGTGTAGGTTGGCTCCAGTGACACTTTCCATCATGATGTTCCCAGTTTGAATTTTTAGGTGTCTTTGCCACTCTGATGTGGAACCTTTCCCACTTTCCAGTTACTCATTATTGCACTGATGTTTTTGTGGTAAGGAATCAAAATTGAGACGATTCGTTTAGCACATAATCCGATGTTTGGTGGACTAGAGGCAAGAGCGGTAGACATCAGATCTGAAGCTCACGGGTTCAGATCCCACAGTGGACAGGCTGCCCACTGTGGGTCCCTGAGAAAGACCCTTGACCCCTGCAGCCCACCACTCTGAGAAGGAGGATGGGTTAAAATATGGAGAAAGACATTTCCCCACAAAGGATCAAAAGAGTATAGAAAATTCCAAAATAAATCTAGATTTAGCCTTTATCTATAATGTCACTCAAATCATTAAATGTCATGTTTCAACATTTTCTCAGCGTATTCCTCCAACAATCTTAATACCAAAATGGTCTTCTCTGTCAAAGTGCTCTGGAGGCGATTCATGCCGGTGTTCTTTAGTCCCTGATCAACGCCGTCTTTCTCTTCTCAGATAAAGCGTGGGCTTCGTCGCACCGCCGCTGCGGTGGAAATGTCAGACTGGACCAGGAGCCCGCTGGCCACATCAATCTCACTTTACCTGGACTCTTTAAAGAGGCGGACAGACTTCACCCTATGAAGCGAGAGTCCGACAGAACCTTACAGCTTTCAGTTTGCACTTGGACGATAGACGTCCCCGCGGGGAAGACGGTACTTTTAAAACCTGAATGGTCAGGAAGTGGTTCGAGCATTTCGGTGCAATGCGTCTTGAAGGAGGAAAATCGGGTCCTGGAAAGCGGGCGAGTGGCTGTGCTCTCCGGCTGCGACACAAACGAAGCGGCACTCACATGGGCAGGAGACGGACACTCGTCAAATGTCCTTCACTTGACTTATTATGGTGAGAAACCCTTCCTCCAGTATGGAGTTTATTTGATTGAGTACGTATGGCCCACTGGCCTGCACTTTGTCCGATCACGAGAGTTTAATCTAATTGCTGTAATGACATTTGGTTCAGGCTTGTTTCGACTGTTTTTTTTGGTTTGTTGTGCTCATCTCAACATAGTTTGAGAATAAAAAGGGTTTTTGTGTACAGAAACACAACATGATTTAGGCGCGTGTGTTTTGAAGCTAAACAAACATTCAGTGAAATGTGTCATCTACCGTAATATTTCCTCTGAGCCGTCAATGTGTGAAATGATAAGTTCTCATGCTGAATGGGCTGTGTGAATGTTATGTAGACGTGGTTTCCACTCCGTCTCTTCTCACCCTGTCCCTCGCCTGTTTTTTGTTTGTTCCTGGTTGTCCAGTCCAGGAAGATGAGAGGAATTCCTCGGATGGCCGCGTAACCCACCATCCAGACCAAGACGTCACCGGCTGGACTCGGACAGGAACCAGCTTTACAAGTGCGGCTCCTATTGGTCGAGAGATAGTAACAGGCACAGAGGGGGGCAGAGGTCACCCGTGTGAAGGCCTGGAGTCGAGTTCTGATCCTCGGTGTCCTTCTGGCGGCTCGACTCTGGAGCGAGCGGCGCTGCTCCCCGCCTCGGCCCCGGAGGGTTTGTCTGTCGCTGGTCGCGCTGATAGGGAAACTCTCCCTCTTCCTGAGGAAAAACCAAACAATGAAGCGGATACATCTGGAGGTGCTCGCCTCACTGATGCTCCAATTACCGCCAGAGAACGAACACACCCATATTTTGAGCCTGAACTCAATACAAACGTGGAATCCGCACACCCTAGAAATGAGACCCGTCCAACCATAACAGAAACAACCCCGAGTTTCCATTCCACGTTTCTCACAGATTGGCAAAAACACGCATCCAGCCAAACACCCAAACAGGCGCTCAAACGCTCAACCCCACAAATGGACCGGCGAGTGTCCAGCTCCAGCTTGCCTCTCATCACATCTTCTACCGAACAGCTTCCTTCTCAGACCACCGGAGCGAGCGGCGCCATCGACATTTCCCGAGGTGTCGCCGTTGCCGGGGCGGCCAGAGATAAACCAGCTCATTCCTGGAGGAGCCTGCGAAACACCGATAGGGTGAGCTCCGATCTTTCCTCCTCCACCACCTCCAGCCCTTTGACTTCTTCCCCCAAATCTCCTCAGCACGACTCGAGCAGTTTCAGTGCTTATACCGACCCCACTTCAGTCTCGGAGTCCACGTCCATGTCACAAGGCCCCGGCGGGGCTCATTCATCCACTCCCCATGCCCCGGAGTTTGCCGCTGCTGTTGGCACCACAGAGGCTGCGTCAGTCCATCCAAACTCAAGTCAAAGTGACTCATTCGTATCAGCCGCCTCAGAAACTACTGTTCACACTCCTGCAATCGAGCTGTCGGAGATGTTAGAAAACGCCGAGGCGCTTGATGTAATCGTTTCTTCCACTGAGAGTCAAACGAATGCCGAACTGAGTACGGAGAGCCTCACGGACATTTCCTACTCGTCCTCGTCGTTCGCCACGCTGGCAGGCAACAAAGACGCAGAAAGCACACGGAAAAATCTCAAGAATGTCGTCACGACTGTGGATACAATCACCCCCTCTCCTGATGTTGGCACGGACGGTGGACAGACTTTTTATACAACAAAGGCATCTCTAATCGTGAAAGATGATGCCCAAAACACAGACACCTACACGTTGCACCCAACTCACACAAACGTCAATGACGACCTGACCACAAATTCACCAACTCCTCTTTCACCGTCTGCACCGCCGTACACACTCCAAACAAACACTCCGTTGTCTGACAGTTCTCCCACCACTTTAACCTCCCCTGTCAGTGACTCCACTGAGCACCAGACTTTTGTGGACCTCAAATCCACACCGCCGCCCCTTGAAACGTCCCGCATACCTCGGCCGGACGCTCGGCCGTCTCTCTCAACGTCTGCCGAACTCTCACATGAACAGCAACACAACTCTGAAACCACGACGCCCACGTCTCTGGTTTCATTTACGACCAGACGATCGGGTCATGGCAGAAGAGAGGAAAATGAAAACGAAGGGGATGAACGCCGCCAGTGGACGCTTGGCAGCACGACATCGCGTACTCCCACGGTTCGACCACCAGAGCCCGGCGTGCTCCAGACAAGCCCTCCTACCAGGAAGGAGAGTCATTCAGTGCTCGCTGCTTCAGCCGCAACCTCCACGCTGACCTGGAGCTCTGCAGAAAGTCCCAAGTTCTACATTGTGCCCGACGAGCCCGTCATCGTCAAAGGTGCTGTGCATAAAGTCTTTGTGTGTTTGGGATTACTTGCTGAGGCCAGTAGTAATGAGACTTATTGTGATTCCTTCTATATAGTGGAGTACATTGAGCTGCTGCTGCAGATAGTTGTGGAGGAATCCAAGTCGGCTTTCACTGATGGATTAGAGGAAGAAACGGCTGCCTGGGTGAGGGACCACACTCAAGTTCACGGCCATATATGACAAAAAAAAAACGAATAGATTTGAAGCAGTTGTTCCAAACCTGGAGTTTCTTCTGGCTGGAACAACTGTGACTTCTTTTTTTTTTTTAAATAATGCAAGCTTCTCAATTTCTTTGTAGATGGAACCATACTTGCAGAGAGCCCCGGGGTTCAGCAGGCTGCAGGGAGTCTGGAGCAGGTGAGGAGGCGTAGGTGAATCCATTTCTCCAAATTCAGGCAACAGGAGGTAAAACGGTGTTGCGCTTGTTGTGTATTATGATATTTTGGTGATCATCAGGCCATATTCAGGAATAATGTGTATGGTAAATAAACTTTACTTGTATAATGCATTTTACTGCTTCAGTAAATTCTGTAAGCTTTACTTCCCCTGAATGGACAAGGCGAGGTGGACCTAGACTTCCTCATTACCCTTGGTCACCTTGTTACGCACAGGAAATACCACATTTGGACAAATCATGTAATCATAAAATTACTGAAATTCTGCAAATTGAATTTTAAAGTGGGGGTATAAAAAACAAACAAACTTAAAAGGGATGTAATAACGGGTAAAGACAGTGAATATCCCGTCCCGCTGCTGTTTCAGTGGCCATGCAGTGCAGAGTCTGGTGCTCTTCAGAACCGGCGAGGCTCTGCAGTGGCTCAGCGCGTCCCGATCCACTTCGCTGTTGGAACGAACGGGACTGGCTGAAGCTCTGCGGGAGGGGACGGAGTTCAGATCATCCAGGATCACCAACATCACAGTCGGAGGTGAGCCAACGGGCTGAGAATGCCTGCATAAAAGCGCAGGAGGCTTTGAAAGCTTCCGGCCCAGTCTTTTTCACGTATTCAATAATTATCTGACCAGTTTTGATCTTATTCTCTCGAAAAAAGGAAGAAAAAAAAAAGTAGCAATTTAATAATCGGTAGCAGCAGCTTCATTTACCTGAGAGGGAATTCCAGTCTTAATGTCTTTACTTTGTTAACCCAGATAGAGAAAGACGAGGCTCATTTTAACACCATAAATTAAGTTAGCCCAGTTATAACAAATCACATTTACCTTACTGGCTGACTAGTGTTTGCTGTAGTATACAACAAGCATATACATGTATTTACAGTGACTTACAACATTTTGTCCAAACGCATGACTGAACAAAAATACATAATTTTTACACTGCGTCTTTTGACTTTTGACTCTACATCATACATGTCAAGTGCATTTGTACAAACAATGCACAATATAACATTGGTAGCTGGTCAAACGTTATCAGACAAATATCTAAATTTGCATATCAATGCAATGATCAAAATTCAATGCAAACTACAAATGTGAAAATTGAACTTCAAAGTGACCAGAATAATAGCCCTTCTTTCTTATGAATCAACAGTTTGAGTTTAAGTGTAATATATAATGGAGAAATGATTTCCATTGGGAAAAAAACACGTGTTTAATATGCGTACATCACAGGTAACTTATTTAACTGCATCCATAGTTGGGATTAGTTGATCAGTTTAAATGTATTTTTATTATTATTGTCGCTGAAGTCACATGCCAGACATCCATCATAATGCGTCTCATTTTGTCCATCACAACTCATGAATGCGTAAGACTCCTTGTTTAACTTTGGAAGTATTTACATTTACATTCTTAATCACAACTCGATGATTTTCAGAATTAGTGGAAGCCTCTCCTGTCATGAATATGTCCCTACTTTTTATTTGATTACATGACAAAGAAGGGTTTTATGTCTTCAAATTGTTTTAAAAACTTACTGACAGACTCATGCCGTCCTTATTATGACTAGTCCCATTGGTGTGTGAATGTGAGCGTGAATGGGTGAATGAGCTGATATGTAAAGCGCTTTGGGACTACCTCAGTGTGGTTAGAAAGCGCTATATAAATCTAGACCATTTACCATTTACCATTTAGTCCATGTCCACATGTATAAGCCCTCCAACAGTGTTGCCAAACAGAAAATTATTTACTTTTAACTTTTGTTTTCATTTAAAAAAAAAAAGAAAAATGCTCAGGTCTTTCACCAGAAATTCCTCCACACCAGCATTTTAAAAGTTTTTTGACTTGAGGACTTTCTGTGTGGAAACTTTTTATCAAATGGATTTCAAGTTATTTTCCCTCAATGAGAAGTGAAGAATATCCACAGTCTCACCAGTTTTCCTCACTGTTCATTGTTTCATTCCCTCCAGGGTTGCAGGGAGAAGTGTGTGGTTGGTTACTGAAGTGTCCCGCGGGCTACAAGTGTCGCTCCCAGCCCGGCAGTGCCAACTACAGCTGCTCCTCCGTTTGCCACTTCGACCACTGCCACCACCACGGCATCTGCACACACCATCCAGGCCAACTGCCCGTTTGCCGGTAAGAGCCTCAAATCCATGCTCCTCTCCTTCCACTCCAGAATATTGCTTTTTTTTTTTTTTTTTTTTTAATCACTTTTGTGATTTGTACGTCAGCTGCCTCGTAGGTGATGACTTCTGGTACATGGGGCGGAGGTGTGACGTGAGGATGACTCGAGCTCGCCTCGTGGGAGCGTGTCTCGCTGCGTTAGTCATCGTCGTGACCGTCATCGGTGGTTTGGCCTTGGTGGCGGTGCGGCGATACCGAGCCATTCTGATCCAGGCCAAAGTGGACCAGACCCGTAGCAGGTGCGCATAAAACACACTCCGGCAAATCAACTTTTCGCAATATGTGTCAACTGCAGATCTTATTAATGGACGAAACGGACTGTTTCTGAGTCTCAAATCAAGGGCTCCATCCTTCAGAAGTAGAAATCTGCAGGGTAAAGCACAGGATGAGATGGTCTACTGGGATTTTCCAGCCTACCAGTTTTGTTGAACCACTGCATGTGTAACCATAGCAACTGTGGAGCCAGTCTGTAAATATGGGGGGAAATGAAAAAGACGCTTTTGGATTTTGGTGGCACCGTTTTGCTCCAGAAACCTGAGTTAATTCACTTAGCCCACACCAAAAGAAAGAATCACACATATTTATGTTGGTTTGTGATCAATTTAGTTTGTAACGTGTTTGAGTGGAAAACAAGTCCTGTCACGAGGAAGTATTTTCCTCTCGTGATCTAAATGCCAGATGGGGCTCAGGACACACGCCAGATAGGAATGTTGTGCAAGTCGCACAGATTGTCACATTAACTTTGGGCCGTGAACGTTGGGACATGGAAATCTGTGACGGATGCACCCGTTTGGACCCTCTGTTGTCTTGGAAATGGACGACTGCACTACTATTTTACATTCCTGTAAAAGCACTCCACAGATCTGGGAAATAAAATCGGAAAACTATTTATCTTGATTATAAATAAAAACTAGAGGAATAAAAGGACTTTACAATCCTCATTCAGTTGGGAATCAGCAGCTCAAAGCGCGACGTGTTCTTCACATGAGTCACAGTCATCTGTTGCCCTTATGGTAGCAGCTGAATGAGAGACCTCATTCATATCCATGTGTGTGTGTCCGTGTATTTATTTACCAAGAGGAGTTTGAGTGTTTTGGATTAAATAGGGAAAAACTCTTGTCACTGAGGTCATTGTGACAAGAAATGTCCACTAGGTGTCACAGCTTCGCTGCCAAACCACAAACTGCAGATAAAGGCTGGACTGTTGGAAAACCTCCAACAGTCTGGCTGCTTCTCAGTCTGAATGTTTAACCTGCTGAAAGCTCTCTCAGGCCAGACACTGAGCCTGCAGGTGAACCAACCGGCTGTTCAACACAGCTAAAACCCTCATTTCCCTCCTGATAGAATAATTTTTTGTTGCATCCAATAAAAAAAAAACTGGTGCAAATATAAGAATTTTGGGAATTTTTTTTTTTTTTTTACAACATTCTTTGCCATATTTACAATGCTGTGACTTAAGTGGTCTTTTCTTAGTAAATAATCTGTATTTTGTTAGTTTTGATAGTTTTCTTCTAATGTGAGCCATTTACGTTCTTACCACCAGGATGTTTGGATTCAAACCAATAGAAACTGCAAAAGGAGTGAAAGGTTTATCCTCCCTACACGAGGCAGTTGGGTTTGGTTTCCCTGCATACATTTAAAGTTGTGCTTTTAATCGGGAGTACCTCTTTAAAGGAAGGACGATAATACTCTTTATTGTCATGGGTAGAATCCTCAAGTTCAGGGCCTTGAATTCACAAACTACCCAAAAGACTAATGGTGGTACTATATGGCTCTGTTAAGTTAATAAATAAATAAAAAAAATCCTTATAATAGCACGACTGTCTTGATTTAAGCATAATTTGGACACTGAACTCTGCTAAATCTCGACAATGTTTTGAGAATCATGGAAGGTCTATTTGTCAGTCAAATACTCTTTTATTTGCATGTTGATGCAAGCGTCTCTGAAAATACAACAATAGTGATGCATGCACTGCTGCACTCTCTACTATCTGAGTTGTGGTTATTATAGCAAGTACGTTTATCCCCCTCGATATTTGTGTGTTGATGCAGCAGAGCTCCGTCTGTCACCGAGGCATAGTAAATTCATTCATGAAAGCTGATGTCATCCACAACAACAGGGTCAAACTCCTCCCCTTCTCTCATCTTAGGAGTCCTTTGTTCATCACTGAACTAAACTCAAACTCTCCCCGAAGCTTTGAAGACAGTTTCAAACAGAAACCTCTGGCCCATGGGGAAATTGCAGCACCATTTAGGGAAGAGTCACATCTGAGGGATAAGATTCAAGAGTTCCTCTTCATAGTAAAGATGGACTGTTGTTCATTTAGCTTGAGACGGTCTAAAAAGCATTGTTGGATCAGATCGAAACCAATACGCAAGTGAAGATTAATTGTGCAGCTTTGCCGTGTGCAGCTATCGCAGGTTCAACCACTTCGACGAGCTGTCGGCTCGGTTCTGGCTGCGTTCGTGGGCGGGATCGGCGGACTCGCTGGACAATCCGGCCTTTGCACGCTCCAATGATTTACTGCATCTGCGGGCCCTCGACCGCCCCTGCTGTTACCACGACGACACGCTGTCCCTGGCTTCCACCTGCCCCAGCCATGGGACACACATCAATACAATCTACCCCCACAGGTACACACCAACTCTCGTCCACTTGTGTGTGTCTGTGTGTCAACCCAAATGATTCAGAAACATGTGAAAAACAATGTAAATTAATCAATCTTGGAGGTATAGTATATATTTTAAACATCAAGAGCCCATGAGATTGTTTCTTAATATAAAGATATCAAAATAATATGCACCCAATTTGCACCCGTTTTATTGGAAATGCAAATATTCTCTCAAACAAAACAAGAAAATCTCGAATTACCAGTGTTCATATGAGCTGAATCACCAAAAAAGGCTTTTGTAGACTAAGAGAGTGATTGTTTGAAGATCCCTCTTCACAATTTGCAAAGTCAAAAGAGCCGATTCGGCTAGAAATGCTTTGATAAATGTACCTATAACCACGGTAGTTCAAAGGGCTGCAGGGTACTCGATAAACTACCTATTCTGGTCGCTGGTGTTGTCATAAAGACGTTTCAGTCATTAATCCATTGAGATCCTTTCTGGATTCAGAGTAAAGAAACAATTCATTGTGAACCGTCTGTGATGGGTCGTACAAATCATGGAAAAAAAGAAATCCTCACATGATATGAAAGGTTGACGTGGAGCTGAATCACTTACACTAAACTGAACAGAATGTTAATCCACAGTTTCTCTGCTCTGATATTCTCTATATGCGATGAGACTGCGTCAGTGTTTCTCTCACTGGATGGAGTGAAATCTGAGACATGTTGGAGAGAAATGTGGAAACCTGTGTCAGAAAACTCACATTGTGGTGAAGTCTTTTTGTTTGTGTGCAGGACAAGCAGCCCAAAAAAAACACACAAAAAAAAAACGAGACACCCAGCCGCACAAAGGAATGTTTTGAAAAAAGAATGTTGCACTGTTTAGAAGCTGCGACGTACATTTTTTTTTTTTCCAGCTTAACCGCGACCAAATCAAAGAAAACCAGCAGCAGACAGATGTTTGAAGCTTCTAAATGTGTACGTAGGAGATTTCTAGGTTATTGTGGAAGGTTTTTTAATAGCATACCAAACAATTTTTTATTTATAAAGAGCTTTCACAAAACCATAATTGAAGCAAACTGCTGTACATAAGGAATATGATTTAAAACATAAGAAATACAACTACAAAATACAGCTAAAACAGGAATAATAAGACTTTAAAAAAACAAAACAAAACTACATCAAATCAATGTCTTAGCCATAGAGGAAAAGTGTTTTGTTTTTTTGTTTTGTAGATTTGGTTTAAAAGTGGACAAAGTAGAGGCCTGTCTGATATATGAAGGCACATTTAATAGTAAAGGGTGCCAATAAC
Source organism: Blennius ocellaris (assembly GCF_963422515.1). NCBI lineage: Eukaryota > Metazoa > Chordata > Actinopteri > Blenniiformes > Blenniidae > Blennius > Blennius ocellaris. The sequence goes on along the minus strand of NC_137652.1, from coordinate 5,303,096 downwards.
TGGAAGAGAATGCCTGGTGTATTCGATAAAGGCAACTTTTATTGATTGTTTGACAAAAACGTTGAATATTTGATTGAATCTTACCGAATTCATTCAGCTGCATGATTTTTTCCCCCCCTCATACCGTGGAATTCTTTGGTCGTAGCTCATTCTCACATCAAAAGCCGGCCCTTCCTTTCGTAACACCACTCGCTGAAGCAGAGTGTCGTCATCTGGAGCTCCTCCAACAGTCCTGGAATAGTTCAACACGTATTGCTCAACATCGGTTGGCTCCTCTTCTCTCAGTCTTTGGTCCAGCTCGTCTCAAACCCGCCTCTCGTGAACCAGATTCCTCACACGCATGTCCGCATTTTCTCCTCCGTGAGGTGAATTCCCTGCAGTGGGTTTGGTGGCACCGACGACTCGTCCACAGAACTGCAACCCCAGACAATGTCGACCACAACAAATTTTTTTTCAACATTACTGATTCGAAGGATTGAATCTCAAAGTATATTTGACACGTTTGTATGGATTATTAAGTATGTTTGACACAAAACCATGCTAGTGTATTCAGGTCGACAATATTGAAGCGTAATAATCAGCTTGATTCCTGAGTCTAATGGCCGCCTTCTGAAGACAAAAAAAATGTTTTAATCAATGTTTGTTTTACAAGTATTTCACAATATTGCCACACCATAACTTGGATATGGAAGAAAGAAGGAGTTATGTAATAAGTTGAATGAATTTTGGCTAATATTTTTTGCTCATCTTGTCTTCATGATATTTATATGCGGCGTCCAAATGAGCTTTTCCTCAAAAGTAATTCCTAAAAATGCAATTGTTCAATTTGTTTACCATTAAGAGAATGGTAAACGAAGACAAACAAAGCCATATGATACTATACTAAATATATATGGACATATACTAGATATATGAAAAATGTATGAAACACCAATTGGAAATAATATGTAAAAGTACATTATACATGATTTATTTTCTCAAAAGAAATTCTGAATTCTCCTCGGTGAACGAGTCGTCCCGGGTTGTAGTTTTGTGGATGAGTTGTCTGACAATCGGAGGGTTTACACCAAGGCCTTAAACCATAGGATCCTCTGAACAATTCATGTTGGAGGATGACTGTTGCCTCGATTGTACAAAATATTACGAGTAACTTTTTAACTCTTTGTAGATGTACAATATCTGGCCTTTTTATACTGTAGCTAAATGTTCCTGTGTGTTAAAGTGGTTCTATTATGCAGATTGTCAACACGTTCACATGGTGGTGTTGGTCTAAAAACTTTATATTTAAATTATATTCATATTATTTCTCCAAATCCAGCTTTTCCTTGATTTTCCTCCATTAGAATATTGGCTCATAGGAGCTACATTCAGAATCTGCTGTGTCTGTGTGAGCTGAACTGGCTCCGCCCACACACGTCCATCTATGGGAAGAGGAAGGAAGTACTTCCTCTCGTGGTGCCATGTGCCAGAGCACAGCTGCCTAATTGTGGGAGGAGTCAAAGGGGAGGAGCCTACCTTGATTGTGATTGGCTAGACCCCCGATGACACTATATAGGGTTTGATTTCTGATTGGCTGGTTGGAGCAACACACCTTTTAAAACCTGGAACAAGCCAGGGAGCGAGAGGACACGCTTCTTTCACTTCTGGGGCGTCGCTCCAGGTATGGAGACGATTATTACCGTTGGGGAAAACAAATGGAAGGTGAATTTTGCATAATATAACCCCTTCAATCAGCAGAGAGGGCTGATCTGGGATATTACTAGGAAATAGATATATCCTATAAAAAGTTGATTTTGAGGTATTGAGAGCTCGATACAAAGGGTGATGCACAAAAACAAAAGGTGCACTAGCCTGTGCATGAAGGTTGGTTTCTTTTTTTCTTTCAAATATTGACAATTTACCTCTACAAGCTCAATCATTAAACTACATGTCCAGCTTTTCTTTTACACATTTTGTACTCTGCTCCTGAAACTTCAAGCATTTTGACTCATTCTCACGGCGAAAAGACAATGACCGTGTCAGTAACACCTGTGGCCTCCGTGCCCCTTTTTCAGCTCCCAGTACGGTTGGCGGGGGAGCGAAATGAGCATGGGGGACGGCGTGCTGGACTCGGGTAAGGCCAGTGACCTTTCGGTGTGTAGCTGGCCGGTCGAACCCATTCACTGGACTCCGTTCCCACTTCTGCAGCAACTGGCCGCTCACAGGACGCCCGCGGTGAGTGTCGGACGGAGCGTGCGGTGGAGCTCGAGGCTTTCAAGGAGGGAGGGGAAACGTGTATCAGGTTTCATGACGCGATATCGTGTTGTTCCCCTGTGTAACCAGGTCAGGGTGTCACGGCCGCGGTCGTACTGCGAAGGCATGGAGCTGGTAGATCTGGGGAGGAGCTGGACTGCCTGACACGCACAGGAGAATCAAATGTGCCCTGCAACTTGTTTGTTTTTGTGTGTGTGTGTGTGTGGATTTTTGTACGGTGAAGCTAAAGTTTTAATGTTTTTGTTAATTAAAGGAAATGGAAAACACAATGTAAATGTGTACATATGTTTTAAAAGAGGTTGTACAGTTGTTTCTGTCATTTTCAGTATAAATAATCAGTGTGATGTCGAGTCTTTGGAGGCTGGCTGAATGTCTGTATGACACAATGGGTTTCCTACATGGAGGATTGAATAATGTCGGGTTTTTTTGTTGTTGTTTTTTTGGTGTATAGTGTTAACAAACATGTCAAAAGTGCTGAGGGTAATGTAATTTTAACACACCAGCTCTAAAACAAATGAATATATTAAACAGAATTTTTTGGGGGTGTTTTTTTTTTTTTAATGAATTCAACTTGTATAAATGATACCTAATGTGGAAACGTCCAGTTACGTTTGGCCCCAAAATGAATATGTCTGATAACTCACTATAAAACTTAAGTTGCAGGATCCTGTTTGGCCCGTGGGATGACCTTGCATAAAAAAAGAAAACCACCAGCTTATGGCAACACTTCCTGCATCAGGAAAAGCCTTACTGTTACAAACATGAACGTGGTGTTTGTGAAATCATGTGTACTTGAAGATGCAGGAATTGTTTGGCCAAAAGAAAATAAGAGTCTGAAGAGAACCACAGACTCAGGAGGCACTTATCTTTATTTTGAAACGTCAGATTTTGTGAAAATAGATCATTAAATGGTTTTCGAAATTGTCGGCCTTACTTGTGTCTTTAAGGGAATAAAGTTTTACATTATTTACGCTTTACAGCCCAGGCCTTAATAAAATCAACTTGGGCTGTTTGTGCCATGTAAACTCTACATTTTGGTAAAGGGGGGTTCAACTGTGAGACCAGTTTGTCCATTTTTGCCATAAAAATGTTCACGGAAGCTTTGACTTTTAGGACAAATGACCATTTGGACTCTCATGGTGAATCAATAGTTTCCGATGGTGCATTGTTCAACACAAAATTAAACATTTCAATGTAAAAGCTGTCATTTTATCATCAGTAATATTCAAATTAACGTCGATATATATATGTTCATGGCTTGGGCTAAAAAAAAAGAACTTGTTAACCCCTCGGGGCCACTTCCTCTAAAATGAATAAATGCTGTTTTCTTGTGTTTGACTGTACAAATTGTGTTTTACCAGATTTGAGGTGAACATTTCTACTGACAAGTTACTATCTTTAATTATGACTTGAAGGAGCATCCTTCTTGTTTCTCAATACTACATAAATACTAGTCCTGAGTCCCCCCCCCCCCCCCCCCCCAGTGGTGTGTATGAACCTCAGCTGGAATGTGAGGTCACAAATGACTGTACCTTGTATGACACATTTAGGTGTGATGCTAAAAAAAAAAAAAAAAGAAGAAATGCAGATGATTTAAGGGGACAGGAAATGTAGTAGATTAAGGAAGCAAGTGAATGTGTGTTTGGGTGACGGAGAGCGAAAGAGATGAGTGAAAAGTGGACAGAAGCTACCTGCTGGGCTTCTTCCATATACGGTCTTTTAGTCAGAGCTGAGAGTCAGGCCTGAGACTTTCTCGGTGTGAGTGAGCAATGCAGGCGGGGAGTGAGTATATGTGCTTGTTGCAATGCATGCATGAGTCATACACACTTGCAGAGTTTTGAAAGGGCTCGGAGAATGGCAGGAGTGTCCAGAGGGGAAAAAAAAAAGAGAAATTCCTGACAGAAGGGAATTGAGATGTGAAGTGAGAGAGGGGGAAAAAATGTTTTTAATTGTTTGGTTTGTTTTTTACTCTTGTTCCAAACAGATCAGATATACATGATGAATGGCAGTGATTTTCACACAGGGCCAAGCACACAAACAACCCTAAATAGGGAGATTCATTCATTTCCTAAGACTGGTCACATGACCTGGGCAGTGCATTCTTCCCCCCCATGTGACTTGCTCCAATATCTCCTTATATGGACGTCATCCAAAGGAACTCTTAAAGGGATGGTTGTCCTGTCCTGCGTCTATACTTGGTGTGTGTGTGTGTGTGTGTGTGTGTGTGTGTGTGTGTGTGTGTGTGTGTGTGTGTGTGTGTGTGTGTGTGTGTGTGTGTGGCAGGATAACACAAGGCTAAGAGTCAATTCCCTGATCAGCTCATTGACCCCCTCCTCCACCTCCACCTCCACCTCCACCTCCACCCCCTCCCTCTCGGTACTTTGTCCTCAGCTGCTCCACACCTAATGATATATGTGTGCCTGTGTGTGAGTGTGTGTGTGTGTGTGTGTGTTTGCACGTCTATGTGGTCACTTCCTGCATGCATCTACACAAGCGACCCACTGTAGAAAACCTACATCCTGTCCCTTTTGGAGAGCCGGCTCACATATATCCTTATTAGGAACACATAAGAGCCAGTGAGAATTCCTCGTGTAAGTTTACGAGTCTTTGTCCGGTGCCCTTATTGAGTTAAAACAGCACCCTGACCCACCCACCTAGTCTCCGGTCAACTTGTAATGATAAACTTTTGCATAAGGATTCAAATCATACTCACACGTACGGATAGAAAGAAAGAAAGAAAAAAAAGAGTTTCAGTTCCAAAGGACAACAGGTGGTTGTGTCTCACTCTGAGCACATGGGCAGACGCACTGTACCTGCGTGCGTCACGCTTCTGATTAATGAACAAGTGACGCTTCGCCTCACTGCCAGACACGCCTGTTTACTCAATCGGTGGAGTTGATCAGGCCTCTAAGAGTTCACACATCACCCGGGCGAGGAGAGATAAGAGATTTACGGCCTCCACAGTTTTGCTGTAAGCGTATCTCAGCTTCAATCCCTATATCACCATTACACTGCTCCGTGTGTGTGTGTGTGTGTGTGTGTGTGTGTGTGTGTGTGTGTGTGTGTGTGTGTGTGTGTGTGTGTGTGTGTGTGTGTGTGTGTGTGTGTGAGAGAGAGAGAGAGAGCGCCACCGCTATGCTGGGGCAGACGTGTCAGGCATGGTGTTAACAGTCCTGTCAGTGGCCCTGGGATTGCCAACGCCCCATGGATGGTGTCACTGCTAATGAGCATCTGCAGGGGCCCGAGACAGTTTTGTCTGCAGTCGTTCATTTTGGAACAAAGGTTTTCAAAGTGTGGGGGTGGGGGTGGGCCTCTCCTGGATGGTCCCAGAACACCCCGGAGGGAAACACTTGGGGGTTCAGGAGCATGCCATTTCACTGCATATTGTTCCTTTATGTCATGAAAAATCATAAAAAAAAAAAAAAGACAGAGAATAAAAAAATGAATTGCAATCTACAAAAACACAATTTTGAATGAACTGAAAAAAAATGTAAAAGTAACAGTAAAATCATCTATAGTTTCAAATGTTGAAGATTAAATATATTTTTTAAAAACTGTCCAAATTTTTCAAATGAAAAACAGCCAACAAGTAGGGGAGGAATTTTTCATTGTCTACGGATCCACCTCCACCTTCAACAGCCATCGTTTATTCATTTATGGGCTGTTTTGTCTTAGCTTTGTAAAGCACAAAGATAAACAACAGCAGCATGAAAACGAATGATCAATCCGATCAGAGAACTCGGCCTTCGGTCAATATCGATGATTAGAACTGTTACACAAGACGCTGGATTGCAAAATGCGCGTCTGGTGCAAGAAACGTTACAGCAAATACAGATACGTGCACATGTCTGCTTCTTCCAAGAGCCGTTATTGTGCAGAAGGGATATGTCAGTCCTTTGCATGCACATGAATCCTGCTTATATCGATGAACTCATTTAAAACAAAAACAAAAAAACAACAACTGAAATAACAGTGGGGGTTTTTAAATAAAAGGTGTAATTGAGCCGTGAAGGGCCTCGGCTGGATAACTTTTGGAGGATATAGGTTAGTTTTCCCGGTGCCTGTCCCCCGCTGTCATGTCAGAGCGCAGAGCCGCGCCACACCCGGTGGACGCGGCGGGACCAATCGGCGCGCGCCGTGCGGAAAGTTCTCCTTATATGGAGAGGGGCTGCAGCGCGAGCGCCGATAAAAGCGTGCAGTTTATTGGCCACCACTGCAGTCAGCCTCCGACAGTCCCTGCAGGAGTGTACCGCTCAGAACACAGTCCTCCGCCGAGAACCCTCCCTCGCACAGGTAAGAGCTGCTCGAAGTTTGTCCGCCGCACTATTTTGCACACGCAAATGCGCACAGGGAACCGGTGTAAAACGCAATAAGCGGTTAATAGTTGTGGGTTTGTTGCGAGGTTTACCTGAAGTTGGTTTGTCACGTTTGTGCATTGCAGTGCTGTGCAGGTCTACGTGACGTTTATTTTTATTTATATATATATGTAATGTGTGGAAAATGCTGTCGTCGCTTCATTAGTGTTTAAATCAGATCTGCGTTAAAAAGGCTTGACCTTATCGTTTACATGTAAGCATCCTGTCTGGCACGGGCTGCGGCTCCGGTGTCTGGTTCCTTGCCGGCGGAGGATTAACTGGATTAAACGCAAGAGACAAAACTGTACTTGGAAGGTGATTAATTGATGAGGGGGGACTGTTGGGAGCAATCGGATGCCTGCTCATTTTTCTCCTCCTGCAATCATGCAATGCACCTGATGGATGGGCTAAATGGATCAGCCGGTTATAGCGGTTCAGGGAGTGGTCGGCTGTCGGTGTTATCTGGGGGGTTTAAAAGACACCCGGGGCGGCATCCGGGCCGGTCCGCCACCGTCTCTCTCTCTCTCTCTCTCTAAACGAGATGCGCTCCCTTTTGCCTTATATGGGCAGACCCGGAGAGAAGCCGCCTTTTGTTTTCCAGCCGCGGCTCTGGACTGCGACATCCAGCGTCCAGTCTGCATTATAACAAGGATTCAACTTTGGTTAATGTTTGCCAGATGTTGCATACCTCACCCAGCAGCTGCTTTAATTATTTTTTTGGTCGTCTTTTCTCCACACAGAAACATAATGGAAGACGAAATTGCAGCCCTGGTTGTCGACAATGGATCTGGTATGTGCAAAGCTGGCTTTGCAGGAGATGATGCTCCACGTGCTGTGTTCCCCTCCATTGTTGGACGCCCCAGGCATCAGGTAAAGCCTCTCGATGATGCTGTATAACCCCACGCACACCCACCCCCTTCCAAAAAAACAAGCAAACCCTGATCTTTTTATTTACATGTGTAATCACAATTTTTTTTTTTTTGCCTGCTTCAGGGTGTGATGGTTGGCATGGGCCAGAAGGACAGCTACGTTGGTGACGAGGCACAGAGCAAAAGGGGAATCCTGACCCTCAAGTACCCTATTGAGCACGGCATCGTCACCAACTGGGACGACATGGAGAAGATCTGGCATCACACCTTCTACAACGAGCTGAGAGTTGCCCCCGAGGAGCACCCAGTCCTGCTCACCGAGGCTCCCCTGAACCCCAAGGCCAACAGGGAAAAGATGACTCAGGTAAACGAGGCCCGGCATTCCGGTCAAAGTGCCCAAGTCGGAACCACCTCCACCCCTGCAGGGCCCAGCAAACTGTCCCCTCCAGCGTTTCTTCTCTTCCTCAATCTGTCGATTTCCTCCTGCTCCTTCCAACCTGCAGGTTTCCTCTGCCCCGCGCTGATTTCTTCTCTGCGGATGCTTCAGGTTTAAATCTTACTGCACTTTGTTGCAAACGGGAATGATTGGTTGCAGCATGAGCCGCCGTCCTCTTTACGGGACAGGTGGACGACCAGCTTCTAACTCCACCAGTGTGTCTGCATGATGCAGAAGAGCAGGCCGCTGCACTTCACTTTGTCTGCTCAAAATGTCCATTTCCTTTAAAAAAAAAAAAAAACAGCTAATCTTTAATATGGGGTTGCGCTCGACAAACCAGTGTGCAGTTTCTTTGCGACTGTACTAACCTTTGCCAGGTTTAAGTTTTCAGTGACTCACCTGTCCTTTCTCCGTTCTCCTCCAGATAATGTTCGAGACCTTCAACACCCCCGCCATGTACGTGGCCATCCAGGCTGTGCTGTCCCTGTACGCCTCCGGTCGCACCACCGGCATCGTCATGGACTCCGGCGACGGCGTCACCCACACCGTACCCATCTACGAAGGCTACGCCCTGCCCCACGCCATCCTCAGGCTGGACCTGGCGGGCAGGGACCTCACGGACTATCTCATGAAAATCCTGACGGAGAGGGGCTACAGCTTCACCACGACCGGTGAGCGTCCTCCTCTCTTACCAACCCCACTGTGCCAAAGTGAGAAGCAGGCTGGAGAGACTAATTGCACTTTCTTTTTTTCACAGCCGAGCGGGAGATTGTGCGCGACATTAAAGAGAAGCTGTGCTACGTTGCACTGGACTTTGAGCAGGAAATGGGAACCGCTGCCTCGTCCTCCTCCCTGGAGAAGAGCTACGAGCTGCCCGACGGGCAGGTCATCACCATTGGGAACGAGAGGTTCCGTTGCCCCGAGGCACTTTTCCAGCCGTCTTTCCTTGGTAAGAAACGGTTTGTTTCGAAAAGTGTTATTGCTCTCGGTTCTACGTGTACCAAGAGGAAAACAACTTTTACCCCTCACCCACAGGCATGGAGTCTTGTGGCATCCACGAAACGACCTTCAACAGCATCATGAAGTGTGACGTTGACATCCGTAAGGACCTGTACGCCAACACTGTGCTGTCTGGAGGAACCACAATGTACCCTGGCATCGCCGACCGCATGCAGAAGGAGATCACTTCTCTGGCGCCCACCACCATGAAAATCAAGGTAAAATTCTTCACATTCCTCAATCGTGGAGGGAAAATTCACTGCCTCACCTGCCACTTGGTGGACAAATTGGTGTATTGCACGTGTGGGTTGACCGCCCTAACCGCCGCTCCGCCTTTCTCCCGACAGATCATTGCACCCCCGGAGAGGAAGTACTCCGTATGGATTGGCGGCTCCATCCTGGCCTCCCTGTCCACCTTCCAGCAGATGTGGATCAGCAAGCAGGAGTACGACGAGTCCGGCCCCAGCATTGTCCACAGGAAGTGCTTCTAAACAGACTTGTCGCCCCCCCCCCCCCCCTCCCACTCCCAAAACACACACTGCTACAAACCCAAACGACTGGCTCTGCATCATTGCCTACACCAACACACTGTGTGCAGAGCCCACAACACCTCTTCCTCTTTTTGGTTTTTTTGGTTTTTTTTCTTCCTCATCACTCTGGCTATGGCACCATGCCCCCTGATGGGGAGAAACTCTGCAGGAAGTACAGGGCGTTCCCAGGCGGTGCGAATGTGAGGAACATGATGTCCATTGTCGTGTTTGTGTAGGTCATTCCAGATGTCTGTGTTCACCACCTTATTTGCCTCTATGAAGGTTTATTCTCTGGCGGGCCCACTGCCCAACAGAACTGTAGTATTGCTTAATATGTAAATTATATAATCTGAAACTTATTGTTTTGTTTTTTTTTGTACTTTCAGCCTTAAGCGATACTTGGTCAAGTTTGTTTTGGTCGTCCTGAGACGACGCTTCTACCTTGTATTGAGGTGTGATGAAGGATTGTGCATCCGATGTACACAACAACCTAATAAAGTGCACATGTCTGAGATTCCAGCCTGACTTATCTGGTTGTTTCATCTTCAACATTATTCAGCTAGTATGCTCTTGAATGTCCGTCACTTGGCAGTAATTTCTTAAAGCTGTCAAAGTCTACCTGTAACAAAGCAGGTTCATTTCGCTCTACCTCAACCACTCTGCAGCAGGAGGATTTGAAATGGTGCCAGCAATTGGTCTGATATTACAAGAATTTAATGGGTATAATTCAACTTTACTATCAAGTCAACCTGTGGAGTGGTATTTAATGGGAGTAGTTTTTTAACGGTGTGTTATCCTTAGCGTTTTTTTTTTGGGGGGGGGGGGGTTTAACATGCCACTGGCTGCATTATGTAATCATTAGACTGTCCCACACCAGTTTTTCACCTCTGACATTTTGCTTCTCTTCCATAGACTTGTCTGTACAAATGGATTTAATTGAAGCTGTTCCCTTTTGTGAACAATTTGGAATTCAGTGTCTTGTACTTGTGCATTTGACGTATGGTGGTACTACTAGCCTTGTGATGACCTGGTCTGACATTGAACCTCCATAACTTGCCATAAGTCTACAGTAACTGGCTCATCTGGGTCCTGTAATGTATAGCCAATGTGAAGGTGGTATAAGCCTGTCTGTCAACCCCGAGGGCAATAAAATGCGGTTTTTCAAACGTCTTCCATGACCAGCAGAATCTAAAAACGGCACTGAGGGAAGACATTTGGTGCTTGAAGACATCAGAGTAGGCAGGTAAACTATGCAATCTTAAATCCCCTACAGCCCACAGATGTGTGCAAGTCTGATTACATAAAGGGAACTTCCCACACATCTGTTAAATTATCCCTGTATTTAGTTGCTGTATGAATTTTTAATATAAAATGGATGTGCACTGGCACTACTGCAATTTCATCAATACAGCTGTCCACGTAGTTTGCTATAAGGATGCATTCTTAGATAATGAGCTGACGAATGGAATTTGCATTAAATTAGCGGCTTCAAAATGAATCAAATCCTGTGTAAAATCAGGCTCTGATCATTTGTGTTTCAATTAAAATGTGTAGATCCAGTCATGAACACATCCATACTGTATGGAACCTTTAATTTCAGATTAATGTTCAGAGTTCACATGAGTGTCCTTCCAAACCAAACAATTTCACTACCCTGGACAGGACATGAGAAATGTTCCAAGTCTATAAAGCTCCGGCTGCTGCAGATATTTGCTTTCCACTTTCCACATGTGGATGAGAGACACTGACACTTTCTAAATCCCTCTTTGTTCCAGGCATACATGTCAAACAGTGTGTGGTCAGTGTAAATATTAATTTGTAAATGAGCAGACATCCAATAATGGTGATAATGATGGTAAAATATACAGAGGATTTTTCCAATTGAGAATATCTTTTACGTTCCTCTACATACTGTGTAACCCCATCAGAATTTAATTGATTCAGTGGTGAAGGTTTAATTAAGTTTTAATGCTGATCTCCTAAAATCCAATCTTTTGAGTTGTTTCCATTATTTAAACTGTCTCCTGATACTTACACTTGGTTCCTACGTGCTGGAAGGTGCCACATAAATTGATTTAATCAATCATCAATGTTGTTCACGGTCACAGTGAATCAAGTTGTGTAAACAACTTCTTGGCCAATCAAACAGGAATATAATCACAATTGGCCAAGGGAAAATGATAAACCTGGACAGTTCCCATTTGAATAATTAGCTTTTTTCCCCAAACATGTTGGGTCCAGCAAACACATGATATTCTCTGAAACTGTGACACTAAATGAAGGTGAACAATAAAAATTAAAGAAGCAAGATGGGGAGAAATAAGAAGTGCCATACATTAAATAATGTTCACTTTCATATCCATCCGATTGTTATCAGAGGGTTCAGATTAGGTGTAAATGTTGACACAGCCACAGCTGGAACTTGGTTTCGATGAATCTCTGACTTTTTATCACTGACATTTTAATCACTTTGCAGGTATAGTCATAATGTATGAATAAGGGCAAACATGATATTCATCTTTTGTGCAAACAATAGACCACAAGCAAACCTTGAGCAAATCCTGATGGGAAACCAATAACACTGTTGTGATTAATGTACAAGGTGGCCTAGAGGCCTGTTTCCTGCAGTGTTTAATATGTATTATCTTGCTTCGTGCTGTGAAAATGTTCCAAACAGTATAGTCTGCGTAGATACACTGTGTATTAACCACTTCACTCGAAGAGATGCATTCATCACCTTGAACGTGACAACACTTACCAGTGGTACAATTAGGAACAGCAGGGGAGTCAAACTCATTTTAGATCACAGAGAACATAATTTGTTCTCAAGTAGACTGGACTCATAAAATTGATGCGTATTAACCTATGATGAATTAATCAGTGAGTACATTTAGGACAATTTGTTGCTTGTTGGTCTGTGTATCTGTCCTATTCTTTTCTCTCCTTCTATTTCCTAACTCCAACCGCTACAGCAGCTTGCTCACGTGAAAAACTGTTGGGTTTTTCTCTGTAAAAGTGCCTTGAAATGATTGTGTTGTATTTGCTGCTATATAAATACATTTGAATCTAATCAACACCAAGTGTTTGCACTTCTTTTAATGCAGTGTGAAAAAGTTACCAGCCTAAGATATAAGGACTATTGTCTCTATACAGCATTCTTCAGTGTAATCTTCAATAATAAAACGTTTACAATCTATGTGGGGTAAAATAATGAGATTGGTCTCCATTTAGTCTGAATTGATTTGAATCACAGTGAAAGGAGTGAATGGCCACCATCGATAAATGTTTTGTGTTCCTGCCCAAACAATCACTGACTTTGTAAAACAGGAAAAAACACAGAGAATAATCTGGAATCGAGCACTGTAAGGCAAAAATGTAAAATCTGCAAAAGACATGAAAGAACGCTTAAAACTGAAAGGACAAAAGTGCTTTGTATTGCATACACAATTACAAAATAAAGTTCTAATTAGTTTCTGATACAATGCCAAATTTTGACTTTTTGGAATCATGTTTACATAAGAGGAGAAATAGTTTTTTGGTTAATGAAGTGACATACGTCTGAAGTTGCCCGGTCCAATATGGCGGAGGAGGGGGAGAGGTCGTCGACGGACAGACAGGAAGTGTGTCCGTCAGTGAATCCCCTCCGATGTGTGCAGCACCAAATTCGGCCCGTGCAGTTGGTTTGAGGCGGCTCGTTTAGGATCATGGCTGTCTTTTGCTGTCTGGTGTGGACGAAGAGCTGAAACGCCGCCAATCATGAGTGGGCCTGCGTGGGGCCTCTCGGAGGACATGGACCGACAGATTATTCAGGTGGGGGCCGCTGGCAGACATATCCGGGCGGTGTTAGCGGTGTCACGGAGCGGAGCGCCACGGAGAACCAGCAACCTGCGCTAACGCTGTCAACGCTAGTCTGCTCCGGTGTGGCTTCACCCACATTTAAAGTCAACTTTACAGCCAAGCGTTTCTTAAAATACACAGACCCACTGTTGTATTCAAACGTGTTTTAGAGTTTACAGGTTTGTCAAATATTATCCACACACTGTGATCTCCATGCACTGCCAGAAATGTTACTGCATTTGAGGATGACTAGACATGTAGTACTTTGGCTAGGGGTGACAGGAATCTCAGGTTAGTTTTAGTATTTCAATGATGTTGAATTTTCATGGCGCACAGATGATATTTGTGTACTGAGATGCGTTTCTTAGCATTACAGGTGAACTCTCCTTAAATCAAATAGTGTGCTTTTAGTATCTATGTCTCCTAAATATGACCTGCTACCAAGGAGGAGTGTCTTCTGAGAAACATATAATACAAAAATCGTAATCAGTACGTCATGTGCAGTGAGATAACATGCATTGATTGATTGAAAAAGATATCTTTTCATCTTCTCTCGCTTAAAATCAGTTTCTGTTATGTCATTCTAGCATTTTTAGTATCTTAAGTATTTGTTTTCTATGTTAAGACATCCAAATATGTAGCATACTAGAAACTCGAGCTCCCAACCGTCCATCCACCTTAACTGCTGCTTCACCTAACTCAAGATCACTTAAGCCTTGGAGCCGATCCCAAGTTCACATTCACACCTAAATCTCGGTGTAAATCTCACATTCACACCTAAAGGCACCATGTCTCACATCTCTCTCTCTCTCTCTCTCTCTCTCTCTCTCTCTCTCTCTGCCTCTCTCAGGCTGCATGCGACGACGACATCATGCGCTCCACGGCGGTGGGCATGTCCGACCTGTCCGACGAGATCCTGCTGTGCATCCTCCGCCACGTTCCGGTGTGCGACCTGCTGCTCAGTGTGGCCAACGTCTGCCACAAGTTGCAGGTGCTGTGCCACGACAAAACCTTGCTCACCAACGTCAGCCTGTCTGAGGAGTATCAGGTATAAACACGCCCGAAAGGGAACTGCGCCGGGCACAAATAGGTACATTTCAATGACTTGGGGATCAATACGATGCTAAACATCTATTGTTTTTCTCCCCCCCCTTTTGTAGGCCGACGACCAGCTGGCGCGGTCTGCGTTGCGGCACCTCCGCAATCACGTGCAGTCGCTCAGCCTGAACGGGTGCTACTGGCTGTCGTCCTCCACCATGGAGCAGCTCACGCGCTGCAGGGGCGTGACGCGCCTCGACGTCACCGGGTGCCGCCTCACTTCCCTCCGCCTGTCCCGTCTGCTCTCCTCCCTCTCTTCGCTCACGTCGCTCGCCTTCGACGTGACGCCGAGCTTCAACTCCGCCCAGCTCAGCTCCGAGGCGGTGGACGCGCTGAGCCGCCTGTCGGAGCTCCGACAGACGCTGCTCACGCCCAGCTACGGCGTGGTGCCGTGCTGCGCCCAACTCCGCAAGTAGGACTCTCTGGGTTCGCTGAGATTCGACGGCAAATCCGGAATACTTCAAAGAAAAATGGAGCACGTCTCCAGGTTGGGGACGCCTGGAAACAAGCATTATTTTCCTGACACGGTGTGGTGTGTATGTGTGTGTGTGTGTGTGTGTATATGTTGTTGTGCCGCAGGCTAATGCTGCAGTTTGACATCCCAGATGTGACCAGAGAAGGTGTCGGAGTTTCCTGTCAGCTGATGGTTGGTCAGAGCAGCGTGCCGCACTACCAGCAGCTGGAGGAGTTCACTGCCAGGCTGGCTCCAGGAGAGGTGAGGCGTCCCGCGTGTGCACGTGCATCGCAAACAATTACACTGCCATTAAAAACCCGTCAGATTTGCATCCGTCTGACCTTCCACGCCTTCTTTTGTTTAAATGAATGGGTGTGTTTCATTGGGTGAGCCGTGGTTTTATGTGGCATGTATTCAGAATGACAACAAATAATGTAATAATGGCTGGAAACAGAATCATTTGGACTGTTTTAAATGTGATAAAGGCAATAATGTAATATAATAGTAAAGGTTTTTTGTTTTTTTTTAAGCTATGATAGTTTTTTCCCTCAATAAATGAATATGACGACGATCCTATCCACTATACTTATTTTTCACAAGGAAGCTGCACAAAACCTGAACAATACCTGCTTGTATTACAATTTGAAAGTGCTTATTATTGCTATTCAACATGTTCCAACTTATTGGCAAAATGTTATTACATAATTATCCATTATTACATAATGGATCAAATGCCTCATTACACTGTTGTAATGACTAGAATCATACTTGTTAATATAGGCTTATTTTTATTTTATTTTTCCATGTTTCATCTTAAAATATTTAGCGTCTTGTGTTTTAAAGTGACTCTACCGGGAGCCAGTGGGAGTGAGGAGTCAGTTTTAGTTGTTGATGTTCATCTCGGCTACGTTGTCAATACTTTTCTGAAGCAAATTCCGTCTTATGAACACGTGTTTCCAGCATTTAAATTTTGCGGAGCGAGTTTGTTGACACTCGGCTCTCGACTCGCGCTGGAAAAACGATCAGTTTCACAACATTTCATTCCCTCGGCTTGACGAGACTTTCTCTGAGACTTGAGATTTGTTTTTGTTTCCGTGGTTGAGGAAGTAGATCACGTTCATCTGCGTCACAAGCTGGAGAGAAAATGATTGAAATGCCCAGAAGGGGAGGAAGGAGCTGATCTGTGTCTGATTCTCAGGTGAACCAGACGCTGCTCCTCCTCTACCTGGCGGTGTTCAGCGTCAACGTCCCCAAGCGTCTGCGGGTTTTCCTCGTGTCGATCCCCGGTCCCAACCCCGCCCACTGGCCCGCCGCCCCGGCGCTGGCCCAGAGCCTGAGCCAGCGGGGGGACCTGGTGGCCCTGCAGCTGCCTCGCTCCTGGCTCGACCCCCTGGCGCTCAAGCGGGCGCTGGAGGGCAACAGCCCCAACCACCTGAGCTTCAGCCGCTGCCCCACGCTGTGGCCGCAGGCGTTCCAGTCGCTGCTGGGCGGGGGCGTCCGGGACGCCGCGCAGCTGACCAGCCTGAACCTCAGCGGGATCAACCACGTGCCGTACGCCGAGTGCCGGAGCGTGGACGACCAGCTGGTGGCGGCGACCATGAGCCGGCTGGCGGACGGCTGCTCCAACATCAAGCACTTGAACCTGATGCACAGACACTATCACCACGAGCGCGCCGCCACGCTGGACGGGAAGAACCACCTGTGCGCCGGCCTGGCCAAGCTCAGGCACTTGCGCTCCCTCACCCTGCCGGCCTGCGCCGTGTCGGACGGCGCCAACGCGCACATGGCGCCGCACTGCACGCCGCCCTCGCCGCTGTTCCAGGGGCTGATGAAAGTGCCGCGCGTGGGACTCCAGAACTACAAGCCCGACTCCGAGTGCTCCCAGTCGGGCAGCACCACCTCCGGCCTGGCGCTGCTCTCCGCCGGCTGCCCGTCCCTGCAGACCTTCGAGCTCATCGGGCCGGGCTTCGCCTCCGCGCTGCCGCGGCTGGAGCCGTGCACGCGCGCCAGCGTGGAGCCGCGCGGCATGTGCGCCTGGGCCCGGGGGGTGGGCGACGCCCACCTGGCGGCGCTGGAGGCTCTGCCGCAGCTGCGCCGTCTGACCCTGGCGGGACTCCCCGGGGTCCTCCGGGGGACGGGACTGGTGCAGCTGGCCAGGCACTGCAGGGACATCCGGGTGTTGTCCCTCGCGCATTTGGGCTCTTTGAAAACGATGAACTACACCGCCGCCCTGCTGGACACGCTGAGGCAGTGCACGCAGCTGCAGGAGCTCAGGTCAGACGAGTCCCTGGTGAAACCTTCATTTACAGCACGAACACTGAACTCAGTCCCAAGTTAAAATAATCCTCGGCAGCTTCAGTGGCGCCACAAACAACAACACTTTCGTCAAATTGTCAAATCTATTCATCTTTATTATGGTGAAACCTACATGTCCGGTCCGACACAGTTTGGGTTTTTTTTGTGTGTGTTTTTAACACACCTTATTGTTTTAATCCACATACAAAATAAAACCATCAGCCAGCAAGTTATCCATTTAATCAAGAAGAAATGCAAAATGTCATCTAATTCACCAGAACAGTCATGATAACAAAAGAAATAATAATAAAAATAATAATGCTAATACAATATTTCTAAAGATGGAGATTCATTAAAAAAAGAATAGATTGAGTGACGGAAAAGAAACGATTTTAGATCGTCTCTCTAATCGTAAGTCAGGAGCAAGCAGTCATCAAAAGGCTGTTGAACTTGAATTTGAGAGATAATTGATCTTTGTCGCAGCTTGTAACCTTTCATGAGGCATATTAAAGACTCACTCTTTAGATCATTCCGGGTTTAAGTTTTGTTTTTTTATTTTAATAATGCAACCGTTGGTGGGTTTTGGGATGGCCAATCAGATTACAGGTTGTAGATCCCTTGTTTTTTTTCCCCCAATCATCAGCTTATAAATACCTCATTCTTGAGGAGTGGCAGAAAACTGACATAAAGAACATGCAAAAAACAAAGTCGTCAAAGTCAAGTCATAGATGCCATCTGCAGCTGTTCGTGTCTTTAATGTCTCATGTTTAAATGTGTTTTTTGTTTTTTTTTAAATCATTGTTTGTGTTGCTCAGGTTAGAGCAGCCCTACCTGAACGCTAACGCGGTGTTCTTCGAGGCTCTGTCCTGCTGCTCCCGCCTGCAGCGGCTCTGCCTCATCTCGCGGAGCGGCACCTTCGACCCGGTGGCGGCAGAGACCTTCATGGAGCGATGCCGCCACGTCATCATGTGCCACATGTTCACGGGCGGGACCCTGTTGGCCTGCCGCACTCTGCAGAAGGTTCTGCTCGACAGGTCAGTGAGTGTTTTTCAGCGAGCGAGGCCACATCGGCTCCCGTCTTTCCAACTGGCCTCTGTTTTGTGTGCCATGCCAGGTTTTCCGCCGAGCGCTCGGCCCTCAGCGTGGTCGTCTATCCGCTGCAACATGAAGACTTGCCGTCGGTCATCAGAGACATCCCGCTGACGCTTCTCGATCGGGTGACTTTGTTCCAGAGTCACGTGGCGCAGCCGCCACATCTGTCCCCGTTGTGATGCCGACGGGAGGTGCAATAATGTCCTTTATTTACTGTAGGAACTAGAATTTACAAAGAGACTGTTACATCCATTCTGTGTCAGGCTGCTGTACAACACATCAATCATGATTGTTTGAATTTACGTGACACGACGGTGACGACCATCAAAGGGACGCTATGCTCTCCGTCAGACTGACTTGAGTTGTCGTCAGTGGCTCCACGGTGCAAATCGTTTCTGGTACTACGTCACTCCGGTTCTTATAAATAAGTGCCAACTATATCATCCATGGGTTTGTACTAAAAGTTTGTACCCGAGATTGTACATCAAAAAAGGTTTTAATAAACTAAACATTTTAATCTCTGCTTGACTGGTGTTTTTCTGGCAAAACTGTTGGTTTTTAATTTGTTACTACAAACTTAGATCTTTGATTTATTGTTTCTCTTGCACCCATGGTGTGACAAGTTTTATACTGTATGATCTGTGTGTGTGTGTGTGTGTGTGTGTGTGTGGGGGGGGGGGGGGGATTAAAAATGCAAGGTTAATTCTTGTGTATATCGAAGTACTACTTTGATATAGTACAGATTGCATTTATTGAGACGATTCAAAATGTTTTAGAAAACATGCTTCAGTGCACAATTGGCAACACTGAACAGCGGTAATTCAATGATTTTTGTCTCCAATTTAATGGAGATCCTCAAATAGCTCAGATACATGCAAGTAACTTTTTTTTCTACATGAATATTAAACTAAAAAACAACATTAATAAAAGGCATTGAATATTTTGACTGATGTCTTGTGACTACTGCCTCTGATTGAAAATCAAAATGATATGATCTTATGAAATACAATACATTTTTGGATACTGTATTTTTGATGAGCAAAATTATCTGAATGTCCTTAAGTCACTTGATAGTCAAGGTAGATTGTTAGAAGTGAATTTACTCGGTCTGCTTTGAAGCACAAATGTAACACTGTTGTGGAATAATGATAATAATTTCATTTGTAATGGAACTTTACGTTGAGTTAAATGAATATAAACAGGTTAGAAATGCAAGTATTTGATAACCACTATCTGGTGTGGACACCTTTAAAATAGTAACAAAAGCACTTATGAAAGTATAAAAAGTTTAAAGAAAGTAGTTTTTAGGTGAAGTTTGTCATTTTATGCACAGTTTTTGTGTCGCTTTGCGCGGTTTTATGTGTAGTGTATGTGTTTATGTGCAGTTTCGTGTAGTTTTCCGTTTTTGCAATATGTAGTTTCATTTGCCGTGTTTTGCCCCATAAAAAACTACAATTCCCATGATCAGGCATAAATAGTCACTATCGATACTATCGTACTCTTAGAAATGTCGATACTCGAGTCGTAGAATCTCGCAGTGGCTCCGTTATAAAAAATAAGCTTTTTTTAAAAGGATTAAAAGTCATGTTATTGATCTGTGAGGACTTGAAAGCGATTTAAATGAGGTGTAGTTCCGGTCACGGCGCGGTATCGATTAGTCGGGTCTGCGAGTCTGTCATTGATCCAGCGTGCTGAAATCCAACATGTCAGCGGCCACAGTATCTGTTCACAGCCACGGGACTCTTTGAGTTTGTGGTCGCCTGCGACGTGTTTAGTCGACGAATTAATCGCGGTTCAAAGATGTTGACGACCTTCGCCTGCTCGTGCGCGCGAAACGGGGGGAAACTGGTGGCCCCCGTCGCCAGTCTGTCCCTGAGAAGACTCACTCTGACCGGGACGCGGGATTTTCCACAACACCTGACGTGCAGGTCCGTGTCCCTGTCGGCGTCCTCCCGGGTGGCCGCGCCGTCCGGGGACCCTCCTGGCTGGGAAAGCTTCGGCTCGCTGTCCGCCGATCTGTCCGCCAGGAGGTCGTTCAAAAAAACCAGCCCGGACCTCCGAGACCTGCCACACCTGGATGGAGACCCCCGGGACGAAGGGGAGGAGGAGGAGGAGGAGGAGGAGGAGCCCCTTCAAGCTGCGAGGAGGCCGAGGAGGAGAAACACACCGTACTGGTACTTCTTACAGTGCAAGAGGCTGATCCGAGGAAACAAGGTTGGTACCAAAGAGCTGGTGGTCCTGCTGGCCCGGGCCTTTGCATGTGGGTGTCCCGTGGAGGTGATTTCTTTGGTTTCCGTCTGTGGTGCATGTGGTGCCACATAAATACAGTTGAGTGTTAACTTGTTTTGTGTCCCTCGCAGCTGCAGGAGGCTCTGGACATGTTCAGCAGGGACATGCTGCAGGGGGAACGGCTGCAGCCGGAGGAGTTCAACTACACCGTCCTGATGGGAGGCTGCGGCCGGGCCGGGCAGCTCCAGAAGGCCTTCAGACTCTACAATGATGTACCGTCATTTATGATAACAAACATTAAAAAAAAAAAAAGAGAGAGAGAGAGAGAGACAAGGTCACATCCTGAGCGATCAGAGATGCCAGTCGACTGCCCGGTTATGGCTGCAGTCTTCGTCGTCACATTGCTGTAATGTCTCGGTTGATCTATGATTTAGATTTTTCCCCAAAAGAAAAGCATTTTTCTGAATGAGAAGAAGCGGTAATCTAAAGTCAAAAGAAAAGAAAAAAAATCTACATACACACAGCTCTTATAAAAATCAGCTTAAAGGGGTCACATTATCAAGCTTTTCGAAACACTTTCACACAAGTCCCATTGTATTCAAAGTTTATTGCTTCTCCTTGATTTTCCCCCCATTTGAATATTGGATCCTAGCAGCTGCATTCAGAATCTGCTGCGTCTGTGTGAGGTGGACTGGCTCCGCCCACACACATGCCCATCTATGGGAAGAGGAGGAAGGACTTCCTCTCGTGGTGCCATGTGCCAGAGCAGAGCTGCCTGATTGTGGGAGGAGTCAAAGGGGGGAGGAGTCTACCTTGATTGTGATTGGCTAAACCCCCGATGACACTATATAGGGTTTGATTTCTGATTGGCTGCTTGGAGCAACACACTTTTTACAACCTGGAGCAAGCCGGGGAGAGAGAGGACACACTTTCTTCACTTCTGGGGCGTCGGTCAAGAATGGAGACGATTATTACTGCTGGAAAACCTGAAAGAAGTCAATTTTGCATATTATGACCCCTTTAAGGCTACGAAGTCATGGCAGGTGGTTCAGGATCTCTCGGTGAACAAACCATGACACGACGCAAAACATTTCCCCCCTCACCGTTTCCTGTTTGTCGTTTCTAATAGTGTTTGCGTGTTCCCTCCCTCCAGATGAAGAAGCGAGGTCTGGAGGCCTCCGACGCCACCTACACGGCGCTCTTCAACGCCTGCGCGGAGTCGCCCTCCAAACCCGCCGGCCTCCAGCAGGCTCTGAAGCTGGAGCAGGAGCTGCGTCGCAAAAACTATCCGCTCGGCACCATCACGTACCACGCGCTCCTCAAGGCCCAGGCCAAGACCAACCACCTGCAGGCCTGCCTCCACACGCTCAGGGTGCGCAGCCGATCAAAGGGGGGGGGCGTTTGGCGCCGCGTCGGGTCTAACCGTGGGTGTGCTTGTAGGAAATGCTGCAGAACGGACACGTCGTCACCCAGGAGACGTTTCACTACCTGCTGATGGGCTGCTTGAACGACAAGGAGACGGGATTCAGACTGGCCCTGCAGGTAGATCGCAGAGTTTCAAAGCTCCAATCGTATTGGTCATTAGTTTTAATTAATTTTGTTTAACGCCGAGGAACATTTGAGGTCATTAATTATCCAAAGAGTTTCAGTACATGATCACATCAGCCAGAAGTTTTCTGTGCTTGTGAGCTACAGCTTCGAGGTGATATTAAGTAAGATCCATTTTATTGTCTGCTCCAAGCGGTGACAGACATTTGTCTTTAATAAGGCCCTAGACAATAAAATACAACACATATTTAAAACACACTTGAGCCACATATACAGACATAAACGAAAACAGGAAACAGTAGCCGATCAAAAAAGGAATTTTTATATATATATATATATAAAATAAATTATTTAATTTATTAAATATATATCATTCGTTTTAAAAGTAATTTATCAATAATGTAATTATGAATTAGAATTATTATGAACATAAATCTATAATTTATAAATAAAATCAATTGTAACGAATACATATTTTTAATGTACAATTTAAAATCAAGTCCTTTTATTGCACCAGTTTCTATATTTGTTTGGTAAAAGTGTAAAAACTCCACAAGTATACTTTTTCAGTTTAAAGTTCAAGTAAATTCTACCGAAGCTCCATCTGACCATACATTTGTTTTCACAAGCGGCTGATATTTTATTGTGAAGTTGGGTTTAAGAACATCGTTGCGGTCGGACTTCCTCCTTAACCCGTGACGGAACTTCCAGGTGTGGCGCCAGATGCTGCGTTCAGGGATCATTCCAGACTCGCACAACTACGACTTGCTCCTGCGAACAGCGCGGGACTGTGGGCTGGGCGACCCCGCCGCGGCCTCCGGCGTCCTGCTGGCGACCGACTGCCGGGGTCGGAGTCGCGGGAGAGAAGCGTCGGCCCCCAGAGCCTCGCTGGACGTCGACCTTCTGGAGAAGCAGCTGTTCCCGCAGCCCGACGCACACGGCGGCGGTCCGCGGGACGCCGGACACGACTCCGCTCACCTGGTCCCAGTCGGTGCGACGGCGAGCGTCCCGCCGTCCGTCTGCGCCGCCGAGTCCACGGCCCCAAACCTGCTGGACGTCTTTGAGGGGAAAAGAAGTGCGGTGGTCTCCCTGGGGACGGCGGCCGAGGCGTCCAGTCGACTCGCCCTCGTCGGTGGAGCTCAAGGTCTGCTGGAGAAGATGGCGAGCAACGGCGTCAGCCCGGGCCTCCGGACTCTGAGCCTGCTGGCCGACATGGCGGAGCCGGGCGCCCCGTCCCTGCAGGGGCTGTTGAAAGTGGCCAAGCAGCATCGGGTGAAGCTCGACGTTGGGTTTTTTAACTCGGCCATCCGCAGGGCGGCCCGGGCGAACGACCACGAGGCGGCGAAGGTACGAACGCAGAGACACTGAAGCGCAGGTCTGCAGCGCCCGCATTGTGTAACAGTGATGGCGCAAGATGTGATGATGATGTAGTTTTTATTGTCACTATACCAGGTACAATGAGATTAAACTCCAGTAACAGTGCAACAGTGTACAGAATAGAAAGAAAAAAGTGCAGAATATGTAAAAAACATAGTAAGGAGAAATAGTGCAAGAAGGAGGGGGGGGGGGGGGGGGGGTGTAGAGGAGGTCCAGTCCTGAGAGCAATACAATATGTTGTGTGTAATTTACAGGTAATAAATGTTACTATATACAGATGTGTTCACATTATAATGTGCAATATAATTTTTACTTTCCACCCACAAAGTATTATTACACATTATAAAGTATAGGCCAGTTGTGTTCACATTAGGTGGGTATGGAACGTAATGTAATAAATGATCAACTCATTATGTAATAATGCCACATTTTGTAATAACTTGTTAAAAAAAAAAATTCTTCTAATTTAACCTTTATTTTAATGTTACAATTTGGTGCATTGTGCAATTAATTTCGCCATTTAGCCATGTATATAGTTCTATATGTAATGAAAAAAGAAGTTTCAGTTGGACCAGAATTATATGCCACTCGTTATGTAACCTGGCAATGGTAGAATCGGGTGGGACTTTCTCGATCACCTGCCACTGTGGCTGGTGGAGTTTAAAAGTTACGAGCCAATCAGTATTTCTACCAGCAATTTCTATTTTCTTGAAAAAAATGAAACCAGATAGTAAGCGCCACTGAGTGCATTTAAATCATTTAGTAATAACTCCTGCAACGTGAACAAGTTATTGCGAAATGCAGCGTTATTACATAATGAGTGGTACATTTATTACATATTATGTAATGAGGTCATTTCAGTTCTATTACATCTCACCCACACTGGATCTGATGTGGATGTTTTGAATCAGATGAGCCTTAAATGGCCGTTCAAATTAAAATTTTTGCCCCCCCCCTCCCAGGCTGTGCTGAGTGTGATGCGCCAGCGCAACGTGAGCGTGGACGTGCAAACGTTTGGCTGCCTTGCATTGGCCTGTGAGCGGCAGAAGGACGGCCTTCAGCTCCTGAACGACATGAAGGTGAGCGACAACCCTAAAACACAGGATCTAAGTTAATTTGAAGACTTGCGTCAGTACGTCATCAATTGAAATTATAAATGACATTTGAATTCTGCCACGGCCGCTTTGTATAATTGAGACATTTCTCCATTGTACAAAGCAAATTCCACAGAAGTGAAAAAAAAACCAAAACGTGCTCATGTTTTAAAGTTCATCTTAAAATGGGCTCCAGTGTTTCTGCGTCTGGTTAATATCTGTCTGACTCATTTCATGTCGGGCCTTTTTTTTTGGGTGCAGCGATGAGCCGTGTTCATGACAATGTGCAGTGGTTTCTATCATGTTATAATCTCCTTTTAAATTCAGAGCCTTGACACCACCGCCATCATTTGTTTTCTCGGGAATCTCCCCTCATGCACAGATTTCTCTGGATTTTGAGATTTTTTTCTGTGCAGGTGGTGAAATTCTGAGGTTTTTAGCCATTTTGCAATCAGATTATTGCACTTTTTGCAATTTCCTCCACCTTTTTAAATCTGAACAACTATATTTAGGATCAAATAAAACAAAGCTTTTTAAATCATACATCATTAGTAAGTGTAAGAAAAAGCAACAATTTTGCTTAGGACAGCAGTAATATATAATATGTATATAATGCTATAAAATATATTCGTATTTAAACATAATAAAATGTATATATTGCAATAGAGAATATTATTGATTGAAATATTGCCACACTATATTTTGTATTGAAATGTAGCTAATGAAATTTAAATAGTATATTATTATTATTTGTATGCTATTATTATTATTCATATATACATTCATGTATATATGTATAAGTATGTTTGATGTGCATGTATAAACTGTATATATGAAACATGTGTTATATATTGAGTGTGTATGTAAAAGTTACTTTTTATGTCTTTGTTTTTCTGAAGACTGCCAAATTAAATTCACAAATCTGATTAATATTAATATTAAACTATATACATTTCAAAATAAGAAAGCATGTTTTGTTGAAACTTAGTTCCTTCCATTGCTTCCTTTTCTTAACTATTCTGAAAAATACAATAATAATTGTATTAATTTGGCAGCTTGGTGTTTTTTTTACCCATCAGGTGTTTCTTCTGCTTTTCCTCAGGAGGCGGGACTTAAGCCGAATGTCCACGTGTTCTCCGCTCTGATTGGCCGAGCAGCTCGGCGACTGGACTACGTCTACCTGAAAACGATCCTCCAAACCATGACGGACATGGACGTGTGGCCCAACGAGGTCATCATCAGACAGCTGGAGTTTGCCGCACAGTATCCTCCCGACTACAACCAGGTGAGGCTGTGTGACGGAGGAGCAGGACACTCAGTCGTCCTCCGGTCGGCCACAACGTTAAGAACACCCGATATGAAGAGAAAAAAAAGTATTTATACGAGTGTGACTACAGGTCATGGCGCTGCAAGACTTCACAGACGTGGTTCCAGATGCTCTGTCAGACTCCCAGTGGTGTCCACGCCACGATGGTCAACCTGTAATCAACCAATAATCACACATGATGTTCTGGTCGATCTCTGTGATTAGACACAGCAGCTCTTGCAGAAGTGAATAATACACTTAACAAATGACTAAGAAAAAAAGACATAATTTCGGGCACAGCTGCCACAGTTGGCTTGCATATTTGCTGTTGTTACCGTCGCCAAGGAAAGTTCATTCCTTCATTAATTCATTGGTATGTATGTATTTTACCATGTTTTTGCACACACTCAGATTGCATGCAAACGGCTAGCCCGTTCCGAATATGTCCCAAAAAAACTGTGAAAAATATTTTCCCAATATTAAGCGGATGAGAAAAATACCTCACGCCCGTTGCCATGGAGACGCCCCCCGCTCAGTGTTTCACACAGTGATGGAGCTACCTCGTGAGCGTCGATACGAGCTCACGGCTATCATGCTTGCAATGCTAACTGGGTTTCCCAAACAAATGTGGCGCTGGCGAAAGGTCTGCGCTCTACCGATTGCAGCTCTAGTTTGCAATGTGTTGTCATGGCAAATCTCTGCAAAATTCCACTAACGGACATCGATTATACTCTCGATAAGAATCAGCCACCACAGCTACTGTAACAAACTTAAGCCATGTGAAAGTGGGTTGTGATTATTTTCCTTCCTCATTATTAGTGGAGGCTCAGGAGGAAGAATCTACTCACGTATGTCTATGACGGCTATCTGATGCGACCCCCTCTCTCCTTCCCCGTCAATCCCAGTACAAGTCCCGAAACAACTACCTGGTCCACATCGACGGTTTCCGTGGTTACTACCAGCAGTGGCTCAGACAGATGCCGGCCCAGAGCGCCGACGGCGAGAAGGCGGAGCGTCGACCTCAGAAAGACGAGCTGACGGAGGCACGGAGGAACCAGAGGGCAGCAGCCAGGAGATTTCATTCCCGGAACCCGGACAAGAAGAGCAGCAGCGTGCAGACGCTGTTCTAAAAACATTTTTAATGGAATATACGTTGCAGAAAAATGTACAATTCAAGCTCATCACATGAGTCACGAGACTTGGTATTTAAACGTTTATATTTGTATATTGATTTACTCTTTAACTTCAGACTTAAATAAACTGATGATTCGAAGCTGTGTCATTAAATCTCGTCGTGTCTGTGTTGTTCACAGCGTGAGAGTCGGCTGGACCAGCCAGCAGGGAAGCAACAGAAGCGAACTTCACTTAAACACAAGTCGGGAAATAAATGTGTTTACACTCATTTCACCACCAGGTCTTTTTGGGAGCCGTCCGAGCCAGTGATAAGATTCTACAGTGATTAGATCCTCTTGCGTTTTCACCATCTGCTCTTTTTAGAGCTGGACTGAACTTTCCTTTCTATGGAAACTAAAGGCCAGGATCTAAAGTCAACGTCTTAATTCTTCAACTTCTGCATGATGCAAAAGCAGCGGCTGTTCAGATACGCCGAATTGTGGCTTTTAACACTATGATCATTCTGGCTGTACAAATAAAATACCCCCGAGTGACAAATCCTTGGATGAGTCTCGAGAAGAATAAAAAATAGCCTATGTGGTCTTTATTTCACATACATTTAATTGCTTATTAAAAATGGATTTTAGCCCAGCTTATGTTGCGGGATGGTGGGACACGTTTTAGATTAGACAGGGTAAAACATTAGAAACAAGCGTGAAAAAAATAAAGAGTTCAACTGATCACCAGAGACGTTATTAGAATTACTGATGATTAAAACATTACTTTCAACATGTCAGAAGAGCACTTAAAATTCAGTACAGCTACTGTTATATTAAATCAAAATACTCAATTTCAAGTATTACTTTTTCAACCAATTCACTTGAATTTTCAATGGTGGACATTTACTGCGATTCCCTGCATATCTATGTTCAAAAGACATGTGAGATGTAGAAATTGAATAGAATTCCAGTTTCACTATAAGCAGGTTGACCTCAAACTAAATGATGTTTTCAGTTTGGGTGTCATCCTCAACAGCAATTTATGTGTGTTTATTGATTGATTGATTTATACACATGTTTGTATTTATGTATTTTACTAACTTCTGTCATCATCCAAGGACCAGTGTTTAGATTTTGGGACGTTAACGGCTAACTGTTTCTGAATAAATCCCAAAAAGCTGAAAATTAAAAGGTCACATAGAGCAGGCAGTGCAAATAAATAAATAGATAAGTAGTGCAACAATAGACTACAAATACATCACCAGGTAAATAAATACCAGTAATAGTAAGAATCTTATAAAAGTGCAAGTCAGATATAAATTCGACAAAGATTGTAGGTTAAAGGTTAAAATATGTATCAGCAGGCGCAAGAAGTTTTTGGACCGGTTGTCATTTTAATGTTGAGGCGGAAAAGTTACTTGTAATCTCACTTACTTTTAAAAACAAGCAATCAGTAAAGTAACACAGTTATATTTTAAAGTTGTAACTATCAATCAGTAATCGGGTTACTTTTTCAAAGGAGCGTATTAGTTATATGTATTAAGTGTGGTAAATTAAATATTTCCGTTCTATTCTATTGAATATGTGCTGTTGTTGTTCCTCCACTCCGGCTGGTGGCGCTATAAATCGGGAAGTGTCACAAATCTCCACAGACGAAGAAGAAAAAGAAAGACGATACGGTCGAAGTTCCGCAGGCGCGAAACTGAAAACATTAAAAGTTGTTTAAATCTAAAGTTTACGGTAAGAAACCCCCGACATGTGCAACGAGGAGGCGTTTTAACACCAATTACTGCTTGACGTCGCGACAGTTCATCTCAACGGAGGTGTTTTCTTTTTTTTTTTTCCCAATACGCGTTTGGCTTTTTGTTTCCTTGCGAGCTTCCTGGGAGACTAATGGCTTCTATCGTGACAAGAAACAAATCCTCTGCGGGAAACTCGCGCGAACTCAACTTGTTGTGTTTAAAAAAAACAAACCTGACTCGTCACACCAGTTAAGTTTCTGATTTCTGTTTCGGTTTCCAGAGATATTCGTGATGGACGGCGCAGAAATCGTCATCATCCTGAGTGACGATGAGGAGGAGGACCAGAGTGATGAAGACCTTTCCTGTCTCATAGTGGAGGAGAAGCACGACAAGAAGCCTGGTAACCACAGTTTGTTGCATTTCATTTATTTAAATGTGCAAAAAAATCCAAAGAAAGATGTAAAGCAGGGGCGTCAAACTCATTTTAGTTGAGGGGCCACATCCACTTAATCTGACCTCTGGACAAGTCAAACATAACTTATTAAACTGCAGATATGGACAAATGCAAAGTCTTTCCTTCTTTTGATATTATGTGTGCGCATACAATTGTCATGTACTTGTACAATGACTAAAAGTAGTCAAATAGTACCGTAATAACCCTTTTAATTGAAAGTTTAAAGTTTATCTAGGTTACGGTGCAAAGTTGATATGATGAAAATGTTTCTGCTTTCATGAAACCAAACCACTACTAAATAAAATGGCCACAATATCGACAGGAAGCCAATTTGAATGAAACTTTCCGGTGTAAAATACAATGAAATGTCCAAAACAAAACAAATGGGTGTTTGTGCAAACTCACCTGACTAGTTTTTTGGGGGTTTCTTTGCAGTAAGGCAGCTATCTTTCATGCCAACATCACTGATATCTCCGCTGGGGTCTCAATGTTGTTGTGTCTGCGACTCTTTTCTTGTAAAGCTCTATATTTTCTTTTGAAATTGTCATAATTTAATGTATAATCTTTAATCTACGTAGTGATTTGCTGGGCCGATTGGCCTACGTTTGACACCCCTGCTTTAAATTCTGAGCCCCCAGCTTTTAATAAGTAATATTTTTTGGGAATAAGTTCTGTCAGTTGATTATTAATCTAACCATGTTGGTCAATATTTAAAAATATTCATTCAATAAATATTTTTAAATATTGACCAATGGTAGATGGTTGGTTTATTATGGTTTATGTCCATTTACTCAACTATATTTTATGTATTCCTCTTGTTTGCAGTGTAATTAAAGGCTCTTATATACCGTATTTTACAGACGATAAGCCACGACTTTTTCCCAACGCTTTCAACCCTGCGGCTTATAACACGATGCCGCTAATTTATGGATTTTTCCGTGTTAACGGGCTTCGTGCTGCCAGATTCTACTTCCGCATGTAGATGCATGCTGTTTTTAGTGTATCTGCTTCTCCAAAACTTGCCTAAAAAGTGACGTTTCTGCTCGCCTTGCCTCGATCTCGGTATCCTGAATAACCCGGAGCGCCCTTCCCCTCTGTGTCAGACTGTGTGTCGCCTCCAAGCAGCCTGGATGAAGACCTGGTGGTCACCTTCTGCCAACGGGCCGAGATCCTGCCGCACGCACGCTACGACTGTCCGGTGCACCCCTTCTTGTGAGTCGACCGTTTCTATTCACCAGCAGGTTCACCCAAATAAAACGACGACGACAAAACAACCGTGGTTTTCTTCTGTTCTGCTCAGATGCACAGAGTCGGAGACCGACGCTCCAGTGGGGAATAACAAACTCATTTGTGATCAGTGCTTTTGCTACATCTGCGACAAGCTGGCGGCGTCTGTACGTATCAGTCTGATTGGTAAACGTGATCGGAAACGACTCACTGCGACTCGGTTCTTTGACGAAAAGGCACAAATGCATCACTTGTCTTTGACGTTGGGGCGACTTCAAGTTTCTGAAGTTATTCTTCATTATTTATACAAACGCAGTTGGAGTGGGGTGTATTGCAGCATACATGTTTTAGTGTTGTCTTTAGTTTTCCTACCAAGTTTCAGTTGGAGCACTTTGTACTGCTCACAATCTCAAAAGTGATTTTTTTTTTTTTGTTGCTTTTCTTCTTGTTCTTCCAACATTTTTGCTGCATTCCCTCCCCCAATACTAACCCCAGGAAGATTAGACGTTTACACTTGGGAAAAAACTGATTTTAATACCGAGATTTCTATGCAAAACAAATCTCACAAAAAGAAGCTGATCTAAGAGTTTGAGACCGAAGGCTTTTAATCGTTACACTAATGGTAAAAGCTGAAACCGAGTCAAGGCTGCAGATAAACTAATCAGTTTAACTTTTTTGAAAACATTTCTGCATCGACATACTGACGCAGGTTTGAAAATATAACCTTTAACTCGTGTCAGTTCAGAGCTGCCGTCCTTGCGAGTTACATTCTGGGCTGCAGAAACAAATCCACCTGATTTATTCCAAACATATATATCCCAATCTTATAATATTGACCCAAAAACCTCACCCCCCCCCACTGTTTTTACACAACTGTGCATCATGCCGTTATTCGTATCCGATCTCACGGGAGCGTAATTTCCCCGACGCCTGCAGGTTTCTGCTTGCGAGCGGCGTCTGACTGCTTGCCGTGTTGGTTTCAGTGTGAAACGTGGAGCCGCGGCGTCGTCTGCCACTGCAACAGCCACAAGAGGAGCAAATTCTGGAACGAGCTGAGAAACGGCGCGCTGCTGGGACGACTGAAGAGCTTCAACATCACCCTGTCGGAAGCCGACGCCCACCTCCGGCACGCAGGTCAGGAAGCCGGGGTTCACCGTGGTGGAAAACGTCACACTTGAATTCTGGATCTCGCGTGACTGACGTCGCGTCTCCTGTCCCCCCCCCCCCCCCCCCCCCCCACGTCCAGAGATTATGTTGCAGAGCTTCAGACCGGCGCTGACCACTCTGTTCTCGGCGTTCCTCAAGGGGAAGCCAATGCCGCAGTACACCCAGAACCAGCCCGCCGTCTATCACGAGTGAGATTTTGTTTCACTATCCAAGGATTCAGATTAAATCACTGCCTTTTTACACGCGGAGCTATTCAAACTGTGGATGCTGTTGTGTCTGTGCGTCTCTTACTGAGTGTTTCAAGCGAATAACCCAAGATCTCTGTAGCTGTGAGTCTGGTTTTTAAATTCGTCACCTGACATTTCCGGGCACCTTTGAGCTTCCTGCCGTGTCGTTGAGACGCTTTCAGGCTCTGGAAGTCCCTACGGGGGACTGTGGGTCAATCCTGCTTTGTTCAAAGCTCATTAGTCGGCGGGTATTGCTGTATTTGTGAAACGCAGGATAATGGGTGTCTAAATTTAGATTAAAACAAGCTTCGAGCTCAGGAGAGCAACGGCTCTGAATGTTGTACTTACTTTTTTTTTCCTGCACTGGTGACATGATCGGACCCTCTTGTTTCAATAACCTGCTTTAAAGCCATAAACTGACAGTACAGATGCCTTGTAAATGGAACGGATTTCAAAAAAGCGACGATATGACCTGATGCTTGTGGGCCCAGAACCAATGAAATGACATCGATCACGGTGGTGCAATCGAACGGTGATGTTTCGACCGTTAAAAGACGACATGCCGTTGCCTGATGTGTCGTCTCCGCTTCCAGTTATCGAGGCGTGTACGAGCTCGTGTCGTCCTTCCTGGACAAGGCGGATAAAGAGGAGAGCAGAGCTGCAGCCATCATGAATCTGGGCGCCGCCGAGGACTTCCTTAAACATTTTTTCCTCGACGGGTACCGCAAGCGTCACTTTGAATCCAACGTCGGGACGCCTCACCAAAGTTTGTGATTTAATCTCCATGTGTTTTTTCCCCACCAGGATGTTCTTCTTTCCGACCTTCATGGCAAATCCCAGTCGGGCTAAATTAACGTTACTGCAGAGGTGAGCGCGCATACAGACTCCCGTCTATTGTGTCGCGTCTTTAAGCGATTCGGTCGGATTGACTTGCGCTTTTCGATTTCAAGGGTAATCAACAAAGTGCAAAGGCTGATGGTAACGGCTAATTTCACTTCGCTGTTCATCCACAAGCTGCAGGAGTTTTATAAAGGATTGTCTTTCCCCTACCATTTGAAGAATATGAAGAACAGGTGGGTGTTTCACACTTTGTCCTGTTTTTGCTTGTGAAATATTGTTAATGTGGTGGCAATGATGTGTGTGTGTGTTTGCGCTGCAGCCTGTCTGTGCGCCCCTGGGACGACGTCCTGCTGGTGACGGTGCTGAAAGGACAGAACGTGTCGGGCGTCCGTAAAGACAAGGGAAAGAAGGACGTCCTGATAGAACCGATTAGTGTGGTTCTGCTGAGAACTGAAGCGCTGCAGCACCAGAACAGGTTCGCAGATTTTTTTTTTTTTCTTTACGTCGACTTCAGAAACGTTGCATTCAATAGAAATAAACACAAAAATGCAATCATGTAAGTCACATATTCCTTTAAATACACAAACATGAAATGTTGAATGCTACCAGCAATTTACAATCAAGTTTAGGTGATTTAAGGTTTTTAATGGGGGGGCAAAAAAAAAAAAAGTTGCGTATGTTAAGGCCCTCAATAATGTGTTGGTTTTGGGGGAATAATAATAATAATAATGATCCCTACGGTTTCAATTGGGTGTTAAAGTGAAGAGAGTTCAAGGCAGTGGCTCGACAAAAAGAAAAATATTGGTAAAATGATATTTTGTTGCCTATTGAGGTGTCTTATTCTACGTTTTAATGGGTTTGATGTTCTCTGAGAATCACTGAAACCAACGGCCTCATGAAAGCTGTGTTACGTTCTGAAATATGCACAGACGTTTCTCTTTCCCCGGCTCCAAACCAGCAAACGCTCCTCTTTCCCAGCCTTATCTGGTAACGGAATGTCAAGGTGAACTGTCGGTTGTTTGTGACACTGAGTGCTTCCAGCCACTACTTTCTCTGCTCGCTGACTTTGCCAAAATAGATAAAGAGTCGCGGGGGTGCAACCTTGGACAAACACTCAAAGGCGGACTCTGTTTTTGACGCGTCTCTCGAGGGGCCTCAATGAAATACTCCTGGTAGAAAAGCCTTTGTTTTTAACGAATTTATTCCAAAATGAGCATGGACACTTGGATTTTGATCCTGACCAAACAATTCAGACAAACTTGCATTAATTTTCATGAGGCTGGATTATTCTAACGGCTGCAGCTCATCCACATCCCTCGCCAACACAGAGGGTGGAGCTGCATTTACACACGGGCACGATGCTTTACGGATATAATTTTTCCGTCATTCGTGGTACAATCCTAACATTCTTAATGTGATATCCAGATGTGTAGTGTCACGACGACAATGTCAAACTTCCTGCTGACACACTCACTACTTTTAAACGAGGCCTTAAAGAGCAGATTTTAACATTTCCTTTTCATTTATTCTCCTTTTTCTGCGTTTCTTGATCGCCTTATTTGACTGTATTTCCACCAATTCCTTGGTGTAAAGCACCGTGTCTGACTGGTTCTGTAAAAACAAGTTGGTCCTTTCAATAATCGGGTCGTACGGCGCTGCTGAATCTCACCTCTGCGTCGCAACTTCCTGCAGGTACAAAGACCTGTGTCGATATCTGCGAGTTGTCAAGACGGACGATCCCAAATGGTGAGTTTCCACGCTTCGGCGTTCTTCTAACCGAGACGGCCGCCTTCAGTTTCGGCGTTGACCTGGCGCCGTTTTGCTCCCGTAGCTTTCAGCCGCTTCAGGGCCTCATGCCTTTCTTCATGTGCGCGGCGGGGGAATTTAACATGGCTGCGAAGAGCCTCCTCCCCACCGGGAACGCCGCCGCCGTCAGCGTCACGCCGCTCCTCTTCCGCATGTACCTGCGCATCTTTGAAACGGCGACGGTACCGAAGCTCATCGCCTGCCGCCTGTCGGAGCTCTGCAACCCCAACGCCACGTGGGAGGCAGTCAAAGGTCGGACGGCAAAGGCATTTTTTTCACTCTGAAACGTTAGAGAACCACATTTCTTTTGGTTCTTCGAGAAGTTAAACTCCCGTCTCTCCGTAGGGGCGATGCCACTAAAGCGCACCGAGCTGGTGAAGTTTGCCATCCTGGTTCAGAGACACTGCTTTGACGTCTACATCGATGTAAGTATTTGGTAATGAATGTTCTCTGCAACGCAAGACTTGATTAGACGTTTGTCATCCACGTCATTCCGGCCATTGTCCTGGAGGATTGAAACTGCATCTGTCAGAGGGTAGTTCGGATTCTTTTAAACAGCATTGTGTGGCACAAATGAAGGTCGACATGTTTTCTTATCAGAGGAACGGGACGCTGCACATATGAGAATACAAGTAAACATCTTCGTATCTGTGTTATTAAAGTCGTCTGGGGCCGATTTCACACAGGTCCATCCTGGACAGGTGTGGATGTGACACATTTACACCGATTTAAAGGGGTCATTTGATGCAAAATTCACTTTCTAAAGGTTTTCCAGCTGTAATAATCGTCGCCACACCTGGAGCGACGCCCCAGAGGTGAAGAAAGTGTGTCCTCTCTCTCTCCCTGACTTGCTCCAGGTTTTAATAAGTGTGTTGCTCCAACCAGCCAATCAGAAATCAAACCCTATATAGTGTCATCGGGGGTTCAGCCATTCACAATCAAGGTTGGCTCCTCCCCCTTTGACTCCTCCCACAATCAGGCAGCTCTGCTCTGGCACATGGCGCCACGAGAGGAAGTACTTCCTTCCTCTTCCCATAGACGCACATGTGTGTGGGCGGAGCCAGTCCAGCTCACACAGACACAGCAGGTTCTGAATGCAGCTCCTATGATCCGATATCCAAATGAAGGAGAATCAAGGAGGAGCTGGATTTGGGGCAATGAACTTTGAAAACAACATTTCTGAATCCAAACTCTTTGTTTGTTTCTGATTCAGTCGGAATGTTGGTCCAGTTTACTCACAATCGTCAACTCGCCGTCTGGTTCCTCCGGCGCTGTGCTGCCTCCCTCCACACAGTTTCTATACGTATGTAGTTGTTGTTTATTATTATTGTTTATTTTAACTTTTTTTTTTTTTTAAATATCAGTTGATGTTGTTTTCCTCTCTGCACTATATGTCCGTGCTGACTGACCACTTGAAGGACGCCCGGGAGAATGTGAATTCGATACTCCTCAATCAGGATGGCAGCAGGTTTTACATCCCGCGCTACTTCCTGGAGGTCAGTCTGCTCCAACGTACCGATGTACCAATGTAAAAAAACATATCAAAAAAAACATATCAACAGATATTAGTTTTTATCTTGTGTGAAAATTACTGTCAAAATTATTCTATTTTTAACTATTCAAAGATGAGATCTTGTTCTTTTATGAAGATTAAAATTACAGATTCACCTAGAATTTTACTGACCTGCATTGATGAAGTGTAAAGATATCAACACTATAATGAATAAATGCCTGAAATTAAATGAGTATGCTGATAAACCCTCTGTTTGTTAAAATCACGTCATAAATCCTCAATAATAAACATGGACACACTCAAAGCTTTATCAAATGATGTCTCCTTTGCTCACTTGTGTCTTTTATGAGACGTCAATACATCTTTCTTTATTCTTATTTTATTATAGGCATGTCACATTTCAAACATTTTGTCAAATCGCATACATAATCCCTATATAAACACACACACATCCAAAAGTATATACACCATCTAATGATGATAAATAATTAAATTCTAACCTTCACCTTGATCAGGTCTGTTGCAGGTGATTTGACCTCGATCACGGGAAAAAAAAAACCTTCTCTGTGGAGAAGCGATCACATACCGTCTGTCCCGGGTGTTTCATATTTGTGTCCCGTGGTGTTGCTGTGTTTGCAGATCTACCCGGACCAGGCCCTGCTGCTGTTGGTCGTGGGGGCGTTGGCGCAAAGGATCATCTCTTGCCTTCTGTATCCCGCCATACCCGTCATCAACACTTTCAAGGTGGAACCCCCTGTCTCTCCTCCGCTGACTTCACCACACAACTGTGAATTTTCAACACGCGTTTCCACGACAGTCGAATAACAAAACACAAACTCCCCCCCCGGTAACGTTTCTGGCTGGCAGGAGAACCCGTGGGCGTCCAGCTGGCTGTACGACAGCTTGTCCTCCAACATGGAGCGCTTTAACGCGTTTGCTCAGGCCATTGCACAGGAGATGGAAAGCACAACAGGTATGGACACTCTGGTTTTCTCCCCTCCTTGTGAATCGCTGAAATACACTCTTTTTTAAAGTCCTTATTTAGATTTCTTGTTTATTGAGTGTCAGAAAAGATTCAACTTTAAGAGGAAATCCAATGACCTGGAGGAAGAAGCAAGTAAAATAAAAAAAGAAACCCTAACCCTTCGCTCATCAATGGTGCAAGAACGGTTGAGTGGCCTGGCTGTGATTAGCATAAACTCAGATGTGGCACAGCAGCTGCCATATGTTGAGCTCATTGATGACTCTGCATCCAGAAAATGCAGATGTGTGCATCTGTAAAGTTCTTGTTCCACTGTTGATGGAGCCGATTTTTTTTAAACTCCCCGTCTCGTTTTCCCCTCCCCCGCAGGCAGTCCAGTGGCGGGTAAATTCGACTCGCCTCCGTCGACGGCAAGTCTCGCGGCGCTGAGCCGAGACGGCTTCTTCAGAGAGAAGCTGTGAGGGAACGCCAAAGAGGTCCCGTCCCGCTGACTGGATCCATTCCGATCGATCACTGTGTTCATTGTTCATTTGCATTTTTCTCCACGACGAGATCTTTAACTCGAGCTGCGAGTGACAAATGACAAATACGCTTGTTTACTGAAATCATAAGTTGCTACGGCGTTTATATTAAATGATTTAAACCCTTTTAAATGTATTTTGCTAAGTGGGGGGGTGGGGAAAGTCTTTATGCACAAAACAAGTGTTACGTTTTTTTTTTTCTACTTTGAAAGATGGGATTTGATTCTAAGAAGTTTTGTAACGCCTGTTATTTAAAAAAGAATCACTGTTTGTTCTGGTGAAGTTGTCGCGTGAATGTAAACGATGACGTCAGCAGAGTGCTGTGTACATTTGCGAGTAAATGATGTCTGAGCGCTGTTCACGCCTCGTCTTTCTGTCGGTAGCGGCTGAATAAATTCTCCTGCTGCAATGAAGGACCTGCGCTGTGTTCAGTTGGGAACCAGAATCAGTTCCAGTTCCCCCAGCGACCCTGATTTCAGACGGTGAAACGTAGACGTTTGAGGTTAAGGAAGACCTCCGTGGTTCATCAGACTGTTTTTACGAGGAATGCAACACAACGGGGAAAAAAACTTTGCTTAAGATTCATTGCACATAAACTGAAATATATAAAGCCTCCAGCATAAAAGTCATAAATCAAAACCAACATCATGAACTATTACATCAGATCAAGTGTTGGTCGTTTTCAGTTTAAATTTTTAAAAAATGCTTGAATTTTAATGTCTAAAACTAAAAAAAGAGTGACTTTCTGATTATATTTATATTTTGAATGTTTATTTACATGCAGTGAGAAAAGTGAGTTTTGATTTTTTGTTCCGTGTGATTCAACCACCGAAAAGGAAGAAGAAAAAAAAATCACAAATCTTATCAGTTCATCTTTGAGACCAATCAGCTCAGAGCATCTGGGAACCGAGAAACGAGACTTTGAGTTAGAAACGCTAGAGCGTTATAAACCATGTGAAGTTTATTGGTTTGCCTTCCATTTATTACAGTATTACAGTGATACCATCTCTTCTCATGGCTATAATAATTTTTTTTTAGTAGAATACAGCAACGCTGCTGTTGCCATGGACACCATCTATTACACTGCAATGCTTCTTGCTCCTATTTCTAACTGGATATTTTTTTTCTCAAACACAAACGTAAAATGTTTCAGAGAGAAATTCAGATTTTTTTTTTCCCCTTTTAGGTTCGTTGACACACGAGCGAGTCGCCTTTCAATCAAACCTCCTTTTTCCTTCAAAATGCCTCCAGTAAAGCATCAACATCATTCTTATTGCACGTGTTGCTTCTACTACCTGTTGCCAATAAATAAAAAAAAAAAACTTCTGCCAAACTCGAGACCGTGAACTAAAATACACATTAAAAACACAGAAACCTTCCATTTAAACTCGACACCAGCTGAATGGAAAGACATCATTCAATGAGAAGTCTTGTTCAAGCATGATGTAAAATCTTTTTTAAATAATTCTTATTACAACAGGTAATAGAACATTTTAACCATAAAGCATCAAATGTGTGTCTTTGGGTGTAGCACTATATTATTTGTTTGTAGAACTACATTTTCCATACATGGGGAGGAGGCATACGCTGAGTAAATGGCAGATATAAGGCACTATTGAGCAAAACAGAAACCAGAATACAGTCGCTCTGATCGATGGGAGATAAAGCTTTAATCATTTAATTTGTAAAAATAAATTTAAGTGTAATGGAGTACAAATGTAACTTTAAAAATACAATTTTGCTCAGTGCAACACCACAAGTGCAATTCTTATATAAGAAATGACAAGATTTAAATTAAAACTCTTCTTAACTAGTCTATGGATCCCAACCGCTTATAATATATAATCATTTCTTTCTTATCATGTGAAAATATTAAGAAAGTCTTGACATTCAACCGAAAATGACCCGTACTTTCAATTTAAAGATTTACAGCAGATGAAACCAGCGAGTTGAATTCTATTTAATTAATTGTACAGCGTTCACGTGAGGCTCATTTATATTCAGTTCTTCGTGTCATTTAATTTGAAAACAGGTAAAGGTGTTCGAGCCAGTAACCACAAAGTCATCCTCTCAAGCAGCTAAATTAAAAACGTTCACAGCAGCAGACGATTTCAAACAAATCCAGTGCATTTAAAAAACAAAACAAAACACGTCCGTCACGCGACTCTTTAAGTGGCGAACGTGTTTCTGTGGAGAAGCACGGGGCCGTAAGAGAAGCTCAACACCGGCGGTCCGCGGCCCGCGTGCCTCTGCTTGACCAGGTCGGACAGGAAGCGCATGACCCTCCGGTCGCAGAGAGTCTGTGGGCTCGAGGCGCCGCCGTCCTCCTCCTCCTCCTCCCTCGCGCCCGGTTGGAAGGTGTACAGCAGCACCTGATTGGCCAGCGCGGTCAGGCAGCTCTCCACGTGCAGCAGGTACGTGATGCCGCGGCCGATGAGCGAGTGAGGGTCCGCCAGGCGGCCGAGCAGCGAGCCGGAGTAGGACGGACTCCTCAGGGTCCTCTGGTCCAGGTCCAGCAGGGCCAGGTAGCGACTGTAGCGCGTCAGGGAGTGCAGGACGGCGGCGGACGAGCTGGACGAGGACCTGGTCGTGGAGGAAAAGAGAAATGAGATTTGAGGGGAGGGGAGGGGCAAAAGCCTCAGCGGTTACCTGTGGATTCCGATCAGCCTCCAGGTGAGCAGGTCGGTCAGCTGGAGGGGCGTAGTCAAACACGGCATCACGGCGCCGCCGTCGGGTCCGGGGTCGGGCAGGAAGAGGCTCAGGGCGTCCGCCAGCCTCCTCACCAGGGTCTTGTCGCCCCCGATCACCACCAGGGGCCGGCCGCTCAGCAGGCAGAACACCGCGTGCGGGGAAAACGAATTCCGCTTGACGAAGCGCAGGGCCCGGAGCGCCGCCTTCCTCCTGCGGCTCCGGGCCGAGCGGCCGCCCCGGGGGGCGGCGGCCGAGTCGTAGGAGCTGGTGACGCTGGTGAAGCTGGTGCAGTCCGACCCCTCGTCCACGCTGAGCAGCCTCAGGTTGGGCCGCGGCGGCGGCGGCGCCCACCGGTCCTCCTCCGCGGGGGGCGGCGGCGGCGGCGGAGCGGCGAAGCTCACCAGGAGGTCGGGCACCGGTCGGGCCGTCGGAGGGCGCGGACGCCACGGCGGCTCCGACTCCGCCGCTCCGTCAGCTGTGGAGAGAGAACGGCTCCGTTACGGGCTGGAGGAATCAAACTCCGGTTCAACTCATCACAAGTGACACGGAGAAACTTCAACCCGGGATCATGGAACTCCGCTGACATCTTCTTTCTTTACTTCCTTCCTTCTTTCCCTTCCTTTCTTTTCCTCCTTCCTTCCTCCCTCTTCCACCTTCCTTCCTTCTTCCTTTCTTTCCCTCCTTCCTTCCTTTCTCTTCCCTTTTCCTTCCTCCTTCCTTTCTCTTCCGCTCCTTCCTTCCTTTCTCTTCCACTCCTTCCTTCCTCTTCCTCCTTCCTTTCTCTTCCTCCCTACTTCCTTTCTTTCCTTCCTTCCTTCCTCTTCCTCTTTCCTTCCTCCCTACTTCATTTCTTTCCTGCCTTCCCTTCCTTCCTCCCTACTTAATTTCTTTCCTTCCTTCCCTTCCTACTTCCTTCCTTTCCCTCCTTCCCTCCCTCCTTCCAGGAGTAAGAACGAACAGAGCGATTGAACCAGCAGATGGCAGTAGTGCAACATTCACGGATGCAAACTGCCATTAAACCCAAAAGAAGAAGGAAAACTTGCAAAACGTAAACTCTGGATTCAGAAAAGTGGTGCAGAGAAATACCGCCATGCGTAGAGTTTTTGTGCAAATTAGAACATTTTTATGAGGCTGAAAATACTTTACTTGTCTGTTTACAGTCGTGTCCGTGGAGGACATCATGTTGACCAGATACGGATGATATTTCAGTCCTCATGACTCCTTTCAGGTCAAACTATCTTAAAGTAGAGACGTGTTGCAGATCTCATAGATCTAGTAGTGTATTGTACACGGGGCTGCACAATATATCACAAACGTATCGACACACACCAAAGACGAGTCACTAAACTTTGTTTCACAAGAGAAAAAGAGGAAACGTGTCGTAGGAAATACTGAAACGATCGTTTTTTTGACAGTGATTCATCACAGACAGGATCTTTTTCCGGGAGTTGAAGTGTTGAATCGTCACATTCCTTCATTAAAGCTTTACAGGCTCACTGATTTACCGAAACTCTCCGTGTTTCAAAAAATTACTTGTTTCTCGTCCCACAACACTTTTCAGTGATTCCGTTAGATGGTTAATACTCAACTCCACACTGCAGAATGTGTCCTTTCATTTACACCAGTTTTTTTTTTCTTTTCTTCACTCACATGCATTAAAGTTCCACCTGATCGATCAGGTCAAAGTCTGATTGATTCTGCTGCACATACAAGACACACAGTGGAATTCAAATGGTCACGTTTCTCTTCCTACAGTGTCGACTTCTATGACCCCAAAATAAAAAAATACAACAAATATTGACTAAATGCGTCACCTTAAAATAGAATAAAAATAAATACATAGAGAATATATGTGGAAGAAAGAGTGCAACAATCTCCAGAAGTGAAATGTGCACTATATCCCTCGAATTTACGAATAAAATACAGTGTCGCCTCGGAATAATGAGCCGTAATCATCCATGCATATGGAATGTGCCTAAACATGAGTGTATGTCGTCCTGATACGAACATTGCGCACCTTGATATCACAATAACAATAAATTTGCTCTATATTTTGCGGCTCCAGTTCATTTTTCTGTGCCGTGGCAAACTCTCAGCACAAACACATTTCCTCTCCACATGAATTGTCACATTTTTAAAGTGCAAAGGAAGAGAACGTGTCATTCATAGTACAATATTTTACGTCGATCCTATGAATGTAAATACGTATGCATCTTAAATTCAGCCGTATTCCTGAATGGCATAGTACATGTTTACTTGTCATTTTGTATGTGTTTAATTAATACATTTAAACAATTAAAGTCAGATGTAAAAACATCTCGGGCCGCTGCGTTAATTGTACTCAGTTACAAGAAAGTCAAAGTACTTTTCTTGGAAAACACTCAGAATGGTTTGTTTTTTTATTATTATTGGAAATGCTTGTAGCTATAAAGCAGGGATTTTCTTTAAAAATAAGAAAAAATTACTTGGTGGATTAAATAAGCTTTGTTAAAAAAAAAAACGAATTCATAACTTACACTACAAGTCTCTGTGTTTTAATGTAAAGTCTGTTGTTTCCACGATAACTAAATAAGTATAATAAGTGAAGAGACACTGAGGTACTGTTTCTTTGCCAAGAGCAGTTAAAATCATGTTCAATGTGTGTTTTTCGACCCGTCATATTAGAGTCGCTGCGTTTTCCTCCCGATTCAGTGGCTGACGATTGATCATTGAAATATAACCGTGTCTCATTTCCAAGAACGTGACGGGACCTTGTGAGTAAAGGGGAGGAGCAATAGACACGGGTGAAAGCCAGCGAGGAAGAGGTTATTCAGCCTCACCGTGGGAGATTCAACTAGGCTTGAAAAACATGCCTGTTGACTGATGAAGTTATTCTTTGTAGAGCGGTATTTATCTGGAAAACCTCAATGGAACTTTTTCAAAGGTTCACCTTTACCCTTGAGGGTTTGCATTCTGGATCCACCCTTTAATGAAGCTTGTTGTCAAAGTGGCTTAAGAAATGTAAATATATGTGAAGACCAAGATGAGGGCGTGTGTGTGTGTGTGTGTGTGTGTGTGTGTGTGTGTGTGTGTGTGTGTGTGTGTGTGTGTGTGTGTGTGTGTGTTACCTTGCAGGAGTTTGGATGGACTTTCGCGCCGGTCGTCTTCATTCTTCATAATATCGGGTTCCTCTTCGCCGCCGCCAGCATTAACATCTCCGTGCTTTAAAGACTCGCCTTGATCTTCCTCTAGAGCCCCCTCCTCATCGTCCTCATCATCATCATCCTCGTCTTCTAAATGATCTTCATCCAGAGACTTCTCCTCGCCGGGGTCAGGTTTACCGTGGGCCTGCGGCTCAAAGCCGTTACTCAGGCTTTGGTGCTCCGCCTCCTCTTCTGTTATGGCCTTGAGGTCGTCGGGAAATATGGACTCGGTGGTGCTGAGCACCTCGATGCTGTCCTCGCTGTTGGCGCGCATGGCGTAGGCTCGCACGCGCCTGACGCCCACGTCCGCCGGCGCACGCCTCGCGTGAGCGTCTGGCATCCCGAACGGCGTCTCTGGTGGAGGAGACGGACCGTAAAGGAGTTGATCAAGTCAAATATCACCGAATGGTTTGTTAAAAAGGCAGGAACTTGATCAACTGTTTAACTAGGTGTGATTTAAAAACGGTGAAATTACTGAACTCTACAGTAGCGTAGAGCCGTCTGGAGACGCTGATTAGATTTGAATTATGTGAATATATTCAATAATGTCTTCTTTATTCTCCGTAAAACCAAAACCAGTCCACCAACTGGGTCCAATCTGGTTGCCATGGCGACCTTGGATAGTGTAAAAATTACCACGAAAAGCCTCAATGTCATTTTTAAAAATTGAATGAAGAGTTTTTCGAAAGTTGTCTTTCAGGTTTTGGACTGTTGTTAAGAGTAGCTGCGGTAAGATGACTCACACAACTTCAGCATTAACATTAAAGCCACACCGCGAAGGCTGCAGGAGTCAACGTACTCTGGAGAGAAGCACTCTTTCCCGGGAGGATCAAACTGGGCTGAACTGTAATGAGTTTGACACCCGGCTCTAAACTACTGATAATAATAATAATAATAATAAACACTACATTCTGAGCCTGAAGCTGAATCTTACAAGCACAAGTTGGGCGTTTTGTTCT
The DNA here is from genome assembly GCF_963422515.1 of Blennius ocellaris. NCBI lineage: Eukaryota > Metazoa > Chordata > Actinopteri > Blenniiformes > Blenniidae > Blennius > Blennius ocellaris. Next base: position 5,258,901 of record NC_137652.1, on the reverse strand, counting down.
CCACTTATTAAAGCGTTAAATGTTGAGGTGAACCGCGCAGTAGTGGACTTTCCCAAACAGCCACGGACGCTTGTTTCATTAGAACAAACGAGAAGTGGCACATAGAAAAAAAAAAAAGACACGTTGGTATAATTCAAGTCGCCGCCCTGACGGATCCCGAGGATCTGGGTTTTATTCACTGAGACACAATTCAAACTAGATGATCTGCATTTCCTGCGGCAAATGCATGATAGTGTGAATGCAAACTGTAATGCTTTTTGCTGCCTGCCTGTGGCAGCTAGACTGGAATGCTTTGAAAAAGTTGCAAAAGTGGAAAAAAGTTGCAAAAGTTGAAAAAGTTTCAATAAGTTGAAACAGTTGAAAAGTGTCAAACAGGTGAAAAAAGTTGAAAAAGTTTCAAAAAGTTGAAAAAGTTTCAAAAAGTTGAAAAAGTTTCAAAAAGTTGAACAAGTTTCAAAAAGTTGAAAAAGTTTCAAAAAGTTGAAAAAGTTTCAAAAAGTTGAAAAAGTTTCAAAAAGTTGAAAAAGTGTCAGTTGTAAAAGTTTCGAAAAGTTGAAAAAATTTCAAAAAGTTGCACAAAATACTAAAAGTTGAAACAGTTGAACAGTTTAAAAGTCGAATGGTTGAAATCGGTGAAGATTTGAAGAAGTTATAGCGAGTTAAAAATGTCTCCATCCGTCAACATTGGAAAAAAAGTGGCACAAAAGTTGAAATATTTCAAAAAGCCGGAACGTAGCCGGAAAGTGCCGAAAAAGCTGCACGATTTGATACTTGAATGGTGACGAACGGGTGAAGATTGCCAGAGTTGTAGCGATTCGAAAAACGTACAGAATAAACAGAAACAGACTCGAGAGAGTGTGAATGCCTTGCAATATCTGCCGGCCTCCTGCCGTACCTTTGACGTCAGGTCCGGCGGCGACGTGCTGAGTCCGGTACGACTTCTCAGTGCCGAGGACCTCGATGCTGTCACCGCTGCTCACGCTCCCCGCCATCTCTGCTTCGGGCCCGGGGCTCCTGGTCTCATCCTCCCCCGCCTCCAGTTTGATGGGGAGCTCCTCCACGCAGGAGAAGAACGAGTCCAACCCCGCGGCCCCCCGCAGATTCTCGTCGGTCGCCTGCGGCTCCTCCTCCTCGTCCTCCTCCGCGTCCTCCGGGCTCCACAGCCCAAACAGGAAGTTGGTGACCGCCAGCCCCCTGGAGAGCGAGTGCGTGACGCCGGCGGTCCGCAGCACGCTCCGGTCGCCGCGCAGACGGCGCTCCGTGTCCGCCAGCTGCCCCTTCATCAGGGAGAGGAAGTACCCGTTGCACAGCTGCTCCAGCGACTTCAGGCCGTCCTCCGCCTGGCGGGGAGGGGTGGAGGCGAGGGCGGGGGCCGGGGTGGGGGTGGGGGGCCGCGGCTCCAGCGGCAGGAGGGCGTGCGGGTCGGCGAGGTAGTCGGCCGGGTCGTAGGGCAGGAAGTCGGGCTGTTTGAGCTTCCTGTTTGGGTAAGACGTGACCTGGCGGAGGAGATCTCTGTGGCTGAGGATGGAGCGCCCGATGGCCTCCAGCTCATCGCTCTCCTCTCCCTCCCCGGGGGAACCGCCCGCCGTCGCCCGGCTGCCGGCGGTCTGCTGCAGCAGAGTCAGGCGTCTCAACCTGGAGGCATCAGAAACCACAAAGAGTTAAAAAAAAAAAAAAAAGCAGAAGCCAAAATCCGAGTACCGTGAACCGTTACAAAAACGCCGATCGTACTCAAGCTGCTGGAGTTTCCTCTGCAGCTCCAAGGAAAACGCCTGTCTGTTTCCCGTCTTGAGGCTGTCGGACGCCTGCGAGAAGCGCGTGGACAGCTCCCAGAAGTTCTCCATCAGCTTGGCCTGGTCGGAGCACACGTAGGCCACGCAGAACGGACGCACCATGCCCCGGGCCTCCAGGTCGTACAGGGTCATGTGGTGGACGTAGGCGAAGGCGTCCTCCGCGGAGTCGCCCAGGATCACCTTGGAGTCCTCGCTGAAGTTGAGCTGGGGGCCGGAGGAGGAGGAGGAGGAGGAGGAGGAGGAGGGAGCAGCGGGGCCGGGCCCCGACGCCTGGTAGTCCACGGACATGATGCGTACGGAGAAGTGGTTGAGGTCGAAGGAGCCGATGACTCTGTGGTCGTCCGGGATGGTCAGAACGGGCTTCGGTCCCACCTGGACACACACACACACACACACACAGTTTGTCTGTCAGAGATCAACGTGACAATCATGTCTGTCGTCTTCATTCTCATGTCTTGTTATGTTTGTTTGGGTTTTTTTTGTTTTTTTTAACCTTGAGGAGCCCTTCCTGTCATGTCTGGTTGTGTTGCAGCCTTTCCCAAGGCGTATTCTAGTGACCCTGCTGTGGTTTGTCAATGCAAAGCTTCACCGTGCAATGATTACGTTTCACTCCTGCTTCAACCTGCTGCTCAAAAAGCTTCTCTGAAGCCGATTTCCCACCGTCTGAATCAGGTGATGCAGCTAGAAGACATTTACACCATGCATGTGAGTCGTAACTCCGGGAGCAGAACTGAGAAACTGGCTGAGGTGAACAATCAGCCACACGATACGTCTTGTGTTTCACCTTCACTCTCCTCAAAATGGGAAGTAAATAGGTGACAGACGTTGACCTCTTCCTCATTAAATTCTCTCTGAAGCTCTCGAAACGAAGCTACTTGTGCAGAAATCATTTCAAAGGTTTGTACCAAAGCCTCTTCGAAGGCCATCAGAAACAACAGCCACTGGGCAGAGAGCTCACAGGCGGGTTTTTCCACATTCATGAGGCAACGATATAAAAATATCCTGAAATTGCCCGGATGTGACGGTCAGTCTCTCAGTGTTTGCCGTAATGGACTGACCATGCCCTGTGGACCAGAGGTTCAGAGATGAACGGCTTTCCAAAATAATTCATGTGTATAATGGAAAACAAAAATCAATTAACTGACTAATCGCTGGAGAATTGACATGTGTTTTATGTCATTTCATAACACTCCATCTTCGGTTAAAAACAGCAAAATGTCATTTAAAGCATAATAAATTGATCAAATGTTTATTGTTGGCCCCAATTTCTACAGGAACCTGCATCATGATCTTTATATCTGCAAGCACCTTGTCTATGGATATCGTGGAGTGAGTTATACTTTGTTTGCTCAGCATATCTGCCTTAAAAAAAGAAAAAGAAAAAGAGAAGAAGCTTCCTGATTGACTGAAGCTGAAGTTACTCTCTGGGTGACACACATCCAGGAAACGGTCCTGCAGCATCAAGTGTTCAGACAGTGAGAAACAACAACCGCAGACATGTTGCAAGACTGAACCAAAAAAGAAAGAGAAACTGATGATCTGGGTTATATATTTGAATATTTCCACCGCTAAAACCACATTAACCTCATCGTTGTTCCCCAGAATCTCAATAAAATTGTTTAATTACACCCACCCCCCCCCCGCAGGCCCACACACCTGCTCTGAGAACTCGGCCACCAGGATGAAGTCTCTGTTGAACCGGGCTGCGGAGCTCCAGGGGTGGGCGGCGGGGAGGAGAGGCACCGACAACTCCTCCGGGACTCCCGCAGCCTCCCGCTCCTCCTCTGCCGCCCCGAAGCCCTCCGCCCCGGTGAAGGCGAACAGGTCCGGTGACCCGATCATGTTCGTGCCGGTTGACCAAGGAGCTCAGCCCGCGGAGGCGATCATCATCGGCGGCGGCGGGACGCCGGTGGGTACACCGGGGGCGTGCGGCGCCATGTCCCGGCGCCTCCCGCCGGGGCCTCCGGTGAGTGAGTCAGCTGTTCACACGGGACAACAGCCGCGGTGAAGTTGAGGCTGTGGGGCACGGGAGGAGCCGGGAAACGGGCTTCCAGCGGCGGCGGGAGAAAAAGTTAACGGAGAAGCGAAACTTCTTCTCCCCCCTGCGGGGGGGGGGGGCGGAGACGGTCACACGGTCCGACGACGACCTTTGTCCCGGGATCCCGCTTCCTCTTTCCGACACTAATAAACGTTGACCGGTCGGTCCGAGGCTCCACACGCAGCCTGACCGGGACTGACACGCCGAACCCAGGCCCGCCGGTGACCCGGCAGAGAGCGGCGCTTCGCCGGGGAGGAGGCGGGGAGAGGGGGCCGGACGGCCGGGGTCAAGTCCGGGTACAGGCAGGGAGCTTTCCGGAACTTCGCTTCAGATGAAAACACACACACATACGCACACACACACACCAGTAATGGCAACACCCTGAATAAATACAATTACTGACGTTTTATATCACCCATTATTTATTAGGTGCCTTTTTCTAAAAAAATTAATAAAATAAAAGTTGTCTGAAAAAAAACAACGAATGAGCAGATGTTTAAACTGTTTATTATGAGATCGAAACACTTAATTTTTTTTTTATGTATTGTAAATGTAACTGACAAGTAAAATGTATCAAATAAGTTCCACTGCATAACTCAGAAGTGTTAAAAAGACTCATATTAAAAGCCATGTTTTTATCTGAAATTCTGTTCAATTAAAGCATCATCTCTAATTGTAAAGGATTATAACTGTATGTTCACGACAAGAGCATCTCTCCATCCATTACTTCCAAGTTCAATAAGATAATGCATCAAATTATTTGTTAAGAATTTGTGGGTGACAGAAATCACCCACAAAAGAAGAGTTTGATGCTAAAAACATTTTGGAATTAAAAGAAAAATGCTTCCCTCCTGCAAATATTGAGATCCATTCATTTATTTATATTACCTACGTGTATAGAAGTGCCTCACCAAGCTCCATTCACAAACTTAAGTTCTCATTAAATTATGTTAAAAATAAAGTTGTTTTTAATATATGATGAAGTTGTAAAGAAAAAGTATTGAGAGTCCACTTTTAAACTGAATTCTAGGCAAAACACTTTTACACCGTGTTAATTTTTTTGATGCACCACTGTAAGAAACAAGACGATATCAAAAGTGCTTTAATCTTTATTCTGCAGTTTCACTGCACACAATGCATTTCCTTATACCCCTCATGGAACAACAGAATCATCCGCACAACATTCATCCGGTGTTTAAAACAACTGCTTAAAATTATTAAGAGTCTAATCATAATTTAATGAATTTTGCACCCAAAAATTGGCAACAGATTTAAGTGCTAAAGAATGAGGCTTCACACATCAACATCCGGTATAATAAAATATACATTTGCAGTTTTTCTAAGCCGACAGAGCTTGAGCGACTTAACGTGAGCAGCAGAAGCGGGTGGACTTTTGTCAGGTTGTCATTGATCTGCATAGTTAGAATACTTGAAGGACTTTCAGGAAGAAGATGCGGAGCAGCGGTTGCTGATGAGAAGATCTACAACCCCGACGCCGACCCGACTCGTACACTGGCCATCGACATCTTACCGAATTCCACTCAGGCAAAAACCCAATCGCAGCCTTTTGCAGCACAGCCACAAGCTGGACAATGGCTCCAAACATTTCCTCACGTCTTCTCTGTTTCCCGTCACATATTTTAACCCTCGGCTCTGCAGCCTCCTTGATGAAACTCCACCCCGTCCACCACTGCAGACATCAATCCGCGGTGCCTGCACAACAAATGAAGCCCTTCCTTTTGTACGCAGGAAGTCGGGGAGATAAACAAGGAGCCCTGAAACAAACGTGATGAAGCCAATACACCTTTAATTTGTCAGAGCTCGGGGGGGGGGGGGGGGACGTGATGTCCAGAGTTAAATGAGCAGTATTTCGGGCTCCGACACGGCGCAGTAGAGCATGAAGCCCATCTGGTCCACCTGGTCTTCCGACAAGCCGCTCAGCAGGTTGACGGCCGGCTTGAAGTAACTGTGCATGGCGCCTTGTTCGAGGTAGCCGATCAGCTCCGTGACGCACTGCCGGAACCGCACGTCCAGGCTGGCCTCGGACCAGTCGCCCTCGCCGTCGCTGAGGTGCAGGATGAGGTTGGCCAGCGGCGCGGCGCGCAGCGGCCGCAGCGCCGGGTTCAGTCTGCACACGGCTTTGAGGACTTTGAGCACGCGCCGTCGGCAGCCGCCGTCGGCCGCGTCGAGTTGAGCCAGACGCTGCGTCTCCCACGGGTAGAGAGCGAGGCGCCAGGCGTTCAGCCAGGGGGAGGTGAGCTCGGGCTGCGCCGTCAGGACCACGTCGTCCTGCCGCAGCACGGGCAGCATGGTGATGAAGAGCGGCTGATCGCCGCTCCCCGCACCTTGGTCCTCGGGGTTCGGCCTGAAGAGGGCAAAACACATGAGGGGGATGCAGGTTTTTTTAAGACCGTGGGAGGAAATGTGTGACGCGAGAAAAAAAAAAAAACACCCACAAGAACGTTCAACTTTTGACAGATCAACAAGCTGCAACTGCAATAAACAACACTAACAGCAGTACAGTAAAGGTGGAATCATGCTCCATGAGAAAAGGAAGAAAGTTCGGCACTCGGCGGTTCTGCCGAACAAAATTACGTCAATTTGGTTCGACTCTGCCGCCGGGGATGAATTATTTCTGTGCCGCGCTGCTGAAACGTCGGACACTGCCGTGTGCTGCTTCACGAGTTCCAGCTGTATCAGTCATATCTTAATCATATTCAGCATGTAGCGCCGCTGCTGCATGAGCCCTGAAGCTCGTCAGAGGGTGGAGGGGTGGATTTACGTGATGTCCCTGAACGCATCACTCAACAGAACCTGATGTTAAAACCAGACCGACGTCGCACCTCGGACACAAATGTTCTCTTTTATGACTGAAACAGTTCTGCAAATGTATTTGTGAAAACATTTGAAGCAAAAAAATAAGCTGTGCAGCTGACAAGTTAAAACAGCGCTTCACAGACATGTGCCTGCTGTGAGGGGGCGTGGCCTGCAAGGTCGACAGCTTCTTCTTGGGAGCATGAAATGTCCAGCTACACACACACACACACACACCTGATCTCCAGTCTGAGTTCGGCTCCTCCCAGTATGGGTCTGACCAGACAGTCCAAAGTGCTGCTGATCGAGGGCCAGTTGATGGTTTCCATGACGGCCTTACAGAACATGTTGACAACAGCCTCTGCAGAGAGATACCCGCCCACCAGGTGCCTGCAAGACACAGCGAGATGCTGGCTTCTGTTTCACACCTCAAAATACAAAGTCTTTTTTTAATTTCAATTTACTGTGAAATGGCCAATATGCCAGAATTCCGTCGTTGGGATCAGATTTGCGCTGCTGAAAGCTGCTGCAAGAATGATGACATGAACTAAATCAGTGAGCTAATAGAAGCCAAATGATTGCAAAAAAACGAGTGAGTGGGATTAAAATCTGTGTGGTTTCATGTGTCACAAGTCAATTTACATGCAATTATAAACGAGGCCAGAATATAAGGTGGCAAAAATGACATCAAAGCTCTAAGTAAGTTATCATTGCAACTCCAGGGGCGTTCATTTGAAACTGCAGGATCACGGCTGCTGCGGAAGTTACAGGAAGAATACAATTAAACGGAGAACATCATGATGACGTCTACTGGTCCCACACTATTAAGAAACTCTGGTGATTGATTGATTTGTGCCGAGGCCATTTTCATGTAGATCACCGAGATGTGAAATGCTTCACTTTTACATGGTCACGTCACACATAAGACAGATCGTGATTAACGGACGACTGGAAAGCAATGAGGTGATGTTTTTTTTATTTTATTTTTTTATTTATCACCTGTCCCAGTAGCTGCGTCCTCTTGGAAAATATTCCAGATTGAGCCGTCGGACCATCCAGTGCAGAGGATGTGTGAGCAGCGTCTCCTCTCCTGGTATGAGGCGCCAAAGAGAGGCTTCCAGCTGCAGAGGCACCATCAGACAGGCGTGGTCCGCACTGACCACCTGAACACACGCGCGTCGAAGTCATACAGCGCGGAGAACAAGTTATACGAGACGACGTGACGCAAGATCATTTGTCACCGTGTGTGTGTGTGCGTGTACCTGCAAATCATCCAGCAGAGAGCCTCCGAGGCTCATTTCCCCCAGTGGCATGTCTGGGTGGCGGCTGTGCAGGAAGCCTTGGATCTCGGTGCAGATGTCCAGAGCCAGAGACTGGGCCCGCTGGACCTCACGGGGGGCAAGCGCCGCCCTCGTGTGATAATACTGCTGCAGACGCTCCTAAAGCACAGTTTACAAACCTTCAAACTCACGCCAGAGACAACGTGCAGGTTCCTGGCAGCCTGTTGTTGTAACACCTCTGCTGGGAATACACACGGCTCTCCCAAGTAATGAAATATTCCGTCTGCGTGTCTTGAAGCAGACTGAGCAGCAGAAGGATGGGTTTTTTTGCCTGTTGCGTAGCCGCAAAGAGGAGAACTGGTTAACGGCAGTACAATTTCATTGAAACACATTGGAAACTGTTTAATATAACTTTCGTGTAAAACTATGAATGAAACAGTTCTTTGAGTTAATCAAGACTTGCCACATATTTCAGGCTAAAGCCGTGAACAATTAACAAATCATAATGTGAAAAGTAATGGAAAGTCCATCATAGTACTTCACATGAGACAAAGGCTGAGTAATGTTCGAGCTGTGGAGGGTAAAAATTATTCAACCTACCAAACTGTAATTTTTTATTTTTACTTATTCTTTTTTGTGCTGTTTTTTGCTCTTGTTTAGATATTTACATATGTTTACATATTTTAATTCTTTAATTTGATAATTTCTGCACCTTTTTACCTTGAGCCGTTATAAGTTTGTGTTTCCCCCTGTGGAGGAATAAAGCTCTATTCTATTCTATTCTAACTTTGTCAATTATAAATAAAAAAAACCCAAACAGAAACACAGCTCTACAGTATCTACTTTAGATGCGTCACTCATCATTGGCATTTCTCTTTTACTCGCTCTCACAACACCCACTACTGTTATAAAAGGTTCCAGCTATTTACGACAGAAAATCGAAATTTTCAAGGATTCTTGAAAGACCGCTGGGTCTTTTTTTTTTTTTCTTTTTAGAAGAAAAGTCACAATGTTAAAGTCCTGGCTCGTGTGCAGTCATACTCTGCTAACATTTACTGAACAAATTACTTCATTATTTCAATATGCAACCTTCTTGCTCATGTGGACGTCCTGCAGACTGACTGGAGGCCCTTTTCATGCTTCATTTGACTCCGTCCACACACTTCCAGCACACACGGGCTCTTCGTTATGCAGTGGACTCTCAACCCGTGCATGATAATGCGAATCCCCTCGGCGCCGCACTTAACGAAACATGTCACACGAAGGAGCAACGGCTCAGCAGAGGTCCACCAGAGCAGCTGCTGGGATTGAACGCGTCAGGCGGTGAAAGGGCGAGAGCGTACCTGCAGACTGAGGACGCACAGCTGGAGCCTCTTGGGTTTGGACTCAGGTTGGGGCCGCGCGTCCGGGGAGGCGGTCCCAGGTTGCTCGCACAGATCCGCTGATTGAGGAAACACGCGCGCGTCGTGTCATGTCAGCGGATTTGGGTAAAAAATAAGGAACCGGTTCGTTCTGTGCGGCGGAGCACTTTAGTGACTACCGGACGCTGCGGATACCTTTCTTTTGCCTGGACGCCTTGGCCACATGCTTCATCACCACGCCCTCGATGCCCTTCCTGAGCAGCGTTGGGGAGGTGGACGCCAAGCTCAGCTCCTCCCAGCTCTCCGCCATCTTCTGCTCCACCTTTTCGTCGTCCGCTGCACGCCCGGCGCGCTCTATGAGCTGGACAAAAGCACCCATTGTCTCATGCCTCAGACACCCACTGCTCCACCTAAGAAGCAAACAAATGTCGAGCAGGACGGATCGTCCTGAAGACTTCCTGCAAATCTATTTCCAGTTTTGAAATCTTTTATTTCTTTTGTCCACCGATAATTGATTTTCAAAATGAAGTTTGCCCAGTTATGTTAATAACTACATTTGGCAATGTCTCTCAACGAGCTGCAGTTAAGACAATTCAATTGTCCACTTTATGTAAATCTGTTTAAATGTACCTGCATCAACAGTCTGGAGACATATTAGTGACACATGCATTTTATTTGGTTACTGCAATATAGGATGAGACATAAACAGTCTGGAGCACAGGTGCAGTGATATATTCCCTATATTCTGCAGCTTGTAATTAGTGTTTTACTCGAAAGGTGAACTTTCCATTGGCCTATAAATTTGAGACACACCTGCACTGAAGCAGAGCTTAGAACAATTCCATTTTTTTTTTTTTAAATACAGATGAATACTGAGGAGCATTTGTGTCTCAGTGGGAGTTTTGGTGGCATTTCAAGCTTCATGACAAATGTCCAAACTATTGAGGATAATACGTAGTGATTCGGTACCAACAGGCCTCAGACACTCACTCGTTTCACGGCCAGTGTTGCGATGCCGAGCAGGGCAGCTCCTCCAACTCCCAGAACCAGCCGAGCATTAGACAGCAGCAGGTCGATGACCATGGCGATGCCATCTTCCCCTCGCCGCCGACTGCCCTGGAAGTTCATGGCTTCCCCTTAGTGGTTAGCCTTCGGAGGGGAAGAAAACAAGGCTCACATTTAGTGGTGGAGAAAAGCGCAAGTCATGACAGTCAGGTGGAGAGAAAATTGCCTGTATTCACAGACCTTCAGTGGAATCAAACTTGTGTTATCGGATTAAACAAACCTCTTTTAAGTCAGAATAACAAGGATGTGTATGGGGATGGTATGTGCTGCAAAGACACAGACATCTGAGAAGAGTCCGACCAGAATGTGAGCCAGCAGCTGCAAAGCGTGACTGAAGATCACGGCACGAGTTTGAACGCTCCGCAAAACAACATCCTTCTCAGATGGAAAGTGATTGCGTAAAACACCATCATAACACCTGTGTCTCGCCGGGAAGCTGTGATTTTGCTGCTACAACATAGAACTCATCACTTGTCCTTTCAAAACAGGATGTCAGAAGATGTGTGGTTTGTATTTTCCAGTTTGGTGGCAAAGATTGGGAAGCGTACAGATCATTAGATGGTAGAACGTTCCCATCATTCGCGACAGTGGTGAGTCCTCGGCTTTGAATGCCGAGTACTGCTACAGTGAATACAAGGTCATATTTTAGGGCTTTAAACTGTAATCTTATTTGGGGAAAAAAAAAAAAAAAAAACAGGAAGCTGGCAGGATTACAATCAGACATGCCTTCTGCTGAGGGGGCTGGATAAAATATTGCAGTTAGTTTCCCTCTCTTGGCCTCCGCTGTGCCAAAAACAGGAACTTGTTCCACATAAAGGCAGGAAACTCAAGTAGAGTTTAAAAAAGAAAAAGAAGAATGAACTCGGCTGCAGTTTTTATCTACAGTAATGTTTCACTCTTACGACGTGTGACTGTCTTGCGGCGACTCTCCGCCATCAAACTCAGTGGCACATCTGATCGACGTCGCAGCTCGCCTCCGTGTGTGAACCCATATACGACCACGACAAGTATGAACTGAATGTCTGCACTGGAGTTTCCATATTCAGCTGCAGGCACCTGACGCCCGCAAATAGCCACCAAACACTACCCTGGGCCATCTTGGTATCCTGCGCGTCCTCTCTCCTTGCCAGAGGTACGAGGTCCCGAGACCAGAGCCGGGGCTCTATTTATAGAACCAACGCATGCCCAAGTCACACCAGCTGGGTGAATTTGGTAACGGGCCTTCTCGTAGAGTCGCAGCAACATACAGTACTGAGGTCAACCTTTGAACGCCACAGGGCCCTTTCGGCTCCATGTTACAGCCTCGTGATATTGATAGATGCCACTCAACAGTAGCGGAGCTGCACACCGACGTAGCCCGGAGCAACTGACTGACACACTGATCTGTCGCTCAAAGGTTCCACTGGCTTCTCGTCCTGTTTCTGGTGCGCAGAAAAAGCACCGATCCGGCATTAAAGCACCACGTTCAGACTAACGGTCGTTGTGAAGCTGGAGGTGAATGTACCACAATGACAGCATGAGCAGAATCAAATCCTCCTTTGCCGTCATTGATTGCATCCCTTATATGGGATACTGGAAAAAATAGAAATAAAGTCATTTGTTTGCAACATATTTTCAGAGCCACAAAAGCTAAATAACGGCCAGCTGTTTTACTCCTATTTTTTTAATTATTTGACTTAATAAGATTTCATCCTCCAGTGACACATACATGACACAGAAGTTTTGGCTATTGTGAAAACAGCCTGTATTGAAAGAATGCTTCACAATAGATAAACAGAAGAGGATCAGACACAAGAATTCAACTTTGGGGGAGGAGATGAGAAAAAAAATCTGAACAGTGCCCAGTCATGTAATGGATGGACCACCGCAGACACAGGCAGCTTGGTTTTACAGTTGTTTAAATACTGCCTGTTGAGTTTCCATTAATAATGTCCCACAAAGATAAACAAGGCATTTCTATTCTATACTATACACCTTTGCCACCTAATAATGTGCTCAAGGTTTTCAATCAATACACAAGATTTGAAATATGGGGTGGAAAAAAAGGCTTAATAGAGAAGATGTGTTCAACTATTTGTATATAATAAGATAATGACATTTTAACAAGACCCTTTGGCAGTTAATTTCCAAACAAACTCAGATGGGCTTTTACTGAAAAGTGGACAAAGCGCAAACAAGAGACAGTCGAGATAAACGGCAAACATGCAGACAGCAGCACGCAAGACTTAAAGTGAAGCAAATCCCTCTTCAGGTTGATAACACTAACCAAATGTACTGTGGACACAAACTAATGCCAACATTGTTAATGTTCACTTGCCAACTTCGGAGGATTTGGGTAAAATAGTAAGTGACAGAAGAGCTTTTGGCATCAAAAGGAGAATCCAACATCTCTTTAAAAGAGATTATCGAAGGTGTGAGAGATGGGAGGAACGCCCGCATATTACTTACTTAATATTTAAAAAAAATTTTTTAACCAACATTGTGATCTTGTCCAGGTGCAATGAACCACACACAGCCACACACTTGTGTACCAGGAAGGGATGTTGTTCAAAGTCTGTACAAACAAGTGTCACCTTCCTCCCCCTCAATCAATCCTAAATTGACACGATGCTGCAATCAGGAGTTCAGGGGGGTGGAGGTCACCCAGTTTGTTCTTTGGATTTGCTGTGGTTCTGATGACTCAGGTTGTTTGTGATCGCCATGCGACAGAGTGACTTTGAGATATATCAGGCAACTCCGTGACAATGCAGATTAAATCAGTGGCTCGTTGTGGAGACACATAACAGGGGGCAAGTTACACCCTTTACATAAATGCATCACTATACCAACAAGAACGTGTACACCATGCTTCACTTCCTGCAACACTCAACTTTTAATACGTCACATATTAGTTACTTCCACTCTCCAAAGCACTGTCCTGTGGATCATTTGTCCACACTCCTGAACTTCTTGTGCTTTAATTTCTGCGTCCAGACCTCTTATCGGGGTTTTCTGTGTTATTGTTTCTAAAACTGAACTAATGACACCGTTGGAAATCTTTGAGAAAGACTAATGCATCGCCTTGCTGGACACCTGATCGATCTCATCTGGCTCTTTGTGCTGCAGTAGACGAACTTTGACTTGCATGTGTATAAACAATGGCAGCTAACCAGCTGCTTTGTTAGCCGACTAGCTCCGTTAGCACCAACTGACAGCTAAGTTGTTTCTTCGCTCTCCTGCTGAGTTTACTCACCGCTCAGTGCGAGGAGGAACGCGACAAAGGGACCCCGAATCATGAGCGCGTGTTTAAATACGGTTCTTAAACGTATGCTCCCCCACCACCCCCAAAAAAAACAAAGACTTTTGTTTCTCCTTTGCGTCCAAATATGTATTTTTACCACTTAAGCAAACAGCTGCTGGTTTCTTCTTCGCTTCAACGACTGGAGTCACTGTTTACGGTTTAAGTGCAACAGCGCCACCCGCAGACACTTTGTGGAAACTACAACAGGCCACAGCATGCAGCAATGTGATTAACCCAATTATTCTATAATCGCACCTGATAGTTTGCTTTAAAATATGTAATGCCTCCAAAAGCTGCTTGGAAACCAGATGCATATGGCAACGTGCTAGAAATTGTAGGCTTTTGTTTTAAATTAATTGTTCAAGATGCCTGTGTCCATGATGGAAACTAACAGAACAAGACAAACATACTTCTTTTGTGTAACCACCTTTATCTCCATGCCTTGAGGTGAAAACACTCACTTCACTATTATGAGCAGAGGAATAACACTCATGTTAAAACATACTAAAACAAAAAGTTTAAAAGCTGTAAACTACTGGCTGGTCAATTGAGGAGTTATCAAACTGTATAGGATCATCCTGAAAGATCAAAGATCAAGTAGAAATAAATTGAAGATAGGACTGCTTGATGCATGCACAAGTATTAAAAACAAGATACACGCTTTGATTAGAAAGAGACAACCACTCCTGCTTTCCTGCTCAGTGGCCCGACAAAAGTGAGAAAACCTTTGGACTTTATTCATTGAGCCTCCGTTAAAGTTCAACGCTTTACAAACATTGTGACTTGAATTTTTAAATAGTTTTAACAAGAGATATGAAGTTAGAAAGTAGAACATAAAATATAAAAAAAAACAATCTATAATTCATAATGAGGTATGTTGCTGCTTTTTAAGAGGCGTGTCATTTCTGTTTGAGTGTGGCACTAATGTAGATTTTTTTTTTTGCATTTAAGCTTGTGATTTTGAACAACTACTTCCTGATAAACTCGAGGTAAAATATCTTTAGACCTGGTTTTGGAAATCCATTCTTCACGAGCCCAAAGTAGACCGAAGGCGTAAAAACTTGAGGCGTCTGTACTCCGCGGAGCAGTCTTTGTTGTAGGTGTTCTGAGTGGTGCATAGTTCTGTCAAACACATGAAGAGTGTCTGCATAAATCTTGTGACTTAGATCCAAAAGTACACGAGCTCTCAGGAGACGCCAGAGATCAGAGGGCCCGAGGTTTTGCTCGCGTTGAAAGTCTGATTTACACACATTATAGAAAAGCATTTTAAGAAACTCCCTGTAATTTGGAACAGACCTGTGGAAAATAGAAAGGCTCAGGAAAAAAAAAAAAAAAAAGTCACACGAGTTGCACTGGTCATCTGTCTGCATGTGTCCATAGTGTCAGATGTGTTTTGTGATCAGAAAGTCCAGTGAGATGATGTTGCCTTAAAAAAAAAAAAAATCTCTATAGACATTTTCAGCTTTATTCTTTATTTAACCTGCACCCTTTTTCCAATCAAAACAAGTGTGACTACTAAAAAGTCATAAAATCACCCCATGTGCGCCCACTCTTTGCCTCATACGGATCCGTTTTACCGACGAGTGTCACAGAGCGTCGGCGAGCCACGAACGCCACCACTCAACCTGTTTTTAGCAAACGATTGCTCCTCTGAACCGGGGTTATTTTTGTTCCTGTGTAACTCCAGACAAACTCCAGTCAGCTAATGACTACCTCGGCCAAACACGGCAGACGGGGATGAAGCAACCCGTTTAAGCGTTTACCGCCGAGTTCCCTCTCCGACCCAACAGGCGCGAGACACAATTAAGGTGGTTTCGGTCAAATTAAGTTCCCACTGACCCCAGTTTCACTTGATTGAACGAGAAAAAAAAATAAAAAATCAGCGTTAATGAGCATCAGCAGTAACATGACGTCTGTCACTACTGAGCGCACGGCTACTGAAACTGGAGCGTAAAACAAGACCTGAGTTCTCAAACGACTCCATGAAAGCATCAGTTTAATTGCTGCACTGCACTGCCACCTCCACAGAGACGATCCAGTCGATTCACAAACACCCCGAGCATGACTGCACATCCGGCAGCTGCCGAAACTTAAACTGCAATACAGAGGCCGATGTGAACGAGAGCAAAAAGTGTGACACGGGACAGTAAAAGGTATAGATCAGAGGTGTCGGTGTGGGGAGGGGGAGAAACAAAGAAAAAGGGTTCATTCTCAATAAAAGTCCCTCAATCAAAAGACTATACAAACGTATTATACATTATAACAAGTTAGATTACAGCTCAGGTTTTCCTCTGTACAAGTCCTCGTGACCCTTTAAGCTCCTTGGGTCTGTACACTATGGTTACAAAAAAATACATGCTATCGTGGGGTTATCTATGAACAAAGAATAATAAACTCAAGGTAAATGAATAGAGCCAAACCAGAGAAACTCCAGTCTGTAACGATGAGCGGAGAGATTCGACTGGCAGAAAACAAATGTACACTCAAACTGATGCAGACTCAAATCAAAGTGTCGACAACAGGATGACTGTGCTCCTCCATCCAGACGACAAACACAGATCAAACAATGGTACAATATTGAAATATATAAAAGAACAGATATTCAGATGTGAACATTAGTGTGACGGGAGTGCTCAGTGGCGTCTCATTTTCACTTTGCGCCCTGAACTCTCGCGGTGTTTGTCGTAGTCTTGTTTGCGCCTCCAGTAGTTCTCCGAGCTGATGCTGTGACGACTTTGACGAGAGAAGGAAGGATGCCGGTTCTCCTCTTTGTCCATCTCCAGAACCCTCGGCCTGGTGGGGAGACGCATAGCGGTTAATTTTAACACGCTGGACATTGCTTGAATTCTGGAGTTGGATTACTCTTGTGCACTGTGGTGTGGATCCCTGGTCCAGGTAAAAAAAAAAACTACATTTTAACATTGCAGTCACAGAGGCATTGAAACATGGGACAAAACACTTGCTGGAACTGTTGTGACTTGTGTTCAACATCCCTGTCACAACTTATCCAAAGCAGAGCTGTGTGCTGAGCTCAGCATATGGAGGATTCCTGCAGGGGTCATATTAGCAAAAAAACAAACAAAAACAACCTTTACCCTGCTCTGGTCAATTAAAATGCAGCTTTAACGTGTCCATATTTAATTTCAGGAGCAGATGTGAGACACAAACATCTGCTGGGAAGACAACCTGAATTATGATCCATTTATTGTCTAAATGATTCACTTTCCACTTGGAATTAAACGGTTTTTGAGGTGAACAGTTTTCAGCTTGACGTTCGGCTCCATGCAATGAGTAAACATTGAAGACAGTGTGACTGAATCAACTGAAGCACGTCCAGAACAGGTCAAGGACACAGAAGCGCCACACTGAACACGTTCAACAATGGCCACCATAAGGCTCTTATCCAACTGCATGGCTGGGTGCCAGCGTGTTGCCATGTCAAATAACGCTGGCTTCAGCCTGCATATAAAAGTAATAGTTCGACATAGCGCGTGTCAAACTCCTTGCACTCTGTCTGAACTTGTCGATGTTACAAGCCTAACAAACTGCTCTGTATAAGGTTTTAATAGCTTTTTATAAAACATAAGCAGGACAGTGTTTTATTTATTTCTAAGAGGCATTCAGGAATAACAACGATGGAGATTCTTCAATAAACCTTTTGGAAATCAACTCACAGGTGGACATTGGACATGAAATTGCATTGCCAGGTGTAAACTTGGTAAAATCTGAAGTACACCATAACAAAATATGAGTTGGTTTTTTTACTACTCATACTGATTTTAGTTTCAAAAGCATCTCCGGTTGTACTTGAACACAGAACAGAAGGTGTTTACTACCTGTGAGCAGCATCAGGTTCTGCTCTGCGATGAGAGCGTTTGGTTTTCATGATCTTGGTGGCTGCTGGTCTCTCAGGAAGTGAAGAGCTTAAAGGGCTGTCAGAGTCCAGCCTGGGAGCGTCAGGTCTGGTCCTGACAAACACATACGGAACAAAACGTAAAACCATTGAAATTGGAGTCAGATTCTGATTTGATGAGACGTAATAAACACGGTGGCTTACATCCTGAGGATGATGACTGCACGCCGCTCCTTGATGTCTTGAGGCCGGATGCAGTGCGTAATGTCATCAGCAGCATATCCACTGTGAATGGAAAGTGAGCGTTTGGTGACACACCGGGCCTGGCAGGCACACAGACAGTACAAAACAAACAAACAAACAAAAAGTCAAGTCACCTGAGCACCGTGACACTGCCCCTCCTGACGGGCAGGACAAACACCGGCTCCGACACTCGGATGGGCTTGAACTGGAAGCGGCAGCCGAAGCACAGCGCGCTGTCGCTGAAGAAGGACACGGACACGATGGGCCGCGCGAAGATGTGCAGGGGATCCACGTGCGACACGATGCACCCGCCCGGCTGGTAGTCGTTGATGACCGCGCTGTTGACGAACCCCTCCGGGACCACGCCGTTGGCCACCAGCCGCTTGATCACCAGCTCGTGCACCCAGCCCGGGATCTCGTCCACCTCCCCTTTGCGGTACAGCCGCTCCTGACCGGGGCCACGCTTCTCCAGCTGGGCTCCGTACGTGTAGCCCTCCCCGAAGAAGTACTTGTTGCGCAGGGGCGCCCGGTCCACGGTGTGCTCGCGGTAGTGTCCGGCCTCTCCGCTGGCGACCACCTCGTCGATCTTCCCCTCGATGAGGGCGCACTCCTCCGCCGTGAAGATGCTCTTCTGCTGTATGCTGCTCCGCACCCGGCGGGCCTCCTGCTCCCGGAGCTCCGCGCTGTCGTCGCTGTGCCCGTACTCGTCGTCATCGGAATCCCGGTGTTTCCGCTTTCGCGTCTTCCCGCCGCTGTTGCTCGTGTCGTCCACGTACTTGTTTTTGTAGTCGTCCCTGTGCGGCGTCATGGACTTGAGCTTCTCCCTCAGGTCGGAGTAGCCGCTGGCCGCCATGTCGAGCCTCCGCGGTGTGCGCCGCGACGCGGGCTCGGAGCTTAGCGGAACCGCGAGAGCCTTCAGCGCCGCATGTCAGCGCCGGGCCGACCGGGGCTGCCTGCCGGCGAACGGGCGGAAAAGGGTGGACGCGCGAGCCTCTCTCCTCCGCGCGGACGCGGCTAACATCAAGCTAGGCTGCACTGCCGACACGTCCCCGCATTGACGCGGCGGCGTGGAGCGACACTCGCCGGAGTGTGTGCGTGTGGACGGACGGACGGACGGACGTGACCGGGCACTGGAAGGAACGGGAGGCCGCCGGAATGAACGCTGCGTCGACGCCACGCCACACGGAGCCCGCGGCGGGGCTATAAGGCTGCTAGCTGCAGTTAGCTCGGCTAGCCCGGGTGGCTCTGTCCGTCACCGCCTGGAAATACGGACAAACCACGCAGCGACATTTCACACGGGGCCGCTGAATTCCTCAAAAGTCCCGCGCTGCGCTGGACGTCTCCACCCGGTGCGTGGAATACACGGAGGAACAGAAACAGAGGCTCCGGCGGCTGGATTCACACCATCGATACCGTCTCCAAGAAAAACGCTGAAAATAAACTCGTGTAACCTGCAGGAGCCGTGCGCATGCGCAGTGGAGGCCTGACGGCGAGGGGCGGGGCTAAAACTGTTTGGGAGCCCCGAGGACACCTTTTAAATCCACTGGAGGTGATTGTGTCCCACTAACCTCCCATTTGCCTCCAGCAAGCGCACAAGGGGTTATTCTCCACTTGCATTCAACACGTTTGCATTCCTAGACACTTTTATAAAATGTGCACAATCAGAGATTTTATAAATTTACTCCACCACCTCTTACATTGTTGTATTTGCCTGGTTATCTGGAAATTATATAAAGTAGATTATTGGTTCAACAAGACCAATAAAAGCCCCAAAACAACCACGAAGCTGCAAACTCAACACAGACACATTAGAACATCATCAAACTGAGACAAAATTACCACAGATATACTACAAAAAGACACCCAATGTCAAAGCAAAACAAAAATAATCATGCTCTCATTTCAAAATATATAACTATAAAATGCAAGCAATGAATCCGCAGTGAAAAACAAAATAACCACAGTAAGACAAAGAAGAATTAAAATGATTCATAGAACACAAACACAGCCACAAAAATACAATTCCATTTAATGAACATCTGTTCCACAATGACTATATATGATTTTATATATATTAATATCCACTTGCTGCAACAACAATGCAAAATTCCTCTTTGTGACATATACAGGATTATCCTGTCTTATCTAAGATATTTGCAGTAATAGAGAAATAGACACTCAGAACAACCAGTGAATGAATATTGACACAATTCAATTTTAAAGTGAACGCCACAAAACCACAATAGGTTCATACAAGAAACACAATGATAATACAATACCACCATTCAGTGTGAAACACAAAATGACAAAGCAGTAAAAAATAAGAAACACAAATCAACAGCAATGATGCACAAAAGCCATGTGACACAACACATTTTGAAACAAACTATTCTGATGTGAAATAATGATGGAAGACAACATACGAATCTGACACAAAAAAATATGAAAGAATTGACGCCACAACATCCACAATTATGAACACAATCACCAAGTAAGACCCCAAAATACCACAATAATAAGACACACACCTAAAAATACACAAAAACAAATAGATTAAACACAAACAAGTGACACTCAACAAGACATTACATTTAAAATATCACAAATGTCTACAAAAATGTTGAATAAAAAAAAGAGAGAGAGACTTACGGGAATGAAAATAACTATAGTGAAACCCAATTTGACCACAAAGTGGCACTAAAAGACCACAAAGACAGAGCTCTCCAGCGATGAGGGGGAAAAATATCCGGAAAGACAAAAAGAGAAATTGAATTCCCCGTGATGGGAATGAGGAGGTTTCTTCCGCGTCAGACCTCCAGATCACTCTCAGCCAGTGTCTTTTTCTTGAAGGTGAGCATCTCTAGAAACTGAGTGTGGATGAGTGTGTGAAACACAGATTTGGCTACAATCACAATAACCAATAAAGCAGAATTGGAGAGGATGTTATTTTAACAGCAAGCAAAGGAAGACATTAATTGAAAACGTGGAATTTTATGCCATTTTGTAAAAGAAGGAATTCGTTGATTTTGGTCCACAAAATCTAGACATGAAAATACTTATTTTCTGGGTAACATCTCTCATTAAAGCTATAATTTTCAATTTACTGTGTGTATCCACTGTGGTAAATGAAGTGCAGACATATTCACAAAAAACACATATTTTATTCAGTTGAAATATTCTTTACAAAATACGCACCGATGTTGGTGTGACATAACCATTGTGTACACGTTTGGTTTTATACTTGATAAATAGAAAAATAAAAATAAAAATGTTATAAAACTCATCATCATCTCCCTGACTGTTCATTAACAAACATTTTTTATTTACTAAAAGCATCGCAGTAATTGCAATAATCCAAAATCTTTGATAGTATTCACAAAACTAGACCCCCCCCCCAAAAAAAAAACCAACAAAAAAAACTAACTAACCTCAGATGAGCCTTATTTTACATAATCGACTGACGGCTGCTGGTTGGAGGAGGTAGGCTGTTTATAGCGGCTTAAATTCCACGACGTAAAAAGAAAGTTTGTGTGTGCATTTATCGTCGCAGGTGTTCTACAACATGGTGATTTCACTGGGCGGCAGAGTGAGCCTCTTCTCTCTCACGGACATCATGTTTTCCACCTGCATGGCGATGACTCGACACAGCTCCAGGCCCTGTGGACGCAGGGAGGCCACATCAGCACACCCAGACTGGAACACCGGGGGCCAGCGATGAGTCTGTCCTTGCCCCCCCCCCAATCTGTTTACCTGCTCCAGCTGCAGCTGGACGACCCGCCGCGCGTCCACGTCCCCCAGGGTGAGGTCAACGTACGGGTAACTGGTTCCAGCAGTGGGCCTCTGGGTACGGCTGGACTGCACCTCCGCCAGGGGGACCGCCGCCGTCACCTCCTGCAAACATGGAGGCCGCCAACCAAGCATCACCACCATGCACAACCGCGTCTTTCACACTGCAGCTCTGCATCTCGAGCTGAGTCATACACTGATCCGTGTGTGTGTGTGTCCTTACATGTGTGTTTTTGTGCAGGAAGTGCAGACCATGTTGACTGACTGCGAGGATACAGGGAGCGAAGAAAGTGGTGGAGCTGCTGCTGTGGATGTAGAAGAAGGAGGAGCCGAACATGGGGAATGCACTGACCAGGCCTGGAAGCAATGGGGGTGGGGGGGGTGGGGGTGGATGTCACAACCCTGGGACATTTCTAATGCTCTTCAATAGATATCACATCATCAGTCACTTCTCTGTGTCCATGGGAGTGAGATATACTGTATTTCGCCCGCAAGGTGACATTATTACATTTGTGATACATGAAAACATCCAAAACATCCACGGACAGAAAATTAACTCAGGGTCCAAACAAGTTTCCGTATTTCCTTTGCTTTAACTTGACTTCATGTAAATTAGCAGCAAGACGTTTCAGTGGCGTTATAGAGCGACGGGTGGAGTCTGTCTGAATTAAACCTCTCCTCTTGATAAGCACTGCTGATTGTGGCGTCATCGTGCCAAGATCTAAAGAGCCTCCAAGGAGTCTGAGGATAATTAACAAGTCAGGATTCCTTCTGTGTGGAAAAAAAAGAAGCTGCTAAGTCGTCAAGGACTGACCACTCAGCAAATTCATGCCAAGAGACGAGTGTTTGATTCCCCCCCCCCCCTACAAAAAAAAAAAAGTCTCTAAAATGTCATCAGAGGATCTGCAGGTAGCCGTGGTGTCACATTGTGTGTGGCTGCAATTAGACAGCTATTGCACTAATTAGACCGGCACAGGAGGAGTGAAGTAACCTGCTTCTGCCAAAGCAAAATCCTTAGTTTGTTCATGAAGAGCTTGTGCTCATTGACCGACTTGATAACTTCAAAGAAAGAATAAACCACATCCCGATGATTTTTAAATGGAATGTCTGATTTAAATCTATATAACAATTATTTGAATTGTTATTTTTTTTTAAAAATTCAATTCAATCACAAAACTAGATTGGGAATACAATTTGATAATGCTGCATTTG
Organism: Blennius ocellaris; assembly: GCF_963422515.1. Classification (NCBI taxonomy): domain Eukaryota; kingdom Metazoa; phylum Chordata; class Actinopteri; order Blenniiformes; family Blenniidae; genus Blennius; species Blennius ocellaris. The sequence goes on along the minus strand of NC_137652.1, from coordinate 5,236,176 downwards.
ATAGAATCTGCACACTTGCATTTCCTACATGATCAAATCTACTCATAATCACAGAGTAATATTGATTATACAACTTAATGGAGACCAGATAAGCAACACCAGTGCAATCTTATGTTCACCAGTACAACATCTTTTTATATAAAGTATATTTCTATGTAATAAACAATAATGCTGCCCAATGGAGCATTTAAACAACATAAACTGTCTTCAAACTGAATTCATGCTTACTATAGCTTGGTGATGACGAGAGGATTTTTCAGGATTTCTCTTGCTCCTGTTATTCACCAATATCTTCAGTGATCTATCCATTTATCCATCGAACCATCGAACCATCTATCCAATGCATCTATTGATTTTTCCTTCACCTCTGGAAACCCACGTTATATGACATTGGGGCAAAAATGAGGACAGACCCTCAGTCTTCCACAGAGTTCGGGTTCGGGTTTTAGACTAAAAGAAGAAGTCATAGTATGTGGAGATAATCCAACATGCATAGGAAAGAGTTGTTTTAAAAAAAAAATGTATTACAATGTGGCTGGTATCGACGACACTTTGATTCAATTTTCCGTCCGTTGTTCCCCCCCCCCCCCCCCCCGCCCCCGCATCGTGAACGGTGATCTCACCCAGAAACTGTGCTCGGGCCTGGTGCGGGTTCAGGGACTGCACTTGCTGCGTGTGCTGCGTCACCATGGTAACCCACTGCTGGGGGGGCTGCTTTTTGAACAGGGGTGTGGCGATGTACTCCGATAATTCGTGTCTGGAGGAGAGAGGAACAGTAACGCAATCTCAGATAAACAGGAGTCGGTTTCACCCTGTGATTTTTCAACATTTCTCCAAATGATTTTACACAACCCAGTGAGCTGCTCTGCTCCGGTTTTGGCTCCGTGTGTGGGAGGAAAGAGACGCCGATAACAGCGGCGGGGGAAAGAAATCATGGAAGAGTTTTTATATAGCTGAAGAAGTTGGGAAAAAAAACAAAAAAAACAACCCACTACAAATAATAACTGAACTACAGTCTGGCCCTGTATTTATTGAGCTACTGTAAGAGAAGCCAGGCAACAATCTGTTAAAACTGCCAAATGAACTACGTCATTTTATGTGTTTAACATGTTCCAGTTTCATAAGTGTTACATGCACCAAAATTCATTTCAAAGAAAAGATTAGAATGAGGTGTACAAAACAACGTGGTGGGTTTGTTTGTTTCTGCTGAAGCTGTTTGGGAAGGATATTAAGTTACATAAACTAATATAAAGCAAGAGTTCAGTTACTTTATGTACCACCAAAAAAAAAAAATATATATATATATATATATATATATGTATGTATATATTATTTTATTTATTTATGTATTTATTTTATATATCCTCCTTGTCTGGCTTCTTTTAAATATATATATATATATATATATATACAAGGAGTGGAGTATGGCTGGTTCAGGGAAGCAAAGCCTTTGGCTGTGCACATCGATGACAGGCTGTCCAACGTCATGTATCATCTCAGAGAGAAGCGACATTTAACGATAGAAAGAAAACGAAAGGGCTGTATTTTAGAGTTTTATATGTTCTCAGTATAATTTTATTGGGTTAAAGGGAGTCAATTATATTCTGAGATATTTAAAAGAAAAATTCTGCAGGTCGAGAACAGTTTATAGTTAAACAAGTCAAAAATGGACATTTGCTCTGAAACGCATCCACATTCTGCCGTCCTGGAGTCGTGCACAACAGTAACGTACACAGGTTACTGTTGGTTAATCACATGGTGCTTGACTGTCAATAAAATGTGCAATCCGAACCGTGGGACAGCAAATAACGGTAGGAATGTGGGTGAATTAAACAAAGGCAGAAAATATGAAATTGTGCGGAGTGCTTTTATCCTTTCACACGTCGCAACTTGACTCGTAAACAAAAAATTTTTTTTTTTTTGAATGGAGCATTGACTTTATGGGTAAAAAATCTGGCTAAATGTTGGAGTATAAGCTGATGCATCTGTGTTTCATGAATGCTCAAGACGATAAGACGTGCAACTTGAGGCACATAATAAACAGCTTCTTGCTCTCTGTATATTGATCGCAGGCTGGCTTACTTTATCAAGGAGGATTTTATAGTGTTAGTTTAGTATCGGCCTGATATAAAATCAATATTAACGTGATGAACCGGTGGGGATAAGAGTAATAAAGTGGACTCCTGACAGGTGTAAAAGATATGGAACTATAGGCAGAATTTGCCGGCCGTCCACTTTGGCGGTGATGAGGAATAAAGCTGAATCACTCTCTCAGTGGTGTGGTTCGCTCACATGCTGGGGATGAAGATGATGTCTTTGGCTTTGTGCTGCAAAGCCGCCAGTTTGGAGATCTGGTGGAACTGCTGATCGCTCACTTTTCCGTGCGGGAGAACATTCAGGAGACCTTTGCGATAATCCGGAAGGATCTAAGGGTTCACGCACAGTGAAACACACACATACGTGAGTGGCCGGCAGGTTGTATGTGAAACACCGACCGTCGTACCTGGTTGTAGTGCATGGCGACACAAAGCTCGTTGTCGAACTTGAGCGGCTGAGTCCAGACGACCCGTCTGAACCAGAAGCTGTAGTTGGTGTCCACCAACTCGGCCTCTGTCGCCACATCCAGGATGTACTCGTGTTTGTTCAGCGGACGCACATTCTGACCTGGGAACAGTGAAGCAACGGTGTTCACTTTTTATACCGCTTCTTTTTTGAGATCCCAGGGGATTGTGAGTCAAAGCACAGTACAAAGTGCAGATCCATCCAGCCATCCAATATTTCACTTTGTTTTGTTTTTTTTGCTTTATTTTTTATATGTTTAGCATATCAGTCATGAAAATAAAAATTCCAGCATCTCAATATATTTTATTCCAAAATGTTAGATTTTTTTTAGTATTTTCTTTAACTCAAGCCATAATTATTCAAATATAAATAAAAATTTTTTTTTTGAAACACTTAAGCCATGAAATAAATATTTCTTTTGGAGAAAATATTCAATATTTCAACATTTTTCTGTAGGATGTTCACACTTTTATAAAATGCTGTCATATGTATTTGTAAAACGGTCAATACATTTTTTTGAGTGTGTCTAATAAATTGTCACGATTGGTGTTTTTTTTGTTATAGTTATATGTGAATATATGTAAATGTGTATTGTAAATGTTATGTAACTCCGTGTAAGTATCTTTATCCATTCTTTTTAAATCGACGCTGTCCAAAACCCCCCCAAAAACAAATGCCTTGTACGCTGAACATACCAGGAAATAAAAGACTGTGATTAAGTGGTCGCGTCAAACAATACACATATATACATTTATAGCAAAAGAGCCCTGATGCGATTTATCAGACTCATCTGGTTGTGTGTATTTCCGTTAATGTGAGTCGCGTAAGGTGCAATTTTTACAAGTTTCCCAAAGCACCTTGTAAAGCATCACCTATCTCAGCGCTTCACAAAACTACTTCGTCATGCTTTCTTTGACTGTCATCAGCTCAACATTGTGCTGCGGTGAGCACCGCTGTCTCGCAGCGTGTGTGTCTCCCTCTGTGCTTGCTGTGTGATGGATGGGTGACCCGTCCAGTTTGTACTCTGCCTTCAAGTACAGTCAGCTGGGATCGGCTCCCCACGGCTCGGGATTGGATAAAGTGGCACAGAAGATGAAGAAGATTTACGAGACGCAGCGGAACTGTTGAGTCTCCAAATACTGAGATTTGCAAGACACAACTCTTACTTATTTGAATTTGTGCCTGTTTATGCTCAAATTAAACATGTTGGAGCGAGTGCAGCCAAAGAAATCACCTGCGTCTGCGTCACGTGTAATGATTTGTTAGTACACTTATGTATGCATTTCGCCCATTGAGGGTTTCCAAATGTTTTGCTCAGCATTTGATTTGACCTGCACTAACAAAAACAAAAAAAAACCAAGCAGAAACTACAGGCACACATGCTCTGAAATGTCATGTTAGTAGTGGAGTAGCCCCACGCTGAGCGGCCCGCTGTGCTTCAGAATAGAACACGAGCAGGAGCAGCTGCCAGCTGTTCTCATGTGGAGATATTCAACCCTCAAACATTCAGCCCAGAGTCCCCCCCCTATAACCCCCCCAACCCCCCAAAAAATCAAAAACCCCAAAAAGGCTAAAGGCATAGAAGCATTATTTCTGGAGTCATTTTGAGAAAACAGTGTGCAGCACATGGTGATTCAGCAAGTGTCTTCTTTGATCGATTGCAGAAAAAGTGAAAAAAAAAAAAAAAAAAAAGATCCAATTTACTGTGCATTCACTCAGCAAACGGAGCAGGAACAAAGTGCGGAAATCAGACGGATTAACAAAAGTTTAGATTGTGATGTTTCGTTATACATCAAGAGTGTCGTGTCGGGAAGCTTGCACATAATAAAGAGGGACGGCTGAACACTGGGGTGTGATTGGCAGAGTTTCACCAAACTTGTTTGTGAAATGATTATATGATATTGAGAGCCACCCCCACTCCCACCCGCCCCCCCCCCCCCCACCCCCGTTGTTTTTGCTACGACAGTCTCATCACGACTTGAGAACATAATGACTTTCTCCTGCAGCTCGAAACCAGAGAGCAGGCTGATATGTGATCTGTGAGCGGATCTGCTTCACGCATGACGCTGTTTAGTGTGTGTGTGTGTGCGTGTGTGTGTGTGTGTGTGTGTGCATGTGTGTGTGTGTGTGTGTGTGTGTGTGTGCACCTCTGTTGGTCACCAAAAACACGGCATACTCTTCCATGGCCTCCAGCCGGTGTAAGCCCATCTCATAACACAGTTCCTCAATCACCTCCAGGGCAACCTGAAAAACACAACATAAGACGGCGGAGTGGGTCAAAAGCCTCCCCGCACGCCGGACGCCACCGTCGCCGGCTGCTCAGCACTTACAGAACCGGTTTTGATTTTCACATGGCGTTCGATGCCTCCAGGAAAGAGAAACAGCTGGCGTTTGGAACTCCGTCCCGCCTGAGGAAAGGCAAACACACACTCACAAAGTGTCCCGATCTATATATACCGTATACTGTAAATACCCGGGCGGTGACATCTAAATGCAGAGGATACAGTAAATCACTGCAAATTTAAGACTGGCTGCTTCATGCTGCACGGAAAATATGATGCACTTCAAGATACACTGAGATCTAAATCACTTGATTGCTCTGATGAGGCTTTTCATGGTTCACATGTTCTTTGTGCAGCCATAAGGAAGTTTTCCTTTCAAAGGGTGATTTTTAAATTCGAGTAGAGCCTCTCGCCATTGATTTTGCATTGATTGTGAATTCATGTGGTTTTGAAATTGCCTCAGTGTGTCTTACAATTGAATTCTCTTTCAGCATGTCTTCGGCCTTCTGCTCGTCCTAAAAGCTCTTTTCATTTGTTATGCTGTTGTTGCTAATATTGGTAGTGTATTTTTCTGCTCTGATTGTGCTTTAATTAAGCTTCCATTATTTTAAGATGTGGTTTCGGGATACATTTCATTGGTTTGACTTATTTCTTTTTTCAGTTTTTTTCTTCTTCCCCACAGCTCTGAAGATAACTAATATGAGTGTCTCGTTAAGCTCCCCTCTTTAAGGCAATCAGCCCAACAGCTCCAAAATAAATTTTTAAAAATGGCTTGCAAGTCTCTTGTTGCATCTTTGAAATATGTTACCAACAAAAAAAAAGCCGTGCGCTGCACGTTTGGCCAAGTGTTGCTGAAACAGGAGTAAAAAGGTGCACTTGTTGGCAAATATTTGAGACGACGGTCCCCAGCAACACTGCAGCCATGTAGATTCTCCCATAGTCTTTGAGTTGCGTTCTGGGGAGGTTTTGGATTAAGACCGTAAAGCTCTGTGAACGTAAAACCAGCCGATTGTTAATCAAAACAGATTTGGTCTTTTTCCGTGTCAAAGAAAAGTGTCAACGCTGGAATAAAATCAGAGATCAGGCATGTATGCACATTTTCCTCAAATGACTTTTAACGTTTTACGTCTCTCATGTGACGTAGAGGATCTTTGCCAGGGGTGGAAGGAATTCGCTTATAATATTTCTGTAATTAAGTGTTTGTGGTAATTGCGTTCATGAGCATGTCTCTATAATTTAACTTCAGTAGTTGGAAAATCGCAAATTGTCTCTTGAGCATGAACACAACTTGATATCACATTAAAACCTATTAAATCATCATTTTTGTACACAATATGTTGATTCTTTGAACGGACATTTCGATGATAGGAGGAAACACAGACCATCATCGCCTTCAGCTCCATGCTGCTGGGGGGAACAGTGCGACCACCATACTGGAACGTCTTCTTCAGGTTCTGCTCGCACGCCTTGGCTATACCTGCGGCACACGAAAAGAAACATTTACGCCCCAGCGATGGCTTTGCTGGCGCGCGCCGGTTACGTAAAACGCCTTTTGTTTCTGTGTGCCCGCGCGGTGTTTTCACCCTGATACTGTGCGCCGGCGCTGCGGGAGGCCTGCTGCAGGTATTTCAGCAGGAAGGGTTTGAGGACCTCGGAGCAGCGGTGGAAAGCAGTCAGGATGTACAGCAGCCTCCAGCCTCGCTGGCAACTGTCACTGCGGAGCAGCAGAGGAGTGCCGCGCACGCAGACACACACACACACACACACACACACACACACACACACACACACACACACACACACACACACACACACACACACACACACACACACACAAGATCACAGGCTCAGTGACGAAAGAGGCTTGTAGCGTGTGTCAGTGTGTGGCTCGCATGCCGTTAATGTGCCTCCAGCTGACTTACGGTTTGGAGCTGGTGTTAGTGGTAAGCTGTTTGAGGAGCTGGCAGTAAGCCTCATCCCTCATCAAGGTGAACTCTCCTATGAGCTGAGGACCCACACACACACACACACACACACACACACACACACACACACACACACACACACACACATATAGAAAAAGTGTCAAAGAGAAAATCACAGCTCAATAAATAATCATGTGCATGATTACCTTGAGGAAGGTGCTGACCACTTCCTGTTCCGTCAGGCCCCGAGGTGTAGAGTCGCCCATGAAACGCATGACGGCTACACGAATTACACAACAGGACACACACACACACGCACGCACGCACGCACACACACACACACACACACACACACACACACACACACACACCCACACACACACACACACACACACACACCAACAAAATATAAGCGCTGACGTGCAGAATGTGCCGACAGATTCAATGCGCCATTGTGTCATTTCTGTTCATATGACCTCGTAGGACATATTGAGAATTTTCACTTAAGAGCTTAACAATCTGCACGACATCCTCGTCCCTCAGGCGCCGAGTTCACACGGGGGAGGAAACCACAGAGAAATCATCGGAGGATTGGAAGTGCCAACGAGGAATTCTCTGCCGTCAAGGCCGGACAGACGGGTAAGATGTACCACGCCACGGGAACATTTTAACCAAGCACGAATAGGAGCCCGAGTGTAATCAGAAGATGTAACTAGAGAAGAGCCCAGAGAAGGTGAGAACTCACACAGGAAGAGGTCGGCTGCCACTCTGTTCATGGCCGGGTCCGTGAACTCGATCAGAGACTCTGTCAGAGGAGTCTGCAGAGGAGAAAGTCACACAAGTGAAGCTGAATGCGAAAACACCTTGACGAGCTGGTTCGTAAGCGATGACAAGACGACGGTACCTTGGAAAACTTGATCATTTCAGTGGGCTCTCTGGAGTCTCTGTTTTTGCTTTTGCTCTTCAGGGAATCTCTGAGAACAGAATCAGTCACAGCGTGAAGCTTTCGGATTCAAACAGCTCCCGTCATTGCGTCATTATCACTGCTGCACTTACTGTACACGCAGTTGTCAGTTGGTGAAGGTGGAGTTGATTGAACTACTTTACATGCCGGGAACTGCTTTTATATGCTATACCTTTTCGCACACCGTTGCTTTTTATATCCCTGTGGGTAAGATGTAGACCTGAAGGGGATCCTGACTGAGCAGCAAGGGGTCAATGAAAAATTACGAATAAAAGGGAAACTACGGTACAACATGCATGTCGAGTGGCACAGCGGAAGCGTGCTGAGGCGGTGACTGTGGCTCATAATGATCCTCTGCTAAACCCCGTTTCCTTTGGCCTCGAGCGGGTTGTTGGCCTTTTTAAGTTACAACATCCAGGACACGTGTTTCAGCTCTGAAATTAACATGAGTCGATATATCCGACTCACCATTTCAGTGTGATTCTTTCTTTGCATGAATTCTTAAATTTCTAACACGCTTGACACTCTACTGCTTGTTCTTCTTCTTGTTCCAAACTACAAGTGGAAAAACTTCCTGTTTTCTTGGATGCGGCCCCTACACTCTGTTGTGAAAGTCAGGCTATGAAGCGACATGAACTGAAAAGTGCTGTTTTCACACGGTGCATGTCACACCAAACTTGTGTAAATGTTCTTTCGGCTTGAGAAGATCTGTGTGTTTGTGTGGCGCTCTCACCCTTTCCCGCTGGGGGCCTGTCTGAAGTATTTTTTGGCGAACTCCAACATGTCGTATTTACTGTCCTGCAGGGCCCGCTCGTCCAGTTCTCCATCACCAAACCCGTCGAGAGAAACCTTCTGAAAGGCAAGGAGTGACAATGACAAACAACCTGAGTTCCGCTGGAAAGGCAGAGAGAAAGTGTGTGTGTGTGTGTCCATGCATGCCGGCTAACCTCGATCGTTTGATCTATTTCATGCGCGGCCATGGTGGACGCTACAGCAACGGCAACGGCCGATGAGACGGCAAACTGGCCCGCTCCACCCCGAGGCTCCGCCTTGCGGTCCAGAGGCAGCGACAGAAAGTCTGGTGGAGCGACGGGATGGACACACTCGGCCGGGAAGCCCCCCGGGCGGCTGAACACGGCACCGAACTTCCAGCCTGACGCAGAAACACAGAGCGGAGGGATCATGAGCGTGCATCCTCAAACAGGTTTTTCCCTCTGCTTTAAGCCCCGATCACTATCTGCCTTTCCCCTTAACAGCGGGCCTGCTTTTCATTTGAATGGCTTTGATTCCTATCTGCACCGATTTCTTTATCATCTACAAGACTTGACTCTGTGCCCCCTGCTGCGCTGATAACCTGGCACATAATGCCGGCTTTGCTCTAATCACAGTCACTGCACACACCGGGCTCTCTGCCACTTTTGACACTACTTTTCTGCAAATTAACACAAATTAACCTATAGATAGCTTAACCTTGGTCTGGTGGAATATCGGTCCTTATGCTTTATCTTATGCTTTAAGTAATAAAAAGTAGTAGCTGGGTGGGTAGTGGAAAAAGCGCCATACCTCTCGATTATGCACCAATACTGCATAACATTAGGAGCATGGGCATCCTGACTGGTCTGCAGCCACATACCCTCATTATTAACAAATTGCAAGAAACTATGTATTCTGAAAGTTTGATATATTAAACAGAATTTACTTCTGCAGTAGTTTAAGTTACCATACAGCAGTTTTTACTCTGTTGGGTTTGACCATACAGGTTCACCTGAACTATCCATGTGCATCAATGAGCCTTGGCTTCTCCTAACTCTGTCACTGTTTTTTTTAGATTTACTTTGACCCCTGTTGACAGATACTGATCACAGCAGACATGGAAAACCCCACAATAGACGCAGTGTCAGAGATGTCCCGACCCAGACGTTAAGCTATTACACTTTGGAACTAGTAATGCATGTCATAATACAGACGTATTTGATAATATTACCCTCACCTGTCAGTGGTTATAATATACATATTGATGAGTTTAAGAGGCACAAATTTATGAATTCAGAGGAATTACATTTCATTTTACAATTCCTCTCGGCTTTACCAAGCGTTTTAGCTTTTTATTTTCACCTCCTTTATGTTGAAGCACTTATCCCGATTAAAAAAAGGTCTGGAAGAAAAAGCTGCGAAGTAGTGAATGAAGCAAAGCATGTAGTTGCTAAATACCTCAAGATTTCCCAAAGGGAGCCGACGGATGTCAAAACAGAGGTAAATACAGAGATCAGGCTGAAGTCACATTTATGAATAAAAAAAACCTCAGTGTAATGGATGTGTAAATAGAAGAAGTTAACTATAGTCTTTTTGAAACAGGCAGGCAGACAGACAGACAGGCAGACAGACAGACAGACAGACAGGCAGACAGACAGGCAGACAGACAGACAGACAGACAGGCAGACAGACAGACAGACAATGGGAGCAGGAAGTTGCCTTGAACGTTCCCAGTTTAGAAAGAACCAAACGTCAGAGATTCGAATGTTACATTAGTCTGCATCCGGCACTCTGTGCACTTTTTATTAATGAAAACGTTTGAAAGCAGATCTCAAGGTCTGAATAAAAAGCCAACGCATCACAGTAAATTAAAAATCTGTGTGCAGGTGCACTTTCATCGCCGCCTGTGTAACTCAGCGTCAGCTTGACGTGACATATGTGATCCTTTTTTCATCTCTGACGTCCTCAAGGAATGGCATGAGTCAATATTTTTTCAAATTGTGTCGCCACTTTCCATTGGGAAAATACATTTTCTGATACAATATTGTATTTAAAGAATGCCGAAGGCTATGTCGCTGCATCATTTTTTTCCTTGGTTTAAAAATAACACAATATCTCCAGGGTACACGCGCACAGTCCAGCTCGGTAAATCGTTCAGAGCTGTCTCTCCGAATTGACTTTGGCCGTGATGCTGAAATTGAGGTACAATTTACCAATATGGCAGGTTTATTGATCCATTTTGCTTTTTTTAATGAAAGTAAGTCGATTCCATGAGCACTCACCAAAGTCTTGTGTGTCCCTCTTCAACTCCTCCAAAAACACCACCTTCCTCCTCACCACACAGCCGTAGCTGTGACCTGGACGGCAGATTCAAGCGCTTAGATCACAGGTTCAAATAAAGTGCAACACAAATCCTCCACAGCCGACGCTCACCTTTCTCCAGACCGTCCATGACCTGCAGCCTGATGATGTCCCCTTTATGGAAGCTGAGCATCGAGCGGTCGTCTGTCACAAAGTTACGTTCTGCAACCACGTAGTCCGAGTCCTGAGGAGAAATACCACAATGACACAATCTCTTCCTTTAAAAAAAAAAAATATAAAAAAATAAATAAATCACATAGGACACTCACAAAGGGTTAAATTTCCATCTGGACTGAAATAGTAAGGAGGGCTGCTACAGTATGTGATGAAAGGTATGAAATGAATGGGACCAAAATGAAAGTCTCAATAAACTATTCAAAAGGAGTGTGAATACTTTCAAGCTGATAAATCACTCAGCTGTTTTCCCTGTTACAGAATAACAGTGATTTGGCCTGATGGGCTGTTTTCCTAGAAAAAGGTCTTAAATAAGTGGGCCCATCCGATATTCAGGATGATGTTATGTCGAACTCTGCAAACATGCCGAATAAAAGCAGCAGATACCAGACAGAGCGACTCCTTTGAATCGTTGCGTCTCAAATGCATCGGATGCCACAGTGACATGGAATGTCTGTCGAATTTATACAAATTCTCTCACAAAATTTCCCTCAAGAGTCTGAGGTGAATTTGAAATCCCAGTAAGTTCAGAATTCCACCACTCTAATAATTTATTGAACGTGAGAGCTCAATACCAAGGCTTGACTGAGACGCTGCATTGAGGAGAATTGAAAAAACGGAATTGAAAGTTCCTCACTTCCCATTTGTTTCCTGCGCTACTGTGCAATATACTCTACCTTTTTGATTTCACTGATGAAGGTGTCTATCAGATGTTTGACCTGGAAGGCCTTGGCGGAGAACAGGATGAGCTTTTCACTGCTCAAATTGAACTCCAGCATGTTTTCCGACGGGATGGTGACAAACAGGATGTCTGCATACCTTAAAATAAAGTTGACAATTAATTGAAAGAAAATCACGATTCAAGATGGTATCTTGTTATTCACAGTATGTGAATGATGACAGTTGAATATTCTGGCTTTTTGCTTTTCATCGCTGTGCAAATCATTTTATTCGGCGTGAATATCCGTGACTGACACCTGCGTTGTTGCTGACTCAGAGCCGTCATGCACATTTTTATTGTTTAATTCTCCCTGATGAAACAAAGCCAAAGAACTGCCAGTGTCTCTCCAAAAAAATGTAAGAATAGAACACCACATACGTGTAGGGTCGGAGGACTCTGAAGTAATCTGGGGCTGCAGCGCTGCTTTTCACAGTCTTTAGCAATTTGATGCCACTGTGGGAAACTGATAGCACCTGCACACCTGTTCCCACACTTCCCTGCACACACACACACACACACACACAAGGTGAGGTTTAATAAGAGCGAAATCAACACACTGACTCCTCCTCCGGCTCTGCTCACCGAGGCAGGGAAGAGTCTGGAGAAGTATATTTCCCAGGTTTCTCTGGCTGCGGCGACAACCGTCTTCTTCACGTGCTCCTCCACCGGGTCCATGTTCTGTTCGACACCGTGTTTAGCTGCCATTCGCACAAACAGAAACAGCGGCTCATGAATGTCAAAGGGATGTGTTTGGAAATCGAGCGCCGGGCCTTGAAAAAAAAAAGAGAAAAGAGAATGTCTCGAGGAAGAGCAGGCAGACTACCAAAAAGAGCTTTCATTTTCTGCCTTTCATCACGGGTGATGCGCACACACGCCTCCGACAGGGTGTCGTTCACTATCTGGAGAACAGGGGAAGAGGGGAGGCACGAGGAAAGGAGTGGAGAAAAAGTATTAGGAAATTTATTCCACAATTTATTTATTTTTTTTAAATTAGACCATAATGTTGAATAAAGAAAGAGTTGCCTGTTTGAAAATGAGATCCAGCACCAGAGGATTGTTGAAGCCGTCTTTGGGATAGAAAACCTGTTGAAAGAGTTCAAACACTGAACTCATGATCGTTTTACGGATGATAATTAATCTTTTTTTTGTTGTTGTTTTTGTTTTGTGTTGTTTCGTTGTTTTTCGTGTGTGTGCCCACCTCCTTCCTGAGATACAGCCTCCAGGAAACGTTGGTGTAGGTGTAGTGCTCCTCATTGGCGCTCTGATGAAGTTGTGTCTGGATGGTTTCCGTCTCCACTGGAAGCTCTCGGGAAACTGCACCAAACACACATTCTCTGCTATTTTCTTCCAGCAATCTCGTTCCCGCCACGACAAAATAATACTTTATTGTTGGAATCCTGATGACAGAAATGAAAGATTTGCCCTCCACCTGCTGTAACAGTGAATGCATGTTACTGTCCTCTTAACCTTAATTTATCCTTTTTAATCTTGCGACTTAAATTGGTCAATCTACACTCAGCCAGACGATGATTGGGATGCTATGTTGCTTTAAACAATAGAGTTGTTATTATTTTCTCTGTGACGTTGGCATGCCTGGCTTTTCTCCAGACGCCCAAAGCTTAAAGCTTGTCCTCCACACAGAGTGGTGGTGTTATACAGTACATCTGACAGGCAGTCGCTGCACAACAGAGCAAACTCTGTGTGTTTACAGAGGACCTTCGCACGCCACTGGGGACTGCTGGTTTGGCCCGACTGTTGTGGATCAGGAACAGAATCTCTCTCGGGGCTTTTCATGCGATTGCCGCGGCGGACTAATGAGTGCGTGAACTCATCAGTTTGTTTGGACTGTCGGCTGAGCAATATATAGACAGATAAATGCTCCTCGTGCAGAAGGTCCAGCAGAAGGTTTGGTGAATCAACAGGGGAAAGAAAGCGGCAAAATGCCTCTGAAATATCGAGAATTATGAGGTACTGAAGCGTAGTACTGATTGCATTACAACTCTAAGAATACTCCCAGGTAAATATGTTTGCTTTTTATAAAATACTAATTTATTTGGGCTTTAAAGTTGAGAGAAAAGATAAACACATTAAATGAACATATGTTTTGCGGTTGTTCTTCTGCTCAGTGGTTTCGTTTTCCCACGTTTGATGCCGTAGAGTAAAAATAAAACAATAAAGCATGAATTAAAAATGGCACCCTTTGGCTTTGTGTGGTAAGAAATGCACGGAGCACAACATTATACACAATCTGTTCTTCTGAGAGGGAGGCAGAAGATTCAACCAGAGCAGGAAACTCCATATGCTTTTCTTTACTTTGGGGGGTTGTGAGTACCTGGGGGAGGTTTGGCGATCGGCCGATCGGGAGCTTTCGTCTTTACGCTCTTGGTGGGTTTGAATCCCGCCTCTTTCATTGCAGATGCAGAGGGCGAGGGGGCGACGGGACGCTTGGGCTGCAGGACACAAAAACCTTGCCTGGTAATGTGTAACATGCACTTTCAAGGAGCGTCGTCCATCAATCAGACATAGTCAGGTTTGTACCTGAGGAGCAGGAGGGTGCTCCATCTGGGGTTTGAGGATCTGGAGAGCTTCATCACGCGCCGTTTGCTTCTTCATAAACTTCCCCTCTGGCCTCCTGCACACACCCACACCAACCAACCTCAAACTTCAGCTGTAAGGTGTTTTAAGTACAAATATAATGTGTGTAACATGAGCGTGTATATTTGGTGTCTTCATTCAATTTAGGCCAGACTCACAGCATGTGACTGATCATAGGATTAACCACTGTGCTTTATGCATAAAGAACAGAACTTCAAGTTCGGGACATAGTTGTTATGTATGTTTGGTTGTTTTCCGTGAGTGTGTGCCTGTGTGTATTGCGATTGCGGGGACATAAAGCTAGTTCACCCACTGACATTATGGAGATTTATTAACCTCTTTTACACCGAAAATATAGTCCCCATTAAAGAAAATGTGTACATTTTTAAGTGCAGACTTGATTTAAAGCTAAACTAAAGTTAGAGTGTGTGTGTGTGTGTGTGTGTGTGTGTGTGTGTGTGTGTGTGTGTGTGTGTGTGTGTGTGTGTGTGTGTGTGTGTGTGTGTGTGTGTGTGTGTGTGTGTGTGTGTGTGTGTGTGTGTGTGTGTGAGAACCTCACCTCTTACCAGGTGGCAGTGAGTCTGGTGGCGGCGGTGGGGAGTTGTACCTTTTGATGATTTCTTTATAATAATATGAAACAGATCGGCGAAGAGAACATATGAATTATATTGCATGATAGTTTCTTTCTGTGTCAAAGTGATAAACTTATAAAAATCTATGAACATTTCACTGTATTTATGATATTTATGATGTGGTTTATGGGTGGGGTTTTTTATGCTAAGTTTTTATGGTTGTTTTTACATGAACTACTCGATGTGCGTCGTCTTAGATTGCCCCCGAGGGGATAATGAAAGTTTCTTGAATCTTAAACAAATGAACTTTACACAACATTGAAGAACCTGTAAACGTAAACATGTTAAGTAGACTACCTTGGACGTCGTGGCTGGGGACGAGGTGGTCTGCAGAGCGAGGTGAGTATTTCACCACCTCACCCACAGGAGGAGGACGAGTCGTCACGACTGGAGCTAAAACACACAAACAACACAGCTGAGACCTTCTATGCAGAGCAAAACTAGTAATTTCTCGACGAAGCACTATTATTCAGTCTCTTGCCGGCTTTCTTGCTCTCTCTTACCAAACTTCCTGGCTGGTTTGTCCTTGTTTATCGGAATGCCTGGAGCCTTTCTCCGAGAGACGCTGTCCTTCTGCGAGAAAGAAACAGACAAAGGACGTCACTTAACATTCTGCTTTAAATTTTCCTGCGCTTTGGATGAAGTCACATCAGACGTCTCTTCAGGGACCTTCGTAAACTTGCAGAATTATGGTTTTATTGCACCACGTTGTACAAGGAATTTGTGAGCATTTTAGAGAAGAAAATTATTTGTTTCTGCTTAATTGTGTTTTCGCTTTTGGAGGATGAGCCCATACTGTGCCCACCAGTCACTGCAACATTATCAACTAAATACAATAAGACACACACAATTCTAGTTACTCCAGGCATCTAATTCTAAATATATGCTTAGCCTTTATATACTGTCAGCAACCGTAGTACTATTCCAAGTTGATTTGATCATGTTAACTCATCTATTACAGAATAAATTTGCCCAATGGATTATGCCACATCTCATTAAAAGTAGTAGTTCGTGGTTTAATGCTGAATTTACACGTTTTTCCACATAATATATTATTGGAAAAGGCTACTGGGATGCATAAACAATTAAAATTGAATTGTGTGCACTCATCAGTTTCCACTTAAGTTTATCTTATATGTTAATTAGTCTCCACTAACTTACAAACTTACAATAATAAATTCAGTAATAGATTACGTTTTAGAAAAAGTAAATGCTTAATATATAAATATTTTTCATGGTACTGTACCCCCACCCCCTCAAAAAAAAAAAAGAAAACTCTCTCATGCCCCCATCCCACAAGTTCAGAAGTACTGCAATACATTAAGTTTGAAATACATATAGTGTAATTCAATAAAGTGATCAATGGTTTTACCCGCTTCTCATTCATTTCTATCAGGACTGTTTAGACATTTTTTTTAATAAAACTAACATACAGGCATAAGACGTCCCCTTGAACCTCAGATTTTTTATACCGAATATGTCTTTCCTTCAAAACGCATAAAAAAACCCACACAATATAACTGTTGCTGAGGAAATAACCAACCCCTCGTCATTTTGAACTCACGGGTCACCAAAGAAACTTCATAAAAACAAGTTTCAAAAGCAAAACCTTTTGACTCCTAATTGCCTCACTGTTCAATGTCCCTGGTGACAACAGTGAAGGAGAGGCCGCGGCCTCACCCCGCCGGGGACAGCAGACATGACTCAGCTTGGCATTTGTCGTTGCCATGGCATTCAGACGGCAGAGACCGAACGCCGATGACCCACCCCGGTCACATCGATCAGAGATGGCGATGACTCCATGTCGGCCAAAGCCGGGGGAAAGAGGCTCAACGGCGCCCTCCAGAGCGTGGAGGAGCCTCAGGGTGCCAGGAGGGCACGCCGTCCAATTTTTTATCAGCTCATTCTTTTGTTCCAGCAATTTTAAGTCCATAAACTAAACCATAAAATCGTCGTTATTTTTTAAGGGAAAATCAAAAAAAAAAGCTGTCAAATAACACTGCAATTAATTATGAAAACTTTTTTCCTCCCATAAAATGTGTTTTTATACTAGAGACTTTGTTCTGTGTTGAAATAATTAGCCTAAGCTCAATTAAATGTTCTTTATTATATTTACTTTCATGGTTTAACAATTTGATATCAAAATTACATGAATTAACATTAATTGTTGATTAACACATCTATTGTTTCATACAGGTTCTCACCGTTAACTTGCTTTGCTCTGCGCTTTGAGTATTAAATAGAGTTGACACAAAAAAAACCCAGAACCCCTGAGGCTCTCGACTCTGTTCGATGTGGATATGAGTTGGAATTATGCGCCTTTTACATTACAGCTAGTGTATTAAGGTCGACACTATTTCACCACGTTTCCAAACCATAACCCAGAAGATGTGGAAGAAGGATGGCGCTATATGATAAGTTGAGTGAATTTTGATCCGATACTGATCAGATTTGACACATTATGCCAAAATGTTTGGCAAATTTTGACTTCAGGCTATTTCTATGTGGCTTCCAACTGACTTTTCATCAAAAGTAATTCCTAAAAATGTATTTACATGCTCTTGTTCAATATGTTTACCATTAAGATTCCACCCCAAAATCAAACAAACTCGTGAGTATGAAATCCGAACCTGTGCAGCGGGGTCGGACTTCGGCTGCGCCGCCTCCGTTTTGTTCGCGGGGTTTGGTCGAGGTTTGAGGTGGGGGGGCCGAGGCGGAGGCTCCGGTTGAGGATCAGCAGCAGGCTGAGCTGGGGGCTGAGACGGAGGCTGGTCCTGTTGAGCGGAGGGAGGATAGGGGCTGGGTGGGATGGTCGCCGCAGCGTAGGGAGTCGGGGTGAAGTTGGCGTAGGGGCTCGGCGGGATATTCGCGTACGGACTTGGTGGTACGGCGGCGTACGGGCTGGCGGGGGCGTACGGGCTCGGCGGGTGGTTGAGCAGAGGACTCATTGGGGGGCTCGTGAGCGGGGAGGTGGGCGGACTGGACACCGGGCTGGTCACCATGGCCATCGCCTGCATGGTCATCTGCTGGGCCTGGGACACAGTGAACAGACGCTCGACTTCCAGCAGGACGGACGGCGACACAGCAAAGCAGCGGCGACGCGAAGCGTGGAGTTACCATGATGATAGCCTGCTGGTTCACGATCGCCTGCTGCTGCTGGGCCAAAACAGCCTGCTGGGCATCTGGAGAGGGCGCACAGCACACACGGCAGAGGAATGCAAAATCATGTCGGATGAGGTTGTTTTTTTTTTTTCCTTTTTTCTTTCACACATTTGTCATTGCACTCGATACAAACCAGGTGTTACAGGTGCCACCGCCGCAACAGGAGGCGACATCACACCTCCCACAGGAAGCACTCGCACAGCTGCGGATGCAAAAACACACTCGCATCAGAGGTTTCCGCCAGATTTTTTTTTTCTTCCTCAGGCTGTTTTGTTTTTACGGCACTTGTTTGTATTGGGGAACACTGGGAAGGAGCACGGCGTGTGAATGTGTAGCATGTGTGTCTGCGGTCGTGGCGGACCTCCGGGTGGCGGCGGGGGGCCGGCGGGCCGCCCCTGTTGCTGCCACGTGCCGCCGACTCCCCCGGCTCCCTTCATCCTGCTGGACAGCGCAGCCACTGCTTCTGCCTCCTGCGAGGAGAGAAGGCAGGACAGACGCCTGATCACAATCTCCATCGAGACAGACTGAGGATGATCCCTTATCTTAGCTGGGCAAGACGGATGTCTGAAAAAACTCGTACTGCTATGAAGGGCCAAAACATAAAAGTATGCCGATTTCCCTCGATTATATTATGTCTCTAAAAAAAAATTGTTGAATTCTTATTGTCAGTGAATGAAAACCTAGATTTGAATCGTGGAAGCGCAGCACTTTGTTCTGCTTTAAGGTAGAATATGTGATAGTTTTAATCAAGAAGTTGTAGAAACTACACCCAACTCCCTGTGTTTTAAAGATAATCCCCCTCCCCTCTTATACACGGAACACCACTTTGTGACAAAAAGTACTGATTCTAACTTTTTTTTTTTTTTTTTGGTATTTTGAGCAAGAACTTGAGAAGCAAATTTTGACATAACAAAAATAGCAAATATGATTGTTGCCATTCAGGACAAAGAAAATGCATGACTAAAAATGACCTATGATACATTTAAACCAAGTCCAGGACTTCGATTAGTAAGTAGTAAATAGCAAAAGGCAGGATGTGGACTGGTGGACGTACAAGTACAAGTGTGACCCACCTGAACAAATAATTCCTTGTTATTTACAGACCTGCACCTGAACTTCAATGAGGTGTAAAGTTGAAAAGTCTCTATTGAAAATCACTATGATGCAGTTTAGAAAAAAAAAAAAAAAATCAAATTTGGCTGTCACTTGTACAGTTCTTGTTGAAATCAAACAAGTGAAACATTGCAAGTTACAGTGACATTTTGATAAGTTCTCAGTGGTTGTCATGGTTACTATATTACAAACTTGCTCACACTGAAAAGTCGTTTCATTTTTTCGGCCTCAGCCCGGCCACATGTTGGGGTCTTTCTCTGCCTATATTCCCAAAACATTTGACAAACATTGACAGCTGGAGGTTTTGTGTCTTGCGGATTTTCTCCAACTGTATGTTGCCTGTTGTAAACAGAAAACCCGTATAGTCAGTGTTTGTGCCTCGTCTCAAGATTTAGCTATGGGCTAAATTCATCTTTAGGTTGACTGTTTCTTCTTGTTCGTGCAGTATCTCAAATGCACATTGAGCCATTTAAGGGAAAATAACTTTAATCACAAGTTGAATGACATTTACAGTAGGTTGGTTTTGGAGGCTAAAAGTTGAAGGTCAGAGTCACGTTGATTTTACTTGTAAAATTAAAGAAGTAGAAAAAAAAAGAAAAGAAATATAACATATTTCACTCCTTTTCTGGGTGGTTTTCAAATATTGTATCAGTCCAGAAAAACGATAATATGGATTGCAGAACAAACCAGACAGTAATCTGCATTTCATTACTTTTTCTTTTTTAATTATGTAAAGGTTTAGCTTGCTCACAGAAATCTGGTGTTATTAATACCTGGGTCTATTTAATTCTAAGCAAAATAAGTATAATTTACACTGAAATACTGGAGAATAGTTTACTTTCCCCAGTAATGATGAATTATTGTATTTAATTGAATTAATCCCATGTGGATGGAAATTATAATTAGTGGCACTGCCTCATTGACAGATTAAACACAGCATTTATAGATAAGCATTTATTATAATTGTAGTTGGTGTATCATGGGGCCACTGGCTTTCTAAAACATCTTGTATGATATAATTAATCGTCAGGTACCAAACTAATAGAACTGTGACTGCAAAGTTTTTACTGGTGAGTCGATAATGACGGTGAAAATGGGTGTGTGCTTCGCTCAGGCACTCCATCAGGAATCAACCACTGGCCCATAAATCTTCACAACAGTGTGTGTGTGTGTGTGTGTGTGTGTGTGTGTGTGTGTGTGTGTGTGTGTGTGTGTGTGTGTGTGTGTGTGTGTGTGTGTGTGTGTGTGTGTGTCTCATTAAATAATAAGTCCTTCATTTGCCAGAGTGTCAGTCCCGCGTAAGCAGATCCCCACGTTGCCGGGGTGGGAAATCGCCGTGGCGATCTGGTGGCTGTGACAGTTACGGTAACTGGGTAACGTAATAGGTTGCTGGGCGGGAGACGTCTGTAGAACACATCTGATACATGCTAATTCCTGTCAGCCACATCCGATAGCGCGGCGAACGTTCGGCACATCCCCGTCCCAGCTGATGGATCCAACGTGGCCCGTGTTCGACTGCAACGACTGAATGTGTCGGCGCGTCATTCAATATCACGATTTTATGAGAACAAATGAAGTGCAACGCGAGAGTAAAGGAAAAAAATACATATTTAGTTTTAGCATGTCACGCAGAGCTTACAACAAACCCTATATACGTATATATATTTTCTGGATGCTATTCATCAAGGCTCCAGCAACTAGTTTTGGTGCATATTCATGAAAATAAATTGTATATATTTTGTTTGCATAACCTGAGCCCCTCTGAATACATCTAATTATGTACATTTGAAATAAAGTGATGCTTTGAAGAGATTAAGAGCAAAACCAAGTGTAAGTTACTGGCAAATAACTTTTGCAGAGTTCTCAATTCAGGCAGTCCGATCAAACGTGACCAAAACCACAAGAGCGTTTGATCCCCGCAGACGGAACCCCTTTCAAAGTGTTGAAAATAACAAAAGCCATTATTTGCATTATTTAAAAAAAAAATAAAAAATTTTGCAGATAAGCTGCTAAGGCAAATATTTTGTTTTGTAAGACTGAGAGCCAGTAGTGAACGGCTGATAGCAACGATTCTAGTTGCTCAGAAATCCGATCCGTAGCTGCTGAAAGCTAAACCTTAACTAATGCAAATTAGCGCGGGTTGTCTTTCTAATGCCAGGTTGCAGGTACGATTCCACATCTCTATCCGTCCATATGTTGAAGCGTCCTCGAGCAAGACACCAAATCGCTCCACATAGATGGATTAAGTGGTGCTATATAAGTGAAATCCACTTGCCATGAGGTAGAGTTTGTGAAAAGATCGTTTGTTCTCAATTGTTAAATGTAGATCTGGAAGGAACGGAGTTACAGTCGGTTACGATGTGAGATATTGTGTAAAGTACCATGACATTACTCCTGGTGCTGAAATCCCCACTATAGTATGTTGTGTCTACAACTTGAATCCAACTGTACAAATTTGGAAATCTGAATTAAATACATTTTCCAGAAAAAACAAACAAACAACTAAACTGCTCAGGGATACACACTGAAATGTGGTTTAACTACAGCTGTCACATTCATGACTTGTGCACGTATGAGAAGGAGCCTAATCCCCTGCGGGCTCACTTCCCGTTACCTCTACGCTTAAAGAATAGCAGAAGTGAAATAATTAGTTTCTTCGTAGCTGCCGGTGAAATTGGTGGTCAAGTGTGTCACGGGGAGTGGGTTATGCAACTTACTCCGGCGCCGTCTGACAGTACAGGGTCAAACAGGCTGTCAAGATAACGATCCATCCCTCTCTGAGGCTCCAAGTCTGAGCGAGAAGGGACGACAGGAGTTCACGGCCTGTGCAGCTCAACGTTAATTTCTGTACTCACGCCATCTCTGCAGCGTCTCACTAATGTACCTTGGCCGAATCCGTCACAAGCGGGTATGGTGGGAGACAACACGTCATCCTTCATGTCGAAGCCGCCACCCAACAGGCTTCTGTGGGGAAATAAGAAAACAGCAGGTTCTTATTTTATACATCCCGAGGCTCCAAACAACAGTGATCTTCACCTTGACTCTAGTTTAAGTCTTGATTGGTGGAGGTTGGAACAAACATTTGTTCTATTTAAGTGTTGTTTTTCGTCAAACGCGGCCTCCGTACCTGCTAAGTGCTCCTCATTGTTCACCGGCTTGGTGATAAATGTGTATGTCTGAGGTTTGATGGCTTGTTTTTTTTTTGAGAGCTGAAATAGGTTTCCTGCCGTGATGCGAAGCAGAATCAAAACACTGAGCGTGAACTGAAACCAGACAACTGAACGACCTTTGATTTTAGCAGTGATCAGTCAAAACAGACTCACGCAAAAATGATGCTTTAAGCTGAGCTGTGAGTCAAAATATACCAACATTCATGAGATGATTGTAGTTTTGCAGTTGTGTATTTTTGTCCAGCGATTTTGAACCTGAAGTCTTTTGTGAACATGATGGATCGGAGGGATTGTGACATGATTCAAGAAAGAACATCTGACAAATCTATGGCTATTATTTCTTTCTTTTTCTTTTTTTCTCAATGATTCGCTGGATATTTCACCTCTAAAAACTGCACGAATGCAGAGTGGGGTGGCATTGAAACAACTTAATGTCTATCTGCGTCTATGGGTGTTTTACTTTTGGCTTTTTTTTCTTCTTTAAAAACATTGTTTTATTCATCCAAATGTACACTTCATATGTGTCTTTTTAACTAAATATACAAACAATTTTTCATATAAAAATGTGCATATGATTTCAATATCATTGTGCTTTGAGATTTATTTATCCAAATAACAGTCTTTTTTTTTATCTTAATTACACTTGCTGATTATTGTTTTGTTCTTTTCCTGTTCATTTTCTTGTTTGTGAGACTTTTTCCTCAATTTTGAGACCTTTGTGCTTCTGATTTCCGCTCTGCGGCCACCAGGTATGAAATCATTAGGACTGTTAATTGAGTAATAGTGGGAGTTGGAGAATTAGTCGCTATTTTTTCAAAAATATAGTTAAATCATTTTGAGATCGCCCAGCATGACTGTATAGTGCATTGAATAATCTATGCCATTTCAGTTTGTATTTGCACATTACACATGTTGACATCATCATAGAATATATTTGAATAGCCTGAATAACTGAGAAGGTTAAAACAAAATTAAACATCTGAAAACTATAGTGTGACATAGAAGGAGCTTACATTGAGTTTGTACTCAATAATGATAATACATTTTATATATAAGTGCCTTTCAGGTCTTCCATTTTCTCTATACAGAATGAAAATGTTGAAGACAGTTAAAAAAAACAAAGAGTTTGAAGACACCGTCATTTCTTATGCTAACTGGAAGTATTCACATGAAATGCAAGCGTTAGTTATTAGATATCATGTGGGTTTTTTTTTAAATAACTTTTTTCTAAGACAGTCCATACAATTCAAAATGACATGAAATAAAGTCACGTTAAGTTCAAGGACATTTACAGGTATGTTCACCGCTGACATTAAAGCTCAGAGAGTTAATTGATGCCTGATCTGGATGAACATGCCACGGGAATAAGCAGATTATTATTCCTTAAAAAAAAAAAACATGTCTGGATGACATCACAGCCTACGGAGAGAACGTTTCCTACTGCAACATCTGTGACATCTTGTCTTCAGGTGACTTTTTGGTGGCTCAACACTGGTCAGAGGATTAACCGCCATATGGGGATTTAGTACTGGTTGGTTGCCCAGCAATGTTGTTGAAATCTCATATTCAGGTCAATTCATTTCACTTTGAACATAGACTGCAAATTCAGCAAGATTGAAAATAATCTAAAGTAAAACCACAGCTGGTTACGATACTGACACTTTGCACGAAAGCCTCGGGGTAACCCTGAGCCTGCGTATGAGAGAGAGGAGTTACACGTGTTTTCTTTTACGACTAGGAAAAAGACACCACGCCAATTAGCATTCTTATTGCTTAGCTCAGCCCTAAAACATAACGGTGCTGGTGATCCACTGTTATCTGAACACAACTCAGCCTCTGACATGACCGGCTTGAATTCAGGCACGTGTTGGGAATTTACTGTATACGGTCACGGTCGGCATCGCTGATCGCTTTTGGCCACAGAAGGAGTCGTACAGACCAGCAAGAAATAGCGACAATGGAAATAATGACATAAATAATGACTCCTACTACCACTGTGTATCACAAATATTGATATTTAGTCTCTAATCAAGGTCAGAGTGATGCGCATTGGCTAGTAGGTCAAAGGGAAGGCTGGAGAATAGAGGAAGTCTGTGTGTGTGTGTGTGTGTGTGTGTGTGTGTGTGTGTGTGTGTGTGTGTGTGTGTGTGTGGGTGTGTGTGTGTGTGTGTGTGTGTCTCACATGCTGGCATTGGGCCGCACTCTGCTTGGCTCCTGTGCAGAGATGATAAAGTAGCTGCTGTGTTTTGGAAAGTCAGCGGGAAGCTCGAGGTCTGACATCAAGTCCAGCACGTAGTCCGATCCCTCCAGCTCCACCCACTGAGCTGGCTCCTTCAGCAGCACCGACCAGCCTCGACGGCTCTCCAACGCACCCCTACACACACCCACACAAACAAACAATAACACATTCAAATGTATTCAAACCAACAAGCGGAAACCCCCCCCCCCAAAAAAAAGTAGCATTTTCTTTAGTTTCCCTCCTTCTTTTGGATAATGTGACATTAATAACATACCGGTGCTCTAAGATGTCTTTGGCCATGTCTTCCCCCGTTGTCCATGGATGGAGAGGACACAGGAAGGACACACCTGAAGGAGCAAAAGTTATATTCTCAAGAAAATGCTTCTTTATTTCAGACCGAAAAACAATTGCAAATATTCAAGCGTGTTATTCCATCATGCAGTGGCTTAGAGTCATCTATATCAAGCCGTGAAATGATGTTTTCCACTGTATCGCTAAATCAACGGCGGCAGCCGCCTCCCCGATCTGTCGAGGAAGACTCTCCGACTGCAGCACCTCAAACAGACACAAACACAGCCAGTGAAGCGAAGTGAGTATCAGGTGTTGTCTAATCCTCGGCAGACTTGCCAAAAAGGCCAGCAGACAGATTAGCCGGATGAGAGGAGAAAATGAGAAGGACATATTTTTTTTGTGTGTGTGTGTGTCGACTATAGAGCAACCATTGACCAAGTGCAGGTAAAAAAACAAAATCAAAAACAAAATCAAACTGTGAGCTGAGGTTGAGTCAAAAGGTATAAAATTAATCGTCATTTCAGTAATCACGGCAGCAAATTTGTATCCCCGTTTGAATGTGATACAGAAACAGACACATAAGAAAGTGCTGCTGCTATTTCTTTTTTTCAATCAGTAGAATGTTAGATTATGGTAATGTGACAAAACTATGCTGTAAGCCTGATGGTCTTTGGCCTTTTTTAGAGGAAAACCTAAGGAGGGTGGTGGTGTATGAACAAAATTCACATTGTTCAAGAAAAGCATGAGAAAAGTACCGTTTTGTCATTTTAATTCTATTATTATTAAGCTGCATGGCCCTACAGTGACGTAATTCTTGGTTTGAATCTGAGTGGTGTTTGGGGGCCTTTCTGTGAGGAGATTGCATGTTCCCTTTGTAGCAGCCCAAATGATGCATTTCAGGTTAATTTGTGTTCCTAAAAAAAAAAAAGCCCATTGATGTGGATGATGGACGATTGGGTAGTAAGTTGCACTACTCTAAAACAACACAATGATTCACTATCTTATTCAAACCAATAAAGAGACACCTGCTCACCAAGGCTTGTTGCAAGGTGAGAGTGCTTAACTAAAATGTGGCTCATAAATGTAAACCCAGCGGAGTGCATATATAAATCAAACTGACTACGACACTGGTAACAGATACGAATTCAGTACGTTGACAAAACATTCCAGAGTTGCTCATGCAGATGTTTCTAATGTGGGAACATCCCAGAACAAATGAAAAGATCCTTGCATGAAGAGAGAGCATCCTAGCTCCATAGAGAAATACTTGAGTCACACGTATTCTTCGTGTGAGGCGATGGTGTAAAGTCACTACATCTCAATGTGGCTTTGACAGAAAAAAAAAAAGATGGCTGGTGTCAGAAGAAACTTTCCCCTTGAGAGCAGATGTGGAACGTGTCACTTTCACCGATGCCAACATCTCTTCCTGTAACAGTTCCATGCCGGTGCGGGGAATTAAAAAAAATGTGTTTCAGATCACCTCACTTGACCTCCGGACCAACGCCGGTTTGTTTCCTCACCATCAAAGCAGTGGACGTGCAGAACGGTGTGAGCTCTCTTGCGATTGGCCGTCCACTCCAGCAGACACGGCGGGTACGTCCGGATGTAGTCTGGCCCGACGTCGAGCCGCTGCAAGCCCTGGAGCAGACGGTGCTGACAGACACAGTTGTAGCCCTCGGGGCCGTAGTCGGACACGAACCTGCAGTAACAACAACAACAACAACAACAGGAGGCATGAGGAGAGACACAAACAGATATATATTCAGACAAGACAGCCAGGGAAGCACTGCTCTCACGCGAAACAGATCTAAAGTCCCTCTCCGAGCACTGTGAGCGTTACTTTGATAACGGTAATCAGCGAGACCTTAACGGTGATGCAAACACACTGAAATGCTTCAGTCTTACTTCAGCAGGTACTTTGCCAGCCTCTGCGAGGGCAGGAAGGAGGACAGGCAGGAGGAGAGGAGGAGCCAGCCACGCTCTGAATTCAGGACGTTGGGATTCCGCCACACCTGCAGGAGGGAAACGACGTGTCAAAGCACATTAGAGGAGGTCGGTACATTTCCCTGTCATCGTAAAAAGCATTGTCGATTCTTACTTGATTGGCAACCTGAGCCAGGATCTCATCTCTGAGGCTGGGATTTGCCAAACCTCTTTGGATGATGTAGTTCCCAAAGAGATTCTCCTGAGCCCCATTCAAGTTGGGGTCACCCATGAACCTGAGGATCTATCGGAAACAAAAAGGCGTGTATTCAGGATACGCACTGCAAATGCTGTTCAGCAAAATGATTCCCTTGAGCTTCAACGTTTTAAACAACAGGTAATAATAGATTACTGCAGGATGTGCTTATGGTTTGCATGTTCTTCCTCCGCATGTGTGGGTTTATTTCTGTGTTTTCACACCACAGTCCAAAAACATACATCTTCGGTCAATTGGTAAAGTAAGTGTGAATGTGAGTTTCTTTGTGTGTCACTTTTAATTAAATTGTTTCTATGGTTACGATTCATTTTTGTATGTTTTCATCAAGTCGTCTCACGGGACTGACTCAGAGAAACGGACAATGACACATACAAGCAACTACAATTAATTCAGAGACGCCGTTTAACCTAAAAAGCATTTCCTGGGCTTGTGGATGGAAGAGGGAACACCTGGAGAAAAAAATAAATAAAACAACTGATAGAAAACAGGAAGAACATGCAAACTTCGCAAAATGACTGATTTCAAATTTTCTTTTTGACATTTTTTTTCTGATTTACACCAGTAATCTTAGCATTTAAGTATTATTTGTGCGACGTATTCATCACCATGCCAGCAGTTAAAAATGCCGTCTTTCATTGTTGCTTTTCAGTTATCGATGCAGACGTGAGGATATTTGACAAGAAACACATTTTGACACAAGACATGACAGTTTTTTTTTTTTTTGTTTTTTTTTATACACACTTACCTGCAGGTAAACGCACTTAATCACATCAGCAATAATAACATATTTGGTACTTTGCAGTATTTTAGTGTGAATGTTTAACAGAACTTCTATTATTGACGTGACGCTGTTATCTTTGAGCTCAAAGAAGGATTTGAACCGAACATGTACCAGAATGAAGATGTTCAGCGCTCCTTGTTTGTGCTCCTCGTCCATTCGGATCAAGGAGTTTTCCAGCGGGGCTGTCGCCATCCCAAACAATGGCTCCTGAAACACACAGAGTACATGCAGTACACACAGCGACTGTCTGTAGTGCTCACATAGATTTGCCTTGATGGGACGCACGCCCTGGTAAATTTATGCAGTGTTTACATGTGAACACAGTTACTGCGTTGCCTGTGGGCTTGTATTACTCATGGGGTTGGCGCATGAATTGGTTTACACAGTCACACTGTGGAGACACTCCTCCCCGTCGGGAATCGTAAAGCAAGTCATCGTAATGCAAATCACAATACTTCAGTGGGAAAACTTGTTGGACTGATAAGCAGGTGGGGGCTGTCATTTTGGTGAGTGTGCAAAAAAAATAAGAAAAATAAATAAATCGACATGATGACATCTGCAGTGACGGAAAGACAGAGTCTGGGCCCACGAAGCTTCATGTGCGCCTGATACCTGTAGGGTGTGTGTGTGTGTGTGTGTGTGTGTGTGTGTGTGTGTGTGTGTGTGTGTGTGTGTGTGTGTGTGTCTGTGTGTGTGTGTTTGTACCCTAAATATGGCCCGGATGTAGTGTGTCATGAGGTAGTTGTTGATATCCAGGGGCAGAGTCAGCTGGGGGTCAACCTGGACCTTGGGAGCCTGGACCACTGCCAGACAGTCGGAATGCAGCTCCTCACCACCTGCAACACACACACACACACACACACACACACACACACACACACACACACACACACACACACACACACACACACACACACACACACACACACACACACACACACACACACACACACACACACACACACACACACACACACACACACACACATAAGTTGTGACACAAACTTTGTATAACTTTTCTAATTCTATCAAGATGAAGGTCAGGGCCGAACCCGGTGTGCCACAAAGGGGGCCGCTGGAATATTAATAAAACGCAACGGACGCTTTTTGCTTCGGAGCCCAGATACGAGCTCAAGAGACTCGTTCGCACAAGACATCTTCAGAATATTGTTGAGCTGAAGCGGCGCCGTGATTGTGGACGGTCCAAATGTTCTTGGTTGAAGTTTGGAGGTTATCGCCACCAGGGTAAGTTCAACCCTGAAAAAAATGCATCCCTTGCTCTTCGCACTGAGAATGTGTGTGTGTGTGTGTGTGTGTGTGTGTGTGTGTGTGTGTGTGTGTGTGTGTGTGTGTGTGTGTGTGTGTGTGTGTGTGTGTGTGTGTGTGTGTGTGTCACAACACGCACCGCATTACATTACCTGAAGCCGCCTGCAGCAGGCCTGCCAGCTCAGCAGGGATTGGCAGTGTTGTCACATTCACGACCTCCCGATTGACACGATCCTGCACATTTACACAAACACCTTGATCACACATGAATGCGCCCTCTTCATCTTTAGCTCAGATCGAAGCCCTCTTCTCCTCCTCCTCCTCCTCCTCCTCCTCCTCCTCCTCCTCCTCCTCCTCCTCCTCCACCACCACTTCCTCCTCAGACACTTTCACCCCGTCTCTTTCGTCACTCACCTCCTCTGCTTTCCTCGCCGGCTCCACCACTGTCTGACAGACAGACAACAGTATCACACTTCACACATTTGTTCAGTTTTTAATACTTTATCTCTGCAACTGTCTCCAGCGTCGCTCTCCTTGCATACCCTCATGTAACGCTGGCGGTTGACGACGAGCCGCACGGCCGAGCGTAACTTGATGAGGTACTTCCTCTTCAGGACAAACTTCTTTCTGTTTGGGAAAAGGAGAATCCTTACAGGATGGATCATGGAGCCATAAGAACAGAAACGTTCCCTGCAAATTATTTGGATGCGCTTGTCTTCAGAAATGTGCACTTCTTTGCTTTTCTTTTTCTATTTTTTTTTTTTATATATAATGGGTCCTTTCCTCAAAGGTACCAGAGTGTGACGGATGATCTTGGAAATTTAATTGCAGATTCAAAATGTTTAACCTTGAGTTTAACGTCAGTTTATTGACTGTTAACTCACTGGAATGAGATTCCAATTTCAGCTATTTGAGGCTGACAGTGAATGAGAAATCTATCAGCTTTGATGAATGAGCACAGCCTGAATCCCCTGGACTTGTCTCCTCGCATCAAGGAGAAAGAAGTAGGTTGATAAGGTTCACCCTGTTTGGCTCCGTGAAACCGAACGCCGAATCCCAAATTGACTGAAGTTGAAGACTGAAACCCCAGACTCCGGCGACACAGTGTGCCAGCCATTAAATAACAGTGAAGCTCAGTGGATTCAACTTCGAAGAGGAGGCTTGTGATTCATTTGCAGGAGATGAAAAGAGTTGTTTTGTTTTGTTTTTTTTAGCTTTGTTACGTCTGTTGTAGTTACAAACCGAAGAAATGATAGTGTCACTGCGCTGTTTATCACTCTTGCAATTTCTCTCATGTCGTCTTTCAACTCGCATGGTGTTGGAAACGACGCTGTTTCGGAAGAATTTTTGAATTTTTAGATACAAACGCCACAACTTTTGCACTCTTACCGGACGATGTAGCCACGGCATCGAGCTTCGAACAGAATCATGCGCCGTCTGAATTTGGTGAACTTCTTGCGGACGAAACACATGCGAGTGTATCTCTGCAGCGTCATGGCAGCAATGTTCAGCACCCGGTCGCGCTTCCCCTCCAGCAGCTGATACAAGTCTTCTTTCAAGAAAATCTGACACACACACACACACACACACACACACACACACATACGTCTGCAGCATCAGTTTTCAACCGCAGAGTGCGTCTGACATTTTCTTGTGCGCGTGTTACTCCGAGGGCTGACCTTACTGACTCCCAGCTGATAAGAACCGGCCTTGACCGGGCCGAGCTTGTGGAGCATGATGACACAGTTCTCACCGTCGGCAGGCGGAGGATCCCTCAGGCAGAGCAGGGCTTTATACCTGTGTCCGTGCGTGACAGTTCGGTTTAAACACTGGGGTAAACGACAACACAAACCTCACCTGTGATGAGAAACGCCCACAGTGGCAGCGGGTCTGTGAGGTTTAGTACGAGGCTGATTGGCATTGTTGGGTGTTCGGTCTCTGCTGTTCGGTGTTTGTTTGCTTCTACCGGTTTTAACGTGAATCTAATTGCCTGTGGACTCCGACATTGTTCTTCTCTGTGATGCTGCACTTCAGACTATTTCTGCAGCGAGCGGTGAGAGGTGCTGGGAGATCAATTGGTTTCAGCTACTTTGCGACGGCAGGAGCTGACAAATGCCAGATGGCCATTTCAGCATGAAGGGATTAGTGTGTGAATTGTACTCTCTGCTGCAAAGAAGGCAATTATTCAAACACTTTTGACAAGTTGATAGTGGGAAGTGGTTAGGGCAGTCGATGTGAATCTTTTCATAAGGAAGATGAAGAGGATAGTTATAATTAAATCTCACATTTATCCCCAAATGTGAATATTAGTGAGTGGCCAACCTTTTAAGGAAGCTGTGAAAGTGCAGTCTGATGGGATAACCGTCCTTTCTGATGTAGATGGTCTCCATGATACCCGAGTAATGCAGCTGAGTGTTAACCAGCTCCATGTCGAACACTCCAGGTTCCTGTGCATAAAAGAACCCCTTTGTTACGAATTTAATCAAATCTGTTATGCAAAAAAAAAAACACAACTACAAGACAAACAAAGCAAACAAATAAAACCACTGCAAACCTTCGCAAGAAATTACAAATATACCTTATGATGATTTGGCTTGATGCATCGCACAAAATAAGAGGTGCACCTGTCACAGATGGATGAATGGATGAATACAACAACAAGATTCAAAGAGCTAATAAATAAACAATTGAAATGATGTGTGTGAGGAAAATGGGCGAAAACAAACGATTTCCCAGGTTTATAGCTGGAGTCAAACAGAGGTTACAGCAGTCAGCGTGGATACAGCCAGAAAAACTGAGACATTTCTTGGGGTTTTTTTTCGGTGACGAGAAACCGAACAAAGTTATTTTCTGGTCAAGTTATTTCATGTTTCACAAGAAACTCAAGTGAAGAACTCCTGAAGTTCTCTTAGGGGACCACCCACTGTCGTTGCACACACCGCGTGCTATGCATTGTGGGTACCTAGTAGTGACAATGGCAGAGACGGCAGATTTGGAACTGAAGGAAGAAGAGGAGGAGGAGGATGATGATGAGGAGAGCATGTTTAAAGCAGAGGAGGAGGAATATATTTTGTGACAAGTCATGATTACTGATCGGGTAGTAAAAAAAAAAAAAAATGGAGGCGCCATGTTTGCCATTTGCGCGTTCTCATAAGCTTCATAAGATGTGTAATAAGGATTTTCTTACTTCCCCACTGCCTCGGCCAGCTGCTCCTCAAAAACTATCTCTTCGTGTACAACTTTTTCTGTATCATTAGTTCCTCTCAGCTCTGGGAGCAAGAAGAGATTTCTCTGTTCAGTATGTAAAGCTGTCAAAACAAAAGGCGACTTGTCAAAAGATCCTGAATTATTAAAGCTGCTTAGGGTATAAAAAGAAGAAATGATATATATTGAGGCATGTGAAAATAATATTCTGTAGTAGGCAGCACACGTACTATATATATATATATATATATATATATATATATATATATATATATATATATATGCTACTTTATTTCTTTTTAGGCACCCTGCAGGTTTTCTCAATCAGACCAAGACCACCTGTGTACAGGGGTCTTGGTCTGATTTCACATAAACTCTCTATTGAGCGCTTCATGGGACAACGATGCCTTCAAGAACCAAACAGAAAAATGGAACTGCCAGTCTCTTGAAGTGTTTTTTTTGCTTTGTTTTATTGCTATGTGTCAAAGATGAATTACTGGTGTGATTTTCCTACTTTCTATTTTTCTTTCACAAGCTCCTGGTCGGTTTGTGGCAGGTAGAAATATCCACACAAAAACCCCGTAAAGGGCATTTATTTGATCACTCAGCCTTTCTGGGATAGTTAGAAAAGTTTAGTCACGTGATGGAGGTTGAACGTGATGGGTTTTCTGAGCTAACGGGTCGATATAAAAAATATGTGCAACAACAGTAACACACACTGTCTATTCAGAATGTTTTCATTTATATGGAGTACCACCTGAATGCAAGCAAAGAACTGGACGAACATGCTTTTAATTTGCTTTATAACCAGGAAACTACAAGCCTGCAGACACCTTGGCAGACACGACTGAGGCTTTTCAGCTTAAGACAGTTAATTCAGGAACAAGGCCACAATGTGGTGTGTCTTATTGATGTGTGGTCTGAAAGAGATTGCTGCTTGTTATAGTCATTTCCTTCTGCCCACACCTCTCCATGTGCCTTGCAGCATCTCATCACTGCCTATTTTGGACATTTCCAGTATGAGTCATTATTATTTTGCGTCACCACTAACTGGTGCTTTGTCACACGGGGTCTGCCGTTTGCAGAGCTGTGGAGCATCATCGTCACCACACTGAGGGTTTGTCAGAGGTCAGTTGAATGTGTGGCGCTCATTCAGACCTTTCCATCTTCTCCAGCAGCTCCTGCAGGCTGGTTTGAAACTTTGCGCTGACCGTGTTGGCTTGATACCGGCGAGCTGTGCTGCTGTGCCGCGAGTGAGAGCGCTGCTGTGACATGGCGTCCGAGTGCTTCAGGAAGAGGCTCGACACCATCTGTACCCACGGAAACACACACAAAAAGCACATGGAAGACAAAGAAGCTACGGCAACAAAAAGTGCTAAAACGAGACTATTTATCAGAGAAATTCACACGTCAAGCTCCTCTCATCTCAACAACAAATCTGTGGGAAAATACTGAAGGTAATGACAATTTACTAGGAAGTAGAGCTGCACCGGACATAATGAAGACATAAAGTGAACGACATTGACATCTCGCTATTCTTTCGCTACAGGGTTATTGTAAATTTAATACCGGACTGCAGTTGAAGTTGCTAATTGCTCATTTAAATACTAAAGCAGTCATTGTAATTTATTGGAAACTAAAATACTTTACTTGATTACAGTCATAGTGAATTTCCACTGTTTAGAAAAGCAGCGAGTTACTCCACTGCACATGATTTCAGGAATAGTTTTTGGTTACTCCTTCATATACTGTAGCAGTGGAATCACCTTATGTGAGTTAGTTATGACTAACTGCTAATCAGTAGTTGATTACAGTCAAAGTTAAAAGTTACTGAAGAACATTGTACTTGTGTACAGTCACACATATTGCTAAAAATAGTAGTTGAGTCATTTTACCAGTAACTAACTCTCAGTAACTAAGTGTTGGAATTTACAAAAAAAATTATAATTAGTGTTTGAAAAAACTTTTTTTTGGGGACAATATTTAAAAATGTTTATGCAGCACATCCACCGTACGCATTTGAAAATCAAGAAAAGAAAACCAAGCGACAGGACAAAGGGGAAGCTCGAGTTTCTCACTCTGTTCTTGCTCTGGATGAAGAGGTCGAGAACGTCCTGCCGGACCGCGTCGAAGTTCTTGTCCAAGAATTTGTGCACCTGTACCATAAATCATGGGACAGATATTGGAGGTTGAGGAACACAGTTGAGAATGCGCATATATGTACATCATTCAGGACACAACACAATTTCTCGGAAGGTTGGGAAGACGAGTAAAATGTGAACAAACGTCAGGATTCTGTGCAAAACTTAAGGCCGATTTTATTCAAGCTGGAGCATAAACTCCATATCTGATCTTTAATGTGAGAATAAAATAATAAAAACAAACAAACCATAAACTCATTAAAATACTTATCCTAAATTTGATGCTATAAAAGGCCATAAAATAAGTAGTTCTATTATAAAAAGCAGCATTTGACAATAAATTGCAGTAATGATAATACATGCCAGTAATTTGATTGGGGTGCAGTGAAGGAAATATTTCAGATATAAATTTAAAGATAAGACCTACCTCAATCCTACCACTCACTAGACAAAATATTATCAGTTGAGTCATCAAAGCTGTAATCTTAAAGGTATTGTGTGAACGAAAGACAAGTGTGAAAGTCATTATTTGGTGCTTCGGGCCTTCAGGCAGCGCTGCATTAGAAAAACAGACATGATTCTCCACTGCGTATCCCTGCATGGACTCAGGAACATTTTACTCATCATTGTCTGGGAACACAGTTTCCTGTAGTCCAACACTGCAAGGCAATATACAACACAGAAGCCATATTTGAAAACCTACTAAAAAGAGAGTCATTTTATGGACCAGGACTGTGTTCAGATCAATCAAAAATGTGAACTATTTTTGGAAGCCATAGAAGCTTTGTTTTAGCATCGTAAACAGGAAAATAGTGCATCCAGTTTGTTCTCAGCTTATAAGATTACATATCTGAAGACAAAGATGCTATTTAGAATCTAGAAAAGTATCAACATTGCTTGGGGATGGCTCATTGTCATTAGATAAATACTACTACTACTACTACTAATAATAATAAAAATAATAATAATAATAATAATAATACAGGTAATCTAAAATATACATTTTCAAGAGAGACCTGTTAATGGCCTCAACATACAATATGGTACCTCAGCTGTTAAAAAGGTTAGAGCTTAAGAGATCTGCAAATTATTACATGTTTTTTTTATTCACGCTTTACAAACCGCACGGATTGGGTTTGAATTTGAATTGGTAGCAGCTGTGGTTCCCATTGCTCTGTGGTGGAAAGCAATCCATTTATTTATCATGTGTACCCAGTAGCACACAGCGGGATTTGGTCTTTGCTATTTAACCCATCCTATCCCAAAGGGGCAGTAGGCAGCCGCTGTTTGGCGCACGCGGAGCGTTTGGGGTTTAAGTTGCTTCACTGAAAATGGAGATCAATGACAGAAAGCAAGGAATAGGATGCGGAGAAAAAGTACCTGATAGGTGACCTTCCCCGCGTAGTGTTTCAGGGTGAACTCTGGCAGTGGCATCTTTGGCCTGGCATACAGCGGATTGTTTCCATGGTGATAGTGGCACTTCTGCAGGAAGGTGTGGTCTGTTGCCTGGCGACGGCGGGAGACAGTTAAATGGCTGGTGATCCATGGAAACCGCAGCTCTACAGCGTGAACACGTGTTGCATGGGAGCGCCGGGCAGATTGCCTCAGCCCCTTCCCCGTGCAACGGCGCGTTCGTATTTCACTCTGCGCACCAGAGGCCTCATAATGCGTTTATCTCAACACGAGCTCCGGCGGCCTCGTACATTAGGAGCCCCGGGAATAATGATAGCACCAGGTAGGCAATTAAGTGAGCATGTGGGAGAGACTTGTGTATTGATTGGGGCTGGCTACACTTACGGTCTCCCACTTTATGAGGAATCCAATAGCAAGGTCTTTTTTTTTTCCCCCTTCTTTTTTCTGACTCAATTTCTTTGGAAAACTGTGGTATGAAGTGTTTGAGTTCTGAGTTATTGTCAGCTGCTGGATTTGACTTCACACTGCATCTCAATAATGTTTTAGAAGTTTCTGGCGAGCGAAACTAACTTTGTTTTGAGTTCAGCGACTCCTCACTGGAGTCGGTCATGGCTGACTGAGTCTTTCATCGGCTTGTTAATTAAAGTCGTGCACACATTCATAGATTAGGTTCATTGATATTTCGTTTGCATTTAATGTTATCTCAATTATTGACACTTTTTTTTTTACAGACCATCCTGCTCTAACCAAAATCCTTTTACAGATTTATTCAGTTTGAATCAGTTTGATTGGGAGTTGTTTCAGTAGTTTTTCCAGCGTCATAGTTTTCTCACTTAATTTGTTTATATGTCTTCTTATGCTTTGCCAAGAGTTACTTCACGCAATTCCAACAGCTGCTCTTCATAAAGCTGAAAATGAAAATGCTCCCCCCCCCCCCCCCCCCCCCCCCCCCCAAATACTGTCCTACATGTGGACGGATTTAATTGTACCAAATTACATCAAACATGTTTGATTTATGAAGCTGAAATCTCTCAGTGGTGAACTCCACCATCCATAAGTAACACCATTTACTGCCTCACAACATCAGATTCCCAATTATCATGGGAAAAAAGATCTGATCACAATATCAACAAAAACAATAATTACCACTCTAGCTTTGCATAATGAGCATCATGAAATAATGTCTATAGGGAACCAGTAATCCCAAGCTGTCTTGTTAATATTCCACTGGTAAGTTTTTTTTTTTAACTAAATGTTGTTTTCTGTCCACAACAGGTTCCTCTTGTGGTCGAATGTGTGAATCTGTATGAAAGGAGCCGGTGTTAGTGGTACTACCTGTATGAAAAAAAGGTTGATAAAATGAATTATAGTGTGCTTGTCCGTGTATAAATATGTATTAAGATTTCAAACAGTGAGACAATTTAGGGAACATTATAGAGTCGGAACTTCCACCTTCACTGGACTCTATTTTCCAGCTACATTCGGTCTGACTACATCCCCACTGACCCTCCAGCTATCAAGGCCAGCTATTAATATTGGCCAAGACCCCGTTTACACGACAAGGTTTCAAATAAAAATTTCCGAAAGTTTTGCGTTTACACAGCAATGAAATGATGTCTGTGTACACAGTAAAGGATGGCACGGAGAACGACACACTAGACATCAACCACAGACATTGATATGGACAGACGACCAAGTTGGATTGTTATTCCTGGTGACTCTCAAGTATAAAACTACCAATTCTCACCGTTGCTGTGTAAATGGACGTACTATGACAACAACTGTGGTATTTCACTCTTGGTGGTGTTGATGAAGGGAGGTCATTTCTACTGACTTTCTGTAGCTGTGGAAGACAGAAGGTCTGTCAGGTGGAGTTACCTGGGGGAAACCGCATTGGTCATCCAGTATGCGCAATATCCCATGAGGCTTAGCAGCGACGAGGTCAAGGCATGCCTGGTTGTGGCCGAAGGGCTGCTGCTGCCACTCTATCTGCTCCCGCATGTACTCCTCCTACACAGCACAAGACGGCACACAACAACAGGAAAGTTAATCAGGTTCGACGGTGAACATAAAACTTCCATAAGCTCACTGTTGGTTTTCTGAAGTCTTGCTCTGTCTGTTAAGATTTAATGGCCGCATATATTCTCATATGTGAGGCTGCTGAATCTCTTTACTGCATGAGCGCCGGGTTTCCCCACAATGCTGCGTAACTTGTGGCGATACAGTGGTACCTTTTCTAAGGCGATTGTTAGGAAGAGTGGCGACACTTTCAGAAATTGAGATTCATGGCTCAGTTTATCCTTATATAGTTTTTTTTTTTATTAAAGACTTTACATTTCTCTACTTAGGATTTAGCTAGTATTGACCTGATCCACACACAAGGTGCCCAGTTGCACTTAAACCAAGTGTCAGAAAGTCACTTCCTGGGGCAGACGCTGTTTTTCATGGGTAAAAATGTCAAGATACTTTTTTGAAGTTTGATTTTTGGACTGTGGGAGGAAAGTGAATGACGTGTAGAAAAACAACAACGAGGACATGCAGATTCCACACAGAAAAAAAAAAAAAAAAAAAGAAGCCCCTAGAGCCAGAGTGGAACTGGGTATTTTCTTGTTTTGAGGTGAAATTGCTATTCCACTGTGTGACCCTGCCTCTATTCACTCACATTCATATTTATTTACATGTTTTTCAGTTGGACTCAATTTTAATGATGTGGTGGTTCACGTGCACACACAAACTCCCAGCAATATACTTTTTTTTTTTTTATTGTAAGTTTCATCTGTAACTTTTGTTTGCCAGTTTTAGATAGCATACTATTGAGTTCCATGTGACGTTTGAGTGGATCTGATGGTGATAACAGCTGGACCATTCAATTGAAGACACATGTAACCAGTTAGTTAAAACTATCCAGGTCTCACATGTTGCTTGCATGGAGCTTATTTGAGCTTCATTACAGACTGTTTTCGTATTTGCAGATTGTGATGCTTTCTCATTTTTGTATGTATTTTTGTGTGATGGTCATATGAACTATGGCGAGAAGGCTTTTCCTCAGCTGATCGCTTACTTGATGCATTAGAACAGATTTATTTGAACATCACAAGGCTCATTTTTGTCTTTTTCAATGTTTGTCAGACTTTGAGGAAAATAGACTTTTCATGTGAAAATGCATCAGTACATAAAATGAGCTTTCATCTCCCCACCCTGCTGTCACTTGTGTTTTTTCTTTCACATCGCGCATATCATTGCACTGGATTATGCATTAACAGGAAGAATTGGAAAAAAAAACATGTTTTTTGATCTCCGGCTCAGATTTCAGGAATTATTTTTCCAAGAGTATATGGCATCATCAACGGGGAATGGAATGCCAGAGGGGGGCATGATTCTCATCCTATGTTGTCGTCCCTCTGATGAATACATTTGATCCCATCAAGGGAATAAAACCTATCTCCCTTTCACAATGATTAAAGCTTCTTCACGAGCAGGTCAGATGAAACACTTAAAATAAATGCCTTTCAAAACCTAAATACAGGTGAGCTGTCAACTCTCAAGAAGAAATCCTTGCAGTCTCACACCATGTATACTTTGAATATCTCCAAAGAATACGATTGTTGTCAACAATTGCTGAGCACCATTGGGAAACATAATAAAAAGTGTGTGCTATAGAAGCTTTTATTTTGGAAAATCCCATGAGTCACCTGTTGCACTAAAGCCTGTTTTATCGTTTCAATTTGTTTTCATTACACTTAACTCATGTTAACTTATGAAAATGTAGGTTTTAATGATGAAATGTTAGTTTTACATCTGCCAGTTCATTTGGATTCTGCTTCAACTTTGCAAGTCACAGATTGCATGCTGTCCATGTGTGTTTTAGTAGGTCAACGTAGTGTGAGAATGTGAACCAGTGGTGAGCCTGACCTGCTCCTCCTGGAAGATGACCTTGTTAAAGAAGAACTGCAAAGTTTCATTGGCGTAATTGATGCACAGCTGCTCAAAGCTGTTCACCTGTAGCTCCTGGAGATAGAGAGCAGCCCCATCGGGGAGGGGTTTTGATTAGGTAACGGGGGTCAGCTCAGACCCATCGCCGCCGTAGCGTCACTGAGTGAGCGTTGGCCTGACCTCGAATCCATATATGTCCAATATGGAGATGGAGAGCGCCTCGTTGCGCGGGTAGACCCGGCCGTTGATGCGCTCCGTCAGCCAGCTAAACAGCAGCGAATACAGGATCTTGGCAACAGCATCTCTATGAAAAACACACAATAAGGTTTCTATGGAAACAGAAATCCCGGTTCCTATGGAAACAGAGGACATCTGAAAAATCTCTCCCCCAGCCCTGACGTCCTTTGTCCTCACATGGCTCCGCCAAAGATTGGAAGAGAATATCAAAGACTCATCCTTCCCTCTCAGTTGTCTCCTGCCATGGTTTCAGTGAAGGGGTGAAAATAAATGAGGACATTAAACGTCCTCAAATAAGGCTGTCGGGCAGCGCTTCGTTTGAAGATGTTCCAAGCAGACCGAGGCGCATTGGATTTCATTTAGCAGATACCACTGCGAGCTCACTCCTCTCTAACTCACCTGGCATCCACAGCACTCTCCACGGTCAGCGGAGTGTAGATCTTCTCCCGCACGGTATCCTGCAGGAGGCGGGAGTCAAACACACACGTGACGCCAAGTATCATCCACTCCTTCCCATGAATTTCATTTGTGCGTGAAGTAATGACACGACGTGGTGTGTGTGTGTGCACAGGTAGGCTGGTGGAGGTGTGCTCTGCTCACTGTCAGTTTGAAGGTGACTGATTTCTGCAGGTAGTCAGGTGAGACCTGCAGCAGCTCCGCGACCACCCGGATCTCCTGCGTGCTCACCACCGACGCAACCTCCTGACCCTCAGCCTGCAGGGGCACACGCACGCACGCACGCACACACACACACACACACACACATACAAATATGGCGGCGTACACATTCATAATTACCTTCATCCATCAACATCATCATGATCATTCAGCCGTGAAACCAAATGCATTTATGCACTTTTGCGTGCGTGTGTGTGTGCGTGTGTGTGTGTGTGAGTGTGTGTGTGTGTGTGTGTGTATAACCTGGTGTGGCTGAAAGTAGACGTTCCCCAGATGAAGGACGGACGACAGTACTCTGTAGATACCGTTTTGCTCCTCTGGGTTGAAGCACATAATGTCCATGGCACTCAGCAAACGCCTGAAGTCCTCCCCATCATCCTTCCCCTCGATGGTACAGTTCCCTCCCTGGGTCCACGCACACACACACACACACACACGCACACACACACACACACATACACACACACAAACACAAACACACACAAAATTCGTCAACAGCAGCACAAGCAACCCAACAAATTCAGCTCTTATGGCAGAACAACTTAGAATAACAAGAAATAATGATACATTTGATTCACGGGAACCTTCTGCAGTTCTCAAGGTCACGTTACATGAATACAATAGAATCTAAGTATAAGCTATTATGAAGGTACGGCGTGCTTTGAGAGGTGCTTTGAGACGTGATTTGAAGATGAGTAGGTGCTCGTTGGGAAGGTGGAGTCCAGGGGCAGACGAGGAGGGTGTGTATGTTTCCGGTGAGGTATGCAAGAGTGAGATTAAGGAGGGTTTTTAAAGTGAGCGGCAGGATGGGAGCCAGTGAAGCTGATTTCTGTGGCGAACTTCATAAACGAGCGTCACAGTAAACTCAGGTGGGACGTAACAACAGTGTTTCAGGGGATATGGTTGATGTGGGAGGTAAAAGACACTGGGATTCCTGACCAGAGAGGAATGATGGATGACAGAGTTTAACGAAAAGTGTGGAATTCCAGTTTTATTTCAGTTGTGTTGGAGAAAGTTCTGAGCGAACCAAGTTTTTAACTTTTTGGAGTCTGTGTGGCGTCGGGCTTGGGGGAACGGTAGAGCCGAGTGTCATCTGCGTAGCAATGAACTCATCTGCCACAAGTTCAAACTCTTGTTTCCACTCCAGCATCTTTGCTGCAGGATTAAAAATTTTTTTTTTACATCTGGGTTTTCCCCCCACTTTAGTTTCATATCATTACTGATAAGAGACTCTAAATGCGAACCAAAATACACTAAAGTGGCCGTTTAACAAATATAATGGTCAACCATTAGCAGCATGCTTACAATTATAATTAACCCAACCTTTAACCTCCAAATGTCAAGATGCGACCATCTTTCCAATATAATTCAAACCCTAACCAGCACCCGAGTCACTCCAGAAACTGGTCTCATGACGGTCGCAGATTAAAAGTCATTGGACTCCTCATAGTTGTAGTAATACTGAAGTAAGCCTTAATAATGGACCAAACCCCAAAAATATATATGTCAGTAAATGTGATGAATTTCATGCCAAACACTGGTTGAGAGATTTTGAATTTCTCACTGATACAAAGAAAATGTCACAAGAAATTGTGTGTCTTTATCCGCAAAGCTGGCAAGTACTACTGCACCCCCTGATGTCTCAGCGTGAATCTGAGCTCAATATTACATTTTATGCTCACGCCATTAATCAAATTGTAGAGTCAGTGTTGCATTTTTTTTTTTTTTAGGAAATGACAGCAAGATTGAGCTCAGCAAACACTCCTTGTGTGTGTGTGTGTGTGTGAGAGAGAGAGAGAGAGCGAGAGAGAGAGAGAGAGAGAGAGAGAGAGAGAGAGAGAGAGAGAGAGAGAGAGAGAGAGAGAGAGAGAGAGAGAGAGAGAGTTATTAATAGGAACATGAAATAATTTACACATTGCAGGATATTAATGGGGACTTGTAATCATTATTGGGTCAAAAATAAAGCCCCATGTTTCCCTGTATCCTGAGTTCTATGAGGAACAATTGTCTCTTTTATGTGAATAATATATGTTCAGACCAAAATACAGTCGTGAGAGTTGGAGCTGGGCCCGTCATAGATACGAGCGTTAGATACGAGGCGAATGTGGATGAAGGCAAATGTCCCCAGAAATCAATGAAACCACATGACAGACAGACAGACAGACAGACAGACAGACAGACAGACAGACAGACAGTGTACAGCACCTGATTCAGATAGTAGTAGGTCTCAGCTTCCTGGAGATACAGTGAGTGTTTCTCATGAGGAGGAAGACCCGCGAGCATCTCATAGAAGATGTGGTAGTTCCTTTCTGATTTGGCCTGTGAACATAAAATAAATATATCCTCATAAATAAAGCATGTCCATGCCCCAACCATTTTTTTTTTTTTTAATTAGAGAGAACATCAGATTTTCTGGTGCCAATTTTGTTGTGTCCTGTCAGTTCTTAGTCCTCTACCATCTGTTGGTGCTGGATGATGGACTGTGGTGTTTTCTTGAGCTTGTCTGTGTTGTTCCTTTAAACAATACAATAGCCTGAATAGTAGCTAACTGAAGCTTTCACTGAATTATATAACAAATAAATATTTAGATATTTTAAAATTCCATTTGCATACTTGAGTATTCTTTTTACACAATGCATGGGAGATAAGAAGGGCTAAAAAAAAGGTAAAAACTTCTAAAATGGCTAAATATGGCTTGAAAAGGTAAAACAACCTAAATCAAATAAGCAAAAAGCAATTGAAAAGAAAAGGAGTAAAATGGCGAAAACCCCTTGAAATTGTTTAAAGGCTTAACTAGTTAAACCACAAAAATGCCAAAACTGTTAAATCCACTAAATCCACTGAAAGTGGCTACAAAACCTGAAGCACTGAAAATATAATATGAAATCTACTT
Organism: Blennius ocellaris; assembly: GCF_963422515.1. Taxonomy (NCBI): domain Eukaryota; kingdom Metazoa; phylum Chordata; class Actinopteri; order Blenniiformes; family Blenniidae; genus Blennius; species Blennius ocellaris. The sequence continues at coordinate 5,192,486 of NC_137652.1, read as the reverse complement.
TTCTCAATTGTCGAGATTCATAATGCAAACGAAGATAAAGGTTTTTTTTCCCGTAAATACAGCAAAACATGATATAAAACGGTCATGTTCATTTTAAAAGTAAAACGTTATATATTCTGAGGCTCCAAAAAAAAGCCACAAAAACAGCACTTGATATAGCATAGGTAAGTAATAATTGTGTGTCATGTGCTCCTCAATCCTTCTTTATCTGTTTGCATGTGTACGAACACAGCTCATGTTAAAATGTATATTTCGCTAAAGTCCTTGAATAATAGAAGGGTGAGTAAAATAATGCGAACGCATGTTTAAACAAAGGCATCTTGAACACTTCTTATGTGGTCCGCCTGTACGATCTCCTCTTTCTTACTGTGACTCAGGTGTAAGATGACTCCTTCAGTCTTACGTGCACATGTGTACCTACATGTGTGTGTGATACGCTTCTTCTTCTTTCTTTTTTTTTTTTTTACCTGAAAGACAATGCGGGACTTCTCCAACAGGTACTGAGACGTTATGGCACCGCTGATTACACCCCTGGTAAATGACACACACACACACACACACACACACACACACACACACACACACACACACACACACACACACACACACACACACACACACACACACACACACACACACACACACACACACACACACACACACACACACGCACGCTGAGTTAAATAACAGGTCATGCATGTGTAATGTGTTGGGATCTTGTCTTAGAACAGGAGGATCAGCCCGTCTAACTGTGCCACTGGGACATGTTAGCACATTCTCCACTAAGCCGAGTGCGTTTGCGCCCATTCAGAGTTAAGCTCACGTGCAAGCTGTGAGTTGGCGTTACACGAGTTTGTGTTTGTCAGGGGGAATCTACAGCAAATCTGCACTCGTAGCAGACAAATGGCTGATAATGTTTCACTATGGCGACACAATCACTTGTACGTAGTCTGGTGTTTTTCAGTCTAATTGCGTTTTAATCATCAGCGTGTCGACGGATTCTGAGGTCTCTTTCCAATAGGCCACTTCCTGTACTTTTCTTAAAGACACTGTAGGATTTCAACAATAACAAATACTTCAAAGCCGATTCACAATTTTGCCCATAGCGACTATCAATTTAGTGTGAAGGGGAAAATAACAGCCATTCTGTTGACCTGGAATGCAGACTGCAGAAAAATGTCATGAAGGTGTTCCCCTGTCCATTTGAGCATTTTCTAACCACCTAATCACTCCATGAAAATATGATTTCATAATATCTCTTATAATAATTCAGAAGGCTGAGTAAACCTTCTCTCCTCCCTCTGAGAAGGACACAAAAGCACCGCGATAAACGAATGGAAAAGATGAATCTATGAAATCCTTCAACTGTCACAGACCGCAGCACTGGGGACCTTCCTGGACTGATAAAAATGAAATTGGTTTCCCCAAACAGAAAGGAAGAAAACCTTCTGGCAAGCATTTTTCAAGGATTATGAGTCCCATACTGTGATTCATTCTGGAATGTGACCGCTATTGTTTAGTTTCCCCGAAGTGTCCTATTATAAGTGCCTCAATTTCTGATTTGACTGATAAATTACACTTTGCAGATAAAAGAAGCAGGTAACACTTGAAGTGAAAATCCTAAATAATATCTAAATAACTATCGTATACATAATAAATAAATAACATCTTAGCAGGACAAAGTTGAATGACAGAATAACACAGAGGTCAACGAGGGCTTCTGCTGTTAATGATTGAGTCATTCGGAGTCATTCAGGTAGCAGGACGGTAAAGTTTGTTTTCATTTATTTTACACTTTGGACTTTTCTTTCAGGACAATTATGTTCTTTGGGACCACATGAAATGACATGGGGTCAGACTGAGCCCGCTGGCCTGGCGGTTGACACACGAGACCTTGAGTTTTGAACAGCAAGTGGATCAAACCCCACTGACCCTGAACCCCACTGAGCCCCACTGAGGGGAGTGCAAGAAAGGCATCTAAGAAGGCCAAAGACACAATCCTTTCGTCTTTTTCTCGTAACTCTAAGTCACTTGTGAGCCCATATATAATATTTCCAAGAAGGGAAAGTCAGTTTTTTTACCATTAATATTTTAACGAGTCAAACTTCCCAAATATTCCAAAAAGTTGCTGGTACTTACTCCTCCATGAAGATCTGTGTGTATTTGCCAAAGCGTGACGAGTTGTCATTGCGCACTGTTTTGGCATTTCCAAAGGACTCCAACAGGGGCGTGGCCTCGAGGATCTGACCAATCAACACAGACACACACGTTACCACGGCAACCTTCAACAACTGTGGCACGTTGTATCAAATCAAGGGAATAAACACGTTACCTCTATCTGGAGAAATTTGGTAGATGGAAGGGAGGAAACAAATGTTTATTTATGAAAACTCCATGTATTCAGGAACACATGGTGTGTAGGTGGATAGCTAGCTGAGCTACCTGTTGTGTGACGTTGCGTTTGTGATGTATGGCTGTCAGGTAACGCAGGATCAGTTTTGTAGCTTCAGTCTTCCCCGACCCGCTTTCACCGCTGAAATAGAACAAAGCACCGTCTTTCTTTATTCACCAGACAGGAGAGTCAGTCTCGTCACAAAGTCCCATTAATTTTGGATTAAAACTTTTTTTTGAATAGGTGCAGTTAGTTGAATGACAGTGTTTGATACCTGATCACAATACACTGGTCCTTTTTGGCATCCATCATGGTGTTATATGAGAGATTAGCAATGGCAAAAAGATGACTGCAACACAGGAAAACAATGTACATGAAAAGGAATGTGTGTGTGTGTGAGTGTGTGTGTGTGCCTGTGTGTGTGAGAAGTGGTAATGAAATCCATAACCAAACTCCCCCCTGGCAACCAACCAATAACAGTGAAACGGGAGCCTCTTACCAGCACCTGAGAGTGTTTGCCTTTACACCTCCATTTACCAACGTGTAATATCCCAAGAGTGTAGCTTACACCACATGTAGACAGATGTCAAGCAAGGATAAAATCACACAAGCACAAACTGCCTCGGAGTGGAGAGTTGAGCTTATCTTCTCCGCTGAGCTCATAATTCCACTAAATGCTCACAGTTTGCTAAATTTATTTTAATGAGACAAAATCTTTAGAAACGTTAGTCTGCTTCTGGCTATTTTTTTCAATGAAATGCACATTGTGAGATTATTGGGAATTAGAAAAGCAGATGTGCTTATTCTTGTAGGTTTAGCACCACTTCATTTTGACAATATATCTGAAAGTCAACGTAAGGTACAAAGTTCAGTGTTGAGTTCCCACACACACACACACACACACACACACACACACACACACACACACACACACACACACACACACACACACACACACACACACACACACACACACACACACACGCTCCCAGGCCTTACGGGGGATTGTCACCCAGACCACGGCCTTCATGCTGGAGCACCATGTCCGTTCCGTAAATGTTGAGCAACTTGTACGGGTTCACAGACACCAGGATGCTGCCGATGTAGGTCTGAAGTGAGGGAGATAAAACAGATAACGAGAAGGACAAGAGGAGGAAGGAGAGTGATTTAATGCATACGACTTGCCTGTGACATTTTGACAATATTAACTATCTGATTTGCATTTTAGGAAGTAGGCATACGTATACAAGCTCCTGGTCGTAGCGTTTCTTCAGGTTCATCAGGACTGTGGTCTCATTCAGCTCACTGAAATTAAACAGAGAGGAAATTAATACACATGCACTGAGCACATATTGTCACAGGGGGGAACTACTCCCACACTCAATTTGACACCTACTTTGACATCCAGCATTAATTACTTTTCAAAGGCAGTCAAGAGCTTTCCTATTTCTTAAAAACTTAAGTTGAATTATCTAGTGTGGAAGCTTCCTTTGGATGTGAAGCGTTGACTACTTTGTGTACCAAACATAAACAGTATAATGATAGTGTTTCAGAGTGGAGAAACAAAATGCTTACGAGTGTGTGACATGAGTGCAACGAGATCTGGGAACATTGTGCTTACGGGAGTTGTGTCATGTCCTCCATTCCCTCCGCCCAGCGTTTAACCCTGTGGCCTGTTGTGGGCATGCTCAGAATGGAGTAGATCTGGTCACACAAGCATAATCATATGTAATTAGTCCAGCATTGTCAAAGCTCGAGGCCTGTTGTCAACCCTTGATGCAAAGCTGGTGTAAAATATGCAGACACTCAGATTGGCTTGTTTGTGAGCTCCAAAGGGAAATTATTTTGTAGGCACGCATTCAATTTGGAAGCGTCAAAAACTGTGTAAAATTCTTGAACCCATTCAGAAATGCAAACACGGTGCTATCGCATAAATTCATTGATGTCGGTACCTTGTCATACCAGCTTTGACCTGGTACTTTTTCTCTGTCTGGAGTCCAGTCTGGATCTTGAATCTGTCCATCCACAACTCGAGGCCTTGGTGAATATCCATCCAGGACCCCTTCTTCTCTGTACATGGACCACTTTGTCAAATTCTGCACTGTCCCATGTGGTAAAACCCTCTCAGCTGCCCAGACGTCTTCCTCTCCCTCCACTCCTCCTCCGCGGGTGTTCCTGGCCCAGTGGCCTGAGTGAGGCCCGTATGGGGGAATCACAGCATAGCGATTATCTTCACCCTGCAGTCCTGTTGGCACCGTGTAGGAGGCATAACGGAGGTGCTGGTTTTGGATGGCCTCAGCCAAATGAGGATTATGGAACCGACGTGTGAGAAGAGACTTGTCTGGCAGCCTATGAAACAAGGAATTATTCACTTTCATCAAGAACTTGTACAAAAATGGATGCACTAAAGAAGAACAATTTTGCATGGAAATACTAAATGGTAACAAGTCCGTCCACATTGTTTTTCTGTTACATGGGGTCATAGGCCTGAATTTCAACTGTTATTACTGGGGCCAATTTAGTAGAACAGTGTTGGATGGAAAAGAAATCAAAAACCTACACATCTACTCCGCTAGATTTCTCAATTGGTACTTATCTAAAATACACAAAACCAATCAAATTGTCTTTCCTAGTATCCATTAATATTGCAGTTAATTTTGTACCTGTAGCTTACACTGCGCAGTTCCTCATTTTGTATTGCAGCGGCAAGGTTAGGAGGGGTGGGTTTGGGTGCACCTGACAGTACGGAGCTGCCTGGCAGGTGATAAAGACCTGAAGAACGAAGGGCCTGGTTTTGCCTGAGAGCAGCTGAAAGGTTCGGAGTGGACGGCTTTTGGCCTGGGATGACTAGAGAACCATCAGAAAGCTGGTATGATGCATTGCGGAGGTGTTCATTCAGGAGGGCCTGCAGGGGGCAGAAGCAAAACAGCAAATAGTTTTCAAGGAGTCTAATTTCCATAAAACTATGCACAATATCATCCCGCACTTTCATAGTTTGTAAAGGCTAAAGTGTTTTACAGTAGCCCAGCGAGTGAAAACTGAACAAAGTAAAATTGTGCTGTAATATAATTGAAATTTGAAAGGTACATACTTTAGACAGATCAGGGGCAACTGGTTTCCTTGGGTCAATGATAATGGTTCCATCAGGCAGAGTGTAGGACGCCTCCTTCAGATAGGGATTCTGCAGGGCTGCCATCAAGGTGGGGCTCTTTGGTTTCCTTGGGTCCACTATAATAGTTCCGTCAGGGAGTGTGTATGAAGCTCCTTTCAAAGCTGAGTTATTGAGAGCCTAGGTATTACAAGAGCTTTCAGTTAGGGCAGCCTTGAGCAAATGCAACAAATGCAATTTAATTAGTCTTCACTGAATTACACATGTTGGAATATACATTTATTAAGCACATTTTCCACTGGATTACTGTGTGACAACCTTTCAATTATGCACGCTTTGTCACTTGTATGGAATTTTTACAATATGGTAGTGGGTGAGAACAATAATGGATAACAAACAAACACAAAGTGACAGGAAATATAGGGAAAGAAAACAAAACAGTGTTAACCTTTGCCAGGTTTGGTGAAATTGGTATATTGGGGTCTTGAACTCCCTCTGGCAGAGTGTAGGAGGCATTTCGTAGTGCTGAGTTTTGAAGAGCATTTGATAGATTCGGGGAGACGGGTTTTCGTGGATCAATGATTATCGTGCCGTCTGGTAGGGTGTACGATGCACTTTTTAAGTAAGGGTTCTGAAGTGCTGCTGCAAGGTTGGGGGACTTTTGCTTCTTGGGGTCAATTACAATGGTACCATCGGGGAGTGAGTACGAGGCTTCACGCAGGATTGGGTTGTTAAGAGCCTTTGCCAAGTTTGGAGAAATAGGTTGCTGGAAAGACAAAGAAAAACAACAAATGTTTTTATTAGCTTAAACGGATATCTGCAGGACAGAGAATCAAACAAGCAAAACAACCAGCTCAAATTAAAGCATGATGAGTTAATAATTACTTGATGTCTGGGATCAATAATGGTACCATCAGGGAGTGTATATGAAGCACTTTTTAGATCCTGGTTTTGAAGAGCTCTTGAAAGGTTTGGAGACACCGGCAACCGGGGGTCCTATGGGGTATAAGAGGAGAGAGGGGACAAACTATCAATTGGTTTATAATAGTTATTCCACATGTATAGAGAGGTACACATCAGGTTAGGAAGTAAATTTTGCATACCACATTTTTACCTACCCTAATAACTGATCCATCAGGCAATGTATAGGAGGCCCCTCGAATTTGTTGGTTTTGCAGTGCATGGCCAAGTTTTGGAGATAAACGTGGATCTGCATATGGTGAGGCCAGAGTTCCATCTGGAAGCCGATATGAGGCCTGCATCAGTTGCTGGTTTTGCATGGCACTCCCAAGCATTGGGGAAGTGGGTGGTGGGGGTCCATATGGAGACCTTCTGAGTTGTACAGGTGTCTGATAAGATGCTTGCCGAAGGTTTGGGTTCTGCTGAAGAGCACTGTGGAGCTGCGGCCCAGCTGGTGCATAAGGGTTACGTCGTTGCATCATAGGAGATCTTAAAGTTGAAACGTTTTGCAAACCAGACCGATTTTGAAGTGCATCATAAAGCATCGGTCCAGGGCCAGGGTCCGAGATATAATCATAAGGAGTAACAACAGTTGGTCCATACGGTGATTGTAACTGTGGGATTTGATAGGAAGCGACACCTCTTAGTGCTTGCCCATGTCTCATGGCTCCAGAGAGCATTGGAGATGAGGGTATGGAATTGGCGTAGGGGGATTGCGGCATTTGTAGAGGAGATGTATAAGACGCTTCTCTCAGGGCTTGGTTTTGCAGAGCTCCAGATAATATTGGAGAAGAAGGAGCCATAGGTTGTTCAAAAGGTGACACTGGCCTTTGAAAATGAGAAACATAGGATGCATCTCTTATAGCTCGATTCTGCAGAGCTCCCGACAGCATAGGAGATGAGGGAATATATGGGTCGACTAATTCGGGAACCATTTCATTCATGCCTACACCAGACAACATTGGAGAGGAAGGGGCAAATACCTGTTGTGACTGGTCACCGTAAGTGTCTGCATATGGGTCAGCAAAATGTGACTCTGGAGAATAAGCAGGTGAATGTACTGCACGAGGTGAAAGGATAGGTGAAGAATGATGAGAAAGACGAGGAGAAAGACGAGGAGAAAGACGCAGGGATGCAGGATGGGGCATATGTTTAAGTTGTGGTGAGGGAGGAGGCATCATTCTTCCTGACTGCCGGGCCATGAGGGGACGTCCTCGAGCTATGGGGCGGTGATGAAAACGGCCAGATTCTCTTCTCCCCAATGGCACTCGGTGGATCATGTGAGGAGACTGAAAAGGAGATGAGTGGAGGGAGGAGTCCACTGTGAGAACAGAAGACCTATTGCTTCTTATGGAGGAGGCACGGAATGGGCGGACATTCTGTGTTGGAGGGGGTACTGGGCGGCCCCGGAGACCCATAGGGGAAGGTCTGACAGTACCTAAAGGAACATTTCCCCCCATTCTTGGCCTGACCAGTGGCGTAGGTTCCCTGAGCAGTCGTGTTGAGCGACGTGAAAGGGTCGGCGATGAAGGAGCAGGGCGCGGTCCCACAGGAGAGAAACTGCGACGTGATGGAGAGGGAGAGGGTGACGGCCTTCTACTGATATGTGGAGAGTGGGCTGGAGATACATGACTGGGAGACAAAGGAGGGGAGGGTGACCTTAGCATTTTTCTAGCTCCAAACGGGCTGGGGGCAGCACTGGCTGATGGTGGGGGACTTTGTCTTCTCATGGATGCACGGGGTGACAAAGGTGGAGAATGCTGCCTCAATGATGCTCTTGCAGATAGTGGTGGGCTGCGCCGTATCATAGAGGCCCGCGGGGAGTGGGGAGGTGAGGCACCCCGACCCATGGGAGAAGACGATCTCTGAGGTTGCAATCTACGACGAGTGAGCGGGGAGGCCATTGGGGATGTCGGGGGTGAGATATGTCTTGACATAACAGAGGGAGGTCTCTGGGCATTAATGAACCCACTCATCGTGGATGGTTGTGGGGAGAAGCTGTGTCTCTGTGCAAGCATTGGAGAGTGTCCTGGGGAAGGTATAGCAGAAGGATGCCGTTGCATCTGTGGAGAAGGCATGATGACGGAACGACGAGATGGAGTCGGAGAAGGCTGCAAGCGGCGTGCAGGAAGGGGGGACATACTTGCTTGTTTGATTATCATGGCAGTTGGGGTAGGGATCAGTGGTAGGCCGTAACCTTGCTGCTGTTGATGTGACATCACCATTGGATCAGTGATCATCTGCTGCTGAAAAATGCAAACCATATGTAAAATTATTTTAAACAAAAAAAAGAAGAAGAAGAAGAAGAAAAAGGCTACCAATGAAAATGGGGTAACAATATTATACTGGTTTTAAGAATATTATAAATCTCGCAAATGTTCAAATAGATATTCATATCAGCCAAGTATTAATTGCTTTTCTGAATATAAAAATAATTATATTAGGGTAGAAAAAACTAATTGAAACACCCTCAAGTTTAACATCAGTTACCGTTAGTGAAATGTCACAAGAGACATTTGTATAATTACAGGAAAAATGCAAGACTATTCCCCTATTGGCTGCTTTGGGGGCTATGAATATTCCAACTGAATATTAGATCAGTTCCTTTAAATGTCACAAATTAAAAGTTTAATAGCATAAACCCACAACCATTTATTGTAAAATTTAATTTGCCATGAGCTGTGTAGCAAACTTCAACCTGTGTAATTGAAGCTGGTTTTTTGCTCAGCCAATGGCAATGACTTCTCAAGATGCTGGAGTAGATGTTATTAATCACATTATCATATATTTACACAACAATAGGAATCAAGTTAACAGTTCGCAAATATGTCCTTCTGTGACCCCACAACTCTAAAGAGTAGTTATACATAATCAATGACACAGCAGAGCTAGGATTACCTGTTGGGGCATCATTTGTGGAGGCATCATCTGTTGCTGTGGCAACATCATTTGCTGTGACATGATCTGCTCTTGTGGTGACATCATTTGATTGGGCATCATCTGTTGCTGTGGTAACATCATTTGCTGTGACATCATCTGCTCTTGTGGTGATATCATCTGTTGCTGTGGTAACATTGGCTGCATTTGTGACTGGATCATTTGTGGGGACATACTCTGATCTGGTTGTACCATCATCTGTTGCTGTGGTGACAGCATCTGTTGGTGTGGTGAGCTAATTTGAGGAGGCATCATCATTGGATCTTGAGCAGACATCATCATTGGTTGTTGAGGTGACATCCTCATTGGTTGTTGAGCTGACATCATCATCGGTTGTTGAGCTGACATCATCGGTTGTTGCGCAGACATCATCATTGGTTGTTGAGCAGACATCATCATTTGTTGTTGTGGTGACATTGCCATTTGAAATTGTAATGAAGTCATGTCACCAGGCAGGCCTGGTGCAAGAGGAATCTGGTCTTCGTACTGGATATCTGACATATCTTCAAATTCTGGATCAGGTGGCAAAGTCGGTGGAGGAGGCAATGGAACATCTAGACGCTCTTTCCCAAAAAGACGCACTTGAGGTCGAGGAACTCTAAATGTCACATCTCCTCCCTGAACTCCACCCATATCCCCATACTGCTCTACCTGGCCTCGATATGGGTCTCCATACATCCCATGTGCTGGACTTGCTCCTTGTCCTCCAAAACCAAGGACCTGCTGGTCTCCTGGTGGGAATCCAACAATCTGTTGGGAGCTAAAGTCCTGATAGGCCATGCCAGCATCACTATAGGTTAGTTGATAGTCTGGTGGAAATCCCTCTTGCATCCCCATAGCTGCTGCATGAGGATTCTCATAAAAACCTGCCTGTCCATTGTTGTAATAATCCAGCTGTTCTTCACCATAGTAAACCCCTTGGCCAGTTTCATCATAGTACCCCTGAGGCTGAGGTTCATGCAATCCATTTACCCCATACATATGGTCATCACCCGCTGCATAGTAGTCGAAACTCTCGTCACCATACATTGCCTGTTGCTGCTGGTATCCATATTCAGCCTCTTGGTTGTTATGGTAGCCTTGTCCAGAGAAATACGGATCATAGTAATCTCCCATACCATCATCATGAAGACCACTCTCATAATATTCTGAATTTGGATCATGCAATCCTTCCTCTTCATAATAACCCAGATCTTGGAAATCTACCCCACCTGCTCCATTGTCATAGTATAACTGACCTTGGTCTCTATATGCTGCAGCTGCCTCATCTCTATAACCTCCATAGCCATCATCATAGATTTCATACCCTTTGTGGTGGGCTAAGTACTGTTGGTCATATTCATACGGCTCCTCCCCATGCTCATAGCCATTGTTGTGGTATCCATGCATATAGTCCCTGTCTTGTCGGCTTTGTCCTCTTCGGCCTCCCCAGCCATTACGTCCCAAATTTCCCCGCATTTTCGTGGACAGAAAGCGCTTGGTTAGCCAGTTAGTTGCCGCCGCAACTTTGCCGAGCAACACACTTCTGTTCTTGAAGTCATCTGAAGGCCCGTCACCACCCTTTTTTCCGAACAGGCCTTTGAAGAAGCCCCCCTTCTTCGCATTTGAAGAGCTTCCTCCGCCGAGACGAAGCAGCATGTAGGTCGGCTTCTTCCCACCGTTTGCTGCTGCCTTTTCCTTAGCTTCCTTCTCTTTTTTCCTCTTTTTGCTGCCCTTGAACCTCATCATGAACCGAGAGGTGTTCTTCAACATGGACTTGCGGCGTTTCTTCTTGGCAAGGCGGTTCTTCCTTTTGCCCAAACCAAGAAACAGACGTGATGTACTTTTCAACTTCTTCCTGCTGTTCCTACGCCTCTTGAAGCCAGAAAATTTCATGAACATCCTGGACATGTTCTTCAGACCTTTCCTTGGGATTTCCTTTTTTGGAGTTGCTGGAGTTTCCTCTTTTTTTTTGGCTTTTTTCTTCTTTCCATCATCAGATTTTCCTCCTTTATGGTGGTGGCCATCTTTAGACTTTTTCTTTGATTTGCTGTATTCCTCTTCATCTTCTTCATCCTCCTCATCTTCATCTTCATCTTCCTCTTCCTCCTCTTCTGAATCCTCGACATGTCTAGACTTCCCCCCTTTCTTTGCTTTTGCTCCCTTGCCACCTCGCCCCCTTCCTCTCTTGTCATCTTCTGAGTCCTCCTCATCCTCTTCTTCACTTAACTCTTCATCCTCTTCCTCTTCACTCAGCAGTTCCTCTTCCTCTTCAGACTCCACTTTTTTACCTTTACCTTTGTCCTTTCCTTTCTTTCCATCATCTTTTCCCTTGGGTGGTTCCTCCTTTCCCTTCTTCCCTCCTTTCTTATCATCTTTTCCTCCTTTCTTGTCATCCTTTCCACCTTTCTTATCATCTTTGCTGGCTTTTTTGTCATCTTTCCCTCCCTTTTTATCATCCTTTCCTTTCTTTTCCTCCTCTTTCTTTTTCTCAGGCTCTGGTTTTCCACCTTTCTTAGCATCCTTTTTCGCGTCTTTCTTGCCAGGCATTTTCACCAGTGGCTAGGAACACACCATGCCCTCTTGATCATATACGATGGAGTTCCCTATAAATACAAAAGCACAAAGATAGCGTTTGAGAGGGGAAACTTTGGAAATGTTTAGAAATTAAGAAAAACAAAAATCTGACCTTTAAAAGATTCCTTCTTTTAAATATGACTTTGTGCTGACCCTGTCTCCTTGTTCAGTATTTATGTGAAGACACGACCACCTGGTCAAAGCAGTACACTGCCTTAATCGGGTCCCCATGAAGACTCCTGTATAAATAAGCACATCTATATGTCAAACATGTTTTACCTGATATTGCTGCAGTCCTCTGAAAAAATACACAAAAATACAACTATGATTAGCTATTTATGTATAAAGACAGGTGACGAACATTTGCTGAATATATTTACAGAGGGATCATATCTTAATACCACAAACTTAATCTAGACACATGATAACCTATGCAAAATTAGGCCCTGTATATAAAGCAATGTTTTGTAGTAAAAATGCCAAACTTTCCTTGAGTTTTGCATACCCATTTACTTGACAATGGTGGTTGGAGCCACTTAAATGCAACTTATTGAAAACGGCTCCCAAGGTGGAACATTGAAGAAATGCTTGTGCTCTGCATGTAAACGGGCAAAGACCAAACTTTCTGGAAACACTCGGACTCTGTCCTGAGTAGACCGCAGAAGCACTGCTACTGCTCAAGCATGCTACTAGTGCGGTAGTTCTTCAAAAGCAGATGGACAATATAACAATAATGGCTTCCTCGAGAATGGCATGGCTCCAAGTCCATATTGTCCTGGGAAAATATGGACTTGTTTATTAATGTTGATAGTGTATAGTTGTATGTCTGTATGTGTGTGTGGTTTCATTACAAAAACGACGAACAACGCCAACTCTTAGCCTGGCACGCTGACTACATTATAGTGTTTCTGCTGATGGACATCAATTTCAGGAAGTGGCCGTGTAAACCTGAAACTTTTATCAAACGTAAACTTGAAAACGATGTGTTTTCACTTGAACGCTGTTTAAACCGTGTGCGTTTGCTTCTTTGTAGAGAGTTGATTGAGAAAAAAAAATCTTGTTCTTAATGCATTTCAGTTTATGACAATGTACAGTGCTGTAAAAAGAAGTAACTATTCCATAATGCAATACCAAGAAGAAACCATGACATTTCTGTCAGCTGCAGCAAATTATTAGAATCTTTGTCAGGCACTCCAATCCAATGGTATTAACTACTATCGTAGGGCATAAAGATGAATTGGCAGGTCCTGACAGTAATGGTATAGTTCAAGCTCTACCGAGAACACCGATCTCTACATTATGGAGACTGTTTAGGATTACAATGAACCAGATTACAATGAACCAGTGTACTTCCACAAAAGCTAAGTTCTGAAAGGTCCTTCAGAAAAACTTCCAGGAGAAACAGAAACCCTTCAAAGAATGTTTGCAAGTGTACACATGATTTGATTTGTGTCACTGGTTACTTGAGACTATTGTCACAACTCCATCACAAAACAACCAGTTCAAGTCACATTTGGCTCTACAGGGTGAAAGTGCGTTCTTGCTATGCCATACGGGGTAAGGTACTAAACTTACTTTCATTTATGACCGAAGATCAAGCAATGCAATCATGGTTTTTAATGACCTGGATGCCTCCCTGCTCCAACACTACTGATTATTAGGAGTGGCTCATCATCAGGTTTTCTGAATACCTTGATGGTGAACACGCATAATATTCAGACTGTTGGAGCGTGGAAACATTCAAAACATGCAAGACCGTGAATCTACATCACACCAGTGTTCAAACTTTACCCCAATCTGTCACGTTCCATCCTTTAACCTCCAATCGGATTGCTTTGACTCCTACTTAGATAAACAACCCGTATCAGATGAGAGCAAAGCTCAACCCCTCAATGTCCTACATGGAAAGGTCACAGAGTTAAACAACTTCTACAAATCTTAAATCCAACTGTCCATACATTCTATTTACTGTATGCCCTCAAGTTTTTTTTTACTCTTAATTTCACAAATTTCCACACACAGTGATCCTGTAAGCAGTGAAAACACGCAACATATGCAGGTCTTTGTGCATCTCAACTCTCCACAGTCCCATGTTCTTCCTGTAAACTTGCCAGGATTCTTCAGGCAGCTCGTGGCATGAAATTCATTCATCAAGACAGCTTTCTATCATAGTCACCTCCGCTTCAATGACAAATGATATAAGAAGAACTGTGTTCATGTCCGGGGTCGTGGGTCTTCAAAAGTGCTGCGTCCAGGTCCCAGGTCTCTTCTTTAAGCAATCAAAAAAAAAAAAGAAAGAAAGAAAGAAAGCAAAAATACTCTGAGCCAGCGTCTTTAGGTGACACTGTGCTTCTTCCTCTGACCTACTCTGTCCTCTGTTGCTCACTACAACACATTCCCTCACTCAACACGACACTCCGTTCACACTGCCCTCCTCAGAGTGTGTGACAGCGAGTGTGTGCATGAGTAAATGTGTGTGAGAAGAAGGAGAAGGAGAGAAGGGCAGAGGACAAGTCTGTTGCTGTGTGCGTGCGTGTGTGTGTATGTGCGCGCGTGCGTGAGTGTCTTTGCTTGTGCAATTGTATGCGTGTGTGTATGTGCGTGAATGTGTGTGTTTGAAGTGTTCCTTGTGGCGGGCCATGGAAGGAGTCTTAATTTGTCATCTGGCTCTACAGGTGAAACTTGAGATCTCTGGGCGGCTGAGGGGGCGGGGCATAAATAATCCAAAAGGTTGAGGGAGAGAGAGAGAGACAGAGAGAGAGAGAGAGAGAATGCAGAATATAAGCTTGGTTGCTAAAACGCTATCCACCTCAAACCACCACATGAACTGGCAATTGCTTCAGTGTGTGTGTGTGTGTGTGTGCAGCAAAAAAAAAAAAAAAAAAAGATTGGTGATGCATCTTTCTAAGAAACATTATATTTAAACAGGATCACACTGAGCAATGCAGCCACCACCGGCCCACTTAGACACACGTAACAGCAGGAGAAGGAACAGAGGCAGGAGAAACACCCACTTGTTAGAGATACAGTATGACGTCTTCCCTCTTGGTATCAATGACAGAGGAATGATTCTCTCTCTTTCTTTCTCTCTCTCTCTCTCTCTCTCTCTCTCTCTCTCTCTCTCTCTCTCTCCCTCTCTCTCACACACACACGCAGAGGAGGATCGGTAACAGGGCTGTGATTATTAATGCCATCAACCAAATTATTCCTCTTCCACAAGGAAGGGGTCGGATTGCCCGATCTGCCCGGTTGCCGGGTTGGGTGTTGGGTTGCCAAATCCTGATCTTTTGGTCTCCGTATGTAAGTCAATCTGACTATTAACACACAGCAAAGGGCACATGTCGTGTGCATGTGTGCACAGCATGTTTCATAGAGATTCCTCTGAGTGGGTGCACGTGTGTTAAAAAGGCGGAGAGCGTAATGAAAGAGTTTTTATGTTTTCCCTCAGATTTCCCACGTTTTTTTCTCTCTCTCAGAGTACATCTGCCTTTGAAGGAGAATGAAAAGACCCTATCAAATGTGAAAAGCTCTGAGTTGCAGCCAGTCTCCCTCTTCCCAAAGCAATCGCTGCTGGCAGGTGGTCCTCCATCTTTTGATAGAATTTGTAGAGAGGAGACAACACAGAGAAACTGGGATACATGCCCGGGAGAGAGAGCGAGAGAGAGAGAGAGCGAGAGAGAGAGAGAGAGAGAGAGAGAGAGAGAGAAAAGAAGCAGACTTTTGACAGAGGTGGACTTGATGAGGCTCATCAAAAGCATTCAGGTCCTGAGGGGGAGCAGCAGACCATCTTTGTCACTCCACACACACACACACACACACACACACACACACACACACACACACACACACACACACACACACACACACACACACACACACACACACACACACACACACACACACACACACACACACACACACACACACACACACACACACACACACACACACACACACAGCAATCTGCTGCTATCTAGTGGAGCAGCATTACACCTGCAGCACTTTTGACAGTTTGAAGTTGGTTGGATCAGGTAAGTTTACAGGCCTGCAGCAAGCAGCTTCCACAACACACACACACACACACACACACACACACACACACACACACACACACACACACACACACACACACACACACACACACACACACACACACACACACACACACACACACACACACACACACACACACTAGTACTTGCTTAACCAGTCGGCATTGATTTCTCCCTAATTTCATATGGTGCTATAATGAGTGGCAAGGCGATACACCGAGCAATCAAACCGCAGTAGAGGCATTCATCTCACAGGGAAGAAGGAGATTAACCAAAACCAAAGCATGTGGTCAGATGGACAGATGTGGCCCTGCATGTGTGGAACCCCCCCTCTACCCCCCCCCCCCCCCTCCCCAACCTCACCTTTCCTCCAGCACAGCCACACTTTGGAAAGCCGTCACGTCACTGGAGCCCCGTAGTCACGTTTCTCCATCTTCTTAAGAGGTCGAAAAAATTGGGAGGGGGAAAAAGAGAGACAAAGAAAAAAAAAAGTGGGAAGCTGCCAATTCGAGATAAATGTCTTTTAAAATGTCTTTAACCTCAACCACTTACTCATCTCCACGCCACTGCTGCTCCTCTGGCGGGGCTCAGAGCGGCAGGGGTCGGTCGTAGGGAGGATAAGTGTGCCACCGGGAACGGAGGATGAATATTTAACGACCGCTATTCTTCGGCGGCCTGCCGGGGGCTTGAGTTCCACCCGCGCCGGTGAGAGCTGATGAGCTCCGCGGGTGGGCAGCACCGGGCACACACACGGAAATCCGCACCGATGTACACAGTGGTAAATAAAGAAGCCGGGCACACACACTGGGCATGGACATATCAGAATGACCCCCACAAATAGTGCGCGAATTGGTCACGTTAGTGAGATTGCCATGCGTGAAAGAAATTGTGCGCAAAAATCCATAAAGTCCCCCCC
Source organism: Blennius ocellaris (assembly GCF_963422515.1). Taxonomy (NCBI): domain Eukaryota; kingdom Metazoa; phylum Chordata; class Actinopteri; order Blenniiformes; family Blenniidae; genus Blennius; species Blennius ocellaris. The sequence continues at coordinate 5,175,564 of NC_137652.1, read as the reverse complement.
CCCCCCCCCCCCCCCCAAACTTATGTGAACTAATTATTTAAATTCCTAAAAGTATTGGGTTTTTTTTTAGAATGTACTTATGGGACCCTTTACAGGTTCCCCCCTCTGTGTGAACATGGTAAAGTGTGTCATGAAATGGCTCAAGGGGGAGACGGAGGAAGGTGAGCGTCTCCGCGCAGCGATGCCTCCGCCGCCCGCCAGATGGACCCGGCCGACAACAAACAAGCCGAGGAGCCGCGAACTGCTGCATCTCCGTTGGATTCGCTCTATAACCCAGACGACCTTGCCACCACCCCCCCCCCCCCCCCCCCCCCTCCCTTTCCCCCCCCATCCACCCCCTCACCCACGCGCCGCCCCCTCATCCTAACAGGTTTTGGCTCTGGTATTAAACGTGTTGCGGTGCGCCGCCGCACTCTATGCGTTTTTGTCCCCCCCCCTTTTCCCCAAAAACAAGCCCCTTTCCTGGGTTGGAGCTATTTTTAGCCCTGTTACAGAAACAGTGACTTACATGCTATAGACCTCCACCAATGGCCAAATGTGTGCATTTTTCTTTTCTCTCTCTCTCTCCCTGTTTTGTGATTGACGTGTTGTAATGTAGCACCGCTGTCAGTCTGCGCTTGGCAGCCGAGCAGCACACAGCCAGACTCGGTCAGAGAAGTCAGCTGTTCAGCCTGTCAGCTCGTTTTTCAATCCAGACCCGGAGCTCTGTGCTTTCATCACTGTGCCCACCAACATCCACACACATTTTTACATTTTTTTTTATTTTTTTTAATTTGTTCAGTGGGAAAAGGAGTTACAGATGGGATTCATAGATGGATTATGGAAGAAGAACCCCCTGGGCACAGATGTGTACAAGATCATCAGTCCTGCAATAAACAAAACACTCAAGACTGTCATAAATTAAGCCGAATAGTTTATTTATTTTGTGTCTCAAACCGAGCAGATGCATCATGTCGCATTTAGTTTTCCCCAGACTCTTTAGGGAGGTTTTGGGCCACAGGGCGGTATTATTATCTTTTTTTTCCTTCTTTTTCTTTTTGCTCTGATTGTGTGAAGGGTGGACAACGAGATAAAAGACAGTATAATCCAAAACCATGGCCAGGATGAAATGACTGAGAAGGTTGTTCAACATTCTTTGAATCACAAAAACAATTGCAATCACAATGCGTCCATTTAACTTTAAAATATACTGGAAAATCCTCAACAGTTAAAAACACGACGCTGGTGGTTAAACATATATTAACTGATTAACTGAACACACAAACATAAAAAAAAAAAAAAAAAAACCAACACTGATAAATTTACACTTTGCGTTTGTGTTGCAAGTGAACGGAGCTGTCCATGGTTCTGAATTACGGTCTTACTCAGACGGTGGGGTTTCTTTAAGTGCCGGGTTTGTTTCTCCTTTGGGGGGGAAGGAGCGTCAGAGTGCGTGGGAGCAGGAGAAGTCTGGGGATCAGGGGATTCCCTGTCTCTTTTTATTTTTAATGAGGAAATCAGCATTAAAAAAAGAAGATATGACAGAGTGGGAAACTACATTATTTAATCAAAAGTGCATTTTTGGAACTGAATTGATTGACGCTGAAGTATGACGACGATTTATTGAAATGGATAATATGGGCAAATCTAATTCTGATCACAGGACAACTATCAGTCATGTACGCCACAAATCAATTCTTCATGGAAGAGTGGCGAGAAGAAAGCTATTGTTGAATCACGGCCAGAAGTCTTGTTTGACAAGACAAGACAAGACAAGACAAGACAAGACAAGACAAGACAAGACAAGACAAGACAAGACAAGATAAATTCAGTCATCAGCTCAACACACACACACACACACACACACACACACACACACACACACACACACACACACACACACACACACACACACACACACACACACACACACACACACACACACACACACACACACACACACACACACACAGTATTCACAGTGTCAGTTCAGAGGCAGTTTCTTACTCAGTTTCTGTTGTTGAACCGACTCACAGCAGCAGGTGTGAATGACCTGCGGTCGCTCCATCCTGGATGGTGGCTGCAGCCGTCAGCCACTGAAGGAGCTGGTTTAACGCTCCTACGACGTCGTGGAAGGGATGAAAGGCGTCGTCCGGTCAAAGGCGAGTCGGAGTTGATAGGAACATTGATGGAGTGACATCCAGGTCAATCGTGGAGTGAAACTCACTAGAGTCTTCAAAATACTTGAGACAGTGATGGAGGTTCACCTCAGAGCAGGAGGACGACTCTAAACACACAGCCACAGCTACAATGGACAGATTTGCATGAAAGCGTATGAATGTGGTAAAATGGCCAAGACCAAGTCCAGACCTTCATCCAACTGAAAATCTCTGGCGTGGCAAAATGTGGAAAAGTTGTAGGCATATGAATACTTCTGCAAGCCGATGTAGCTGTTTGAAATCAATGTTTGGGTCTTTGTTTAAGTGTCACACAAGGTTTTTTGGGGGGGATCTCCTCCAGATATATGTGTTACATTTCCTATAGCCATGAACTATATGATAATCTGTGTGTGAATAATTTTGTCAAAAACCTCAGCTTATTAATTCAATAGTTAGGTTCGACTCCAGTTTATAAAGCTTTTACATTGTCTGAGAGGTTCATTATGATTATGAAATAGTAAAGGTGACAGAAAGTTGTGTTTTTTAATACTTCCCGAACATATTTTCTTTTGTAATGAGAGTTCCTGTTACTTAACCTGTTCTAACCAAGACAAAGCTTATCAGATTATAGAAAGATTTAGAGGGTATAACACTCTCTCTACTGTTAGAGCTATGAGGCAGCAACCTCTTTGGGCAGCAGTGTTTGTTTGATTCTCTCTGGAAGGAAACCTTGCTTGAATTATTTGGCTGTTTCAAAGACACAGTAAGGAGTATTTCCTGCAGGAAACGGCTGACCCCTGACAACAGCTCGCTTCGGGCACTGAAACAGTAAATATCTATAATGGCTGACATGCAGCGGGGCTCCTTTAGACTTATCAGTCAGGGAAAGTAATCATGTCACCCCACAGGTACAAGCTGCCTTCCTGTAATAACATATTGAGAAAAATCCTGTTACAGGAAGAAAACGATGTTTCAGCAGAAAAAAAAAGTCACAACAGATGTTGAAGTGCATTTTTTGACAGAAGATTCTGAAAGGTGAGTGGACGTCTTGAAAATAAAGTTGCAAAGTTCCCTGATTAACAGACAAAAACCCCACACAACTGAATCGCCAATGTTCTGCAGACCGGTACGATCCATTATTTTGTCTGTATAATTGAGCTCCTCTGGTCCAGGATGCCCGGAGGCCTGTGTGCTTTAGATGCAGTCGCATTCCAAGTTTCCTCTGTAACTTTTTGCACAATATCATGAAGACACATCCATGTGATTCTAATGCATTGGAGCAGGAGTACGTAGGAAACATGGAGACCGACAGTTTTCCAAGACCAGGAACCTCTGGATTAGTTGATAACAAGCAATACAGGTAAGAGCAAGTAAATCATAAATACAGGACCAGACTGAAAGCAGATTGTTAAAAGTAACACTAAGGGCTGTCACAATATCAGGTTTTTGAGTTTACTATTATTAGAAACCACAATGTAAATGGTAACACAGCATCATTCTTTATGAAACTCATATTGAAAACAATCCTTTTTGTCATGTGCTTTGGGATATTTTTGCTCTAATCATGACCTCCCTTCAAAAACAAAAGCGTCAACGAAGGTTCAGTGTCTAATCATCCAAGTTGGACACAATGAATTAAAGTCTGTAGGAAACGGCAGATTCAGCAATTACCCCCAGACTGTCTTGTCTGCTTGCTTGTATAAAACAAACTAAATTACAAAGACTATTTCAGACAGTGAGTGATGTTTTCGGGGAAGGTACATGGCGAGCAGTGCACTCCAACCTCTCTCCATCTCGCTGCAACTGCACTTCACCACTGTTTCTCTTCAGCTATCAATGCTCGCCATCGGTACGGGCTAAGGGTATTCATTTAACTTTAAAGACACAATTAAGACCTTACCGTACCACTAACTTCCCCTGTTCCTGGAGCTCGTTCTCTGTGCTGAAAGTAGTGCAGACAAAACAATGCTGCAAACTTTGTGTTCTGTTGGCTTTGGATCATTTATACAATTTAGTGAGATACCCATTTTTTTTAATATAAAATGACAACATTTTATTGTTATATTATGGTGAGCCCTACTAAAAGTCAACAAATAAATAAAGAAAACAGGGTTAGAAACCCACGAGGACAAATAGAAAGTAAAATCAGTTATACAAATGATACAACTAGAATTTAAGAAATGGTAAGAAAGATGTGAGGAAACCAACATTTTAATTTAAACACACTGAATTAAATTTTCAGATGATTGGCAGGGTCGCTTTTGTGGGTTAGAGTTGGGTTGGAGTTTGCATGTTCTCCTGCATTGGTGTGAATGTGAGTGTGTGGTCGACTGTCTCTCGGTGTTTTCCCTGGGACGGACTGACAAGTTGTCCAGGATCCACCCTGCCTTCACACTGCCTTAGTTGTGGAGCAGCTTTTTCCCCCTCACATCTCTGAACTGGATGACAAAGGTGGCTGTACGTGAGTTTTTCAGACAATGAAATAGATGCAATAGAATATTAAAAAAGGAAAAAAAAAACAAAGTGTACAAGTCATGTTTGAAAAGTAAATTATTATTCCCTCATGTTTATATGGCATTTGTTTAAAAAAAAAAAAAAGGTAAGTACCTGAGTACGCAAATACACATTCACAGAGGGAATGTCTGTGAATTACTGTTTCTGAGCCGGAGATAGATACAGTCGTGAGCTTCCTGCTACCAGGCTTTGTGAATTGGACAGCAGGCAGCAGATCAGTGAGCGGATCGCCAGCATTAGTTTTGCTCCTGAAGGAGTCTCGAGCTGTAACAGCTGCTCTGAGACACCCAGACTCTGCAGCAGGTCAGAGGGGCGACTGTAGGAAGCTCCCACTGGGACGAGACAATCTGTGGACGTCTGTGAGTGTAAAAGAGGGAGAAAAAAAACAAAACGAACTTGAGGCGATAAACCCCATAGATGGACAGAGGAGGAAAGAAAGAGGGAGCCGGGCAAATATGTCCTCATGCGCTTGATAGAGGCTCCACCTGGATAGGCCGGGATGGAGAAGGATGGCGAGACTGCTGGAGTCGTGAGGGTCCTGCTGCGTGTCCATCAGTTTCAAAGGATCCCCGCTGCTGCTGCTGAAGAAAAAGTGTCCTTGAGTCACATGTTGAACCCCTTCCCGTTCAGAGGCACACCTGACTGCTGTCGCTCTGGAAGGCGTGTTTCCTCGCCAAACGCAGCTTTTTTGGATGTGTTTTTCATCCAGATGAGGCCCACTGCTGTCATGCTGCTTTAAAGGTGTGTGTGTGTGTGTGTGTGTGTGTGTGTGTGTGTATGTGTGTGTGTGTGTGTGTGTGTGTGTGTGTGTGTGTGTGTGTGTGTGTGTGTGTGTGTGTGTGTGTGTGTGTGTGTGTGTGTGTGTGTGTGTGGATGAGGGGTAAAGGTTGGTTAGTTAAATTAGAGCATCTGGAGAATGTGTGAATTGTTCACGGACTTGCGTAATGCAATACGGAAACCTCTCGGCATGGAGACGTTCAATCTTTATATGAGGGAAGGTCACACAGAGCTGGAAGTGTTTTGAAACATGAAAGACCATGATTGAAATGAGGAGTCAAAAAGCAAGAGAGAGAAAGACTAATTATTGCACTGTGTGCACCCAAGGAACAATTACTATACTTTTTATTTTTCAGTCCCTCTTTATTCCATAGGATGCAACACATAAAACATTTGATTGTCCTCGTGTGAAATCTGCTTTGTCCTTTGATATGACATCAGTTTTTGACTTTGATTTTGGGAGTTTTTACTTCAAAAACATGTAATTTTATTTAAAAAAAAAAAAAAAAATGAATGCCGCAACTCTGCAACATAAATCCTATTCTGCTAGAATTCTTCAAAAGATAAATTAATTCAAAGCCATGTACATTTTCTAATTCAAAACACTGATTTATGAATGCCTCTCACCTTTTCTCTTCAATACTTGGATTCATTGTGCTCATGTTGGTCCCTCAGGACTGCCGGGGGATTATTGTTCCACTCCAGTGTCATAAGTGAGTGTCTCTTGCACACACTCATTTTCATCATGATTTGATTCATTTTGATCAGAGAGAAGAGCGTCTGGGGCGGCATACGGGCGTTGTCGTTAGCGCTCTCACAGGGATATTATCTGGGAATGTCTCCGGTCAAGAGCACGTCTTGTGTGGGTTTTTCTCCGAGTCCTCAGGCTTCAACCCACAACCTAAAGACGTGTCCGCTTGATTAATATCGGTCTTCATTGCTGTGATTTCCAATTTCTTTGTTTATGCACTGGGGACATTTTTCACGGGTCACCTGGGATCGGCTCCACCTTCCAACAGTCTCGACTTAGACGTCTCTAGAACAGTGATACTTATCATCTGGGTCGCAACCTAAAAGTGACTCACTGGCCACTTATAATGCGATAAAACAAGATTAGAAAAAATTAATGGAACATTGTCTGTTTGCACAGTGGGGGGCAATGACGTCTTGTAATGCGAGATAACGATCGTCAGTTCGCACTGAAGAAGACCCACAACATTTGTCGACATATCGTACTGAAGCATGATGAAATACAGGTGCCAAGCAGCAGAAGACAGGTGGTTTTCATAAAGAGTCGGCATATTAAAATGTGAAGCCATTAAAACGTCATTTGGGACTACATCTTGAATCTAAATCTCAGTACAGGCCAATTTTCATGTAAATTTGCAGATAAAAACACATTTGATGCTGAAGTGACTGAAATGAAATGTCTTGATTTTAATTCAAATGGAGCTAATTGCGCACAAGGGTCAATATTCTCCTCTTTACGTCTCCATTTTCTGTCCATTCAGTCATTTATTTTTGTGTTTTATAATGCAATATTCCGTTCAAAGTACTTCAGATATTTAAGGATGTTTTTTTTTTCATGATGTGGGTTGAGACTTGTCAGGAAGGGGTGAAGGTCGTTTTATGGAAGTCGCACCAGTTGCCAACCACTGACTAAAAGTCAAGATGAAAAACCATCCAACAAGTCAAAAATGACACAAAGATGACAGGATAAGTCAAAACCACGCAAGGACCTTGGCCCTCCAGGACCAGCAGGACCTCTTCTGGTGTTCCTGGTTAGCAATTTGTACTTAAAGTGGTTCAACAGACGGCAGCTGATGGACGTGTGACAGGGCAGAGGTGAGGAGCAAAGCCTTGGCGATGTGGACTCTTCACACAAATTGCTGTATTATTGTGTCAGACCTTGCGATGCATTGCAACCTGCTGCGCACGCGACTGGGAAATGTCCACGCTGACTGGTGATGATCAAAGCATGTGAATACTCAAGGAAACCTGAGCGCCAAGAGGATTATTTGGTTCCTTTTTTCTTTTTCTTTTTTTTTTTGCTGACATTTTGCAGACATTGAGGTGTGTTTTTCAGCAGTGGATGCATTATAAGAAGATTTCCCACACAGTCGTACACTTGTTAGCTCTCTATCCTTGGTTTCCAACGCAAGTTGAAAAAAGCAGTTGAGGATGGATGGATGCATTCAGACGATGATAGTTACATCCAGTTTGTAGACGTTTGCAAGACTTAAAGATTCTCATGCCACAGGAGACCTTCAGAACTAAAGAGACCCACACAACATCATGTAATCATTGTGTCAGATTGTGGAATCACAATATTTAAATGTAACCATAAATAATGATAAACACGTACAACACAGCTTCATCGGCATAACTGCATGTTGATTGCAATTCTCAAGTTGTTGTTTTTTCATAATCACACAAACACCCCAATGGATCCTCATTATTTTATGAAAAAAACTATTGATTTTCATCCCACCACAAACCAAAACCATAGCAGATGATGTGACGTCTCAATGTTTGTTGTGTTCCAGCATAAATACAATAATAGTCATCAGTAATCAAAACAAAGTTGAAAAATACATACTCACAATATTCAGTTTAATTGTATTTTTCCTTGTTGATTCTTATTAGGAAATTCTCCACACAGAGACAACAAAGAACAGAATCAGCTGGTACTAAGTATATTAAAAAAACAACAACAAGAAAACCCCCTCTATCACACTTTATGGCGCTTTTAATTCAAAGCGGAAGCTCATTAAAATGCTGTATGCTCCGGGGAATTAATGAATAAGTCATTTCGTCTTGACATTGGGCTTCAGGAACCTGCAGTCTAATCAGAGGAAGGGAGGGTCTGGTGGAAGTGTATGTAGGGGGATGTCCAGGAGCTTTGCAGAAATATTAGTTTTAAATTTCTGCAAAATTATGGCTTTTGTTTTGTTTCCCCCTGAATAAAAGCCTCGCATTGCATAAAATTAGACTGATTGGCCATAAGTGTACACATACTAATGAAAAGTAATGATATTTGTCTGCTCTCCAGCTTTACAAAATGAGCTTTTATTCATTCAAATCCTGCAGTATTTATCTACATTTATTCGACCAAATCATTTCTTGGCGTGGCTATTAAATGCCATACAACCATAGCCTCGCTCCCTCCTGGGTGTTTTGAAAATACAACACTGTAAGGATTTCACTTAGTGCAACTTCAGATCTACTTCACTCTTGGGAGTGTGGGAGCAAAGGGGAAACAGAAATTATCATGTTGTTTTCTGCACAGCGGGTGATTATTTGATCACCGCGAACCACTTGGTTCTCAGATCATGTTTTCATGTTGGGATGGCGCTGCGGAATGGAGATAACACCTGCTTTTCCACTCCGAAGCACATAAATGGAATTTATTTGAAATGTGATGCATCTCATAAGCCTATTATAGGAAGCCAAATTACAAATGCAGATCTTTTTATATAGAGCAAAGTGGGCAGTCCACCGGTTGTCTGATGGCTTTTTGTTTTTATAATTTAGACAAAGCGGCAGCACGTGGCAGCGGCGACACCTGTAGCCTCAGACTTGGCAGACTTGGTGCTCTGACTAATTGTCTTGCAATTTCAGACATTTATTCATATTATGCATAATACATGCAAGATGTACCACTGTAATGTATCAAATTATTCTCTTGTGTGGTTTGCATACTGATGCTCCATAGCATTCACAATTAATCCATCCATTCACTATAGGGTGGGCTGGAGTCACGCCAAGCGGACGTCCCCCTGGACAGTTCACCAGACCATCAAAGGCCAAACAGAGACAGACAACCACTCATTCTCAGAGTCCCCAGAGAAAACACACGAACAAGAACATGCAAACACCACGGTGAAAAAGAAAAAAAATCCCCCCCAAACCGGCTCTCAAGCCGTGTATATTTGTCTGCGAACCGCCACCTCACTGTGAAGCCCGCCATGCAGATAATGTGCGTAGCGTATTTCACAGAATGTTTAAAATGCACTTGGCTTTTCAAATAATCTTAACAGGCGGTGAATTTTAATTGTAAATTTAACATATGAATGAGCATTGAAACACAAAGTGTATTGTAGTATCCCCCAGTGCTCTTTATGAGCTCCTGCTGCACTGTGTGATATTTCAAACAAAACCCCTAACCGTGTTTTGTTTTGCGGTGCTTTGCACATTATATTAACTTTAATAATTTATGAGCCCAAAGATATTGTCATCCATAGACAGGGTATGACTGCAAAAGGTTAAATAAAGATTGAAAATCAATCTGCAGAAGGGACTGTCGGAGAGATGCAGACTGGAGGGATCCATGCCTGGGCTAATGCTTCGCCTGCTGTCACCCCAACAGGCACCCAGATCTGGAGGAGATGGATGAAAATCAATACAACGGCACATCTTCAGACTATACTACATGAGAGTTGCCATTGTTGGCTTTGTTTTCATCCTCTCTGCGCTTAGATTTTGGATTTAAAAAAAAAAATTTAGGTTATCATTGTAACAGGACCAAAACCCAGAGGCAAAACGGGAAGGTAGGTGTAGGAAAGAGAAAAGAAGACTTTACTCGGCAAAAGGCAGGATACACAGTAGGTCGGAAACAGGTAGGCAGAGGCAAACAAGACCAGAAGGGTCCAGGCAGGAAGCCAAAAGTCCAAAAACTATCTGGGCTCTGAATTACTAATGCGAGCAGGCAGAGAGTTGCATGGAATGAGGCTGCAGCAGACGATCTGGAAATGAGAGGAATTTCAGTGCATGTTTGAGTAGGTGTGGGTCCGATCGGTTAATGAGTTTCAGGTTGGCAAACAGGTGGAGGATCAGGTGATCATTTATGGTGGGAACACACTGGAGAGGCGCCGGCTGATAGAGCGTGGATGAAAATTAATCACGGGTCCATTCCAATACTAAACTAGATTACTATCAGTTATATTGGTACCTTGGTATATTGGTGTCTGAAACATCCTTCATTCTCGAGCCACGGAAATGACAACCATAACAACCAGAAGACCCACAATGAAAACTCAGCAGGCAGGAGGAGTTGGATGGAAATAGGCTTCACTTGTCAAAAGGCAGGATATAGGTCAGCAACAGGTAGGCAGTCATCAGAAGCAAACAAAGCCTGGAAGGGATCAGGCAGTAAGCCAAAAGTCCAAAAGACTAGCTGGCATAAGAGATGCTAAAACCAGTAGGCAGCTTGATACCACAAACAAAGCTGCAGTAGACCTTTACCACAGCTGGAAAAGCACAGAGGCAAAATGCCACCAACAAGTTCGGTTCTATTAAAAATCTCAAAAACTGTGAGTCAGGCTGCACAACACCCGACCAATGGAGCAATTTCACATGTAGGAAAGATAACCATGTTTAATGCTCTGACAATCTGCAATGTCCGATCTGGAAATGACTAGAATGTTCAAGCAGAGGCGAGTCAAGTGAGAGAAAGGCCTAATGAGTAATTAAATGAATTTGTCTGACATGGTGCGCACATTAGGGAAGAGTCTTACCAATTAAACCTCATTGTGACATTATCATTTTAAGGGGGTTGTCATGCCACGGGTTGTACAAGAATATCCCTCCGACGGAGCCTCGGCAGTCGCGCTGATGCTGCTGGAGCCAGGGTGAGGAATGACACTGAAGCTCTCAATTGAAGTGATGCAGCGTGGGACTACTGATGAGCTTTGCCTTGGCTCAAAGGAACGCTGGTTCAGACACAAACTGGAGGTGAGCAGGTCAAAGGAGGGTTGTATTGATTCCAGGGTCGATTGGCAGCTGACAGCAGCGGAGAAAAGGACAGCTCAATCGACATTTTATTGCAAACTTTGACTGGTATAATTGGATGAATTATGCTCAGAGTATAGAGACATTTGCTCATTTCCTCAACATGGAAGGAATAATGTGAGTTCTGCTCGGGACATTTCATACTTCAACCATAAACGTGTGAGCAGATCTCCTGGGATGTCATGTGACATGTTGCATTACAATGGTTTCATTGGCATTAAGCTCATTTCGTTTGGCTCTTCGTGTATCTTGGGAGTAAATCGGATCTCGTTTCCCAACTAAACAATGTAGAAAAATTGGACAAAATTAAAATGAACAATGGCAATCTGATACACAGCCACAATGGTTGTGTATCAGATTGCCATTTTTAATATTCGGTTGAAAATCCTTTTCAGTCAATGATTGCTTGAAGTCTCAAAACTACTGACATGACGAGACAGTGGCTTTGGCCCCTGATCATATGGATCAATGCTCAGTGATTGACGTAAACATTGCATATGCGTGTGGCCGCTGGTCGGTGGAACCATAAGGTGCAGATGGTGAGGTGAGCACCAACCATGAGTAAACGAGTGGAGAAAAGTAAAAAAATAAAATCAATGAAAAAACAAAAAATATTTTTACAGCCTTTCCAATAACACTTGGGATGTCTCATGTAATGTTTTTTTATCCAGAGATTTGACAGAATATTACTCAAAATATGTTCCACACTAAACAGAGTGTCACTAAATGTTTGGTTGAGACTGAAGAAATTCTGTTTGGTGAAAACGGAGAGTTGGTCCTAATCACATATTAGTAATTATAATGAGCCTGATGACAGCCCAGGTTGGAGTTAATTTGTTTTTAATGAGAGTTGTTTTGACATATTGCATCAGAAAAGTGCAGATTTAAAGCTCCCTTTCATACATATAAAAATACTTTGAGTAACACTTTGAGGTCAACATGTTTTTTTTTTTGTTTGTTTGTTTTTTCCCCACCTTGTTAGAAATTCCTTTGACAACCTGTCGTCATCGAAAAGTCCAGAATCTATGAATCTAAATTTTTCATTTCAAAGGATTTACGACTGGATGTCTCCTGTGTCACAGGAAGGCCATCCTCACTCGATCACAGCGTTTCCCGGAGAATTCATCTTGCATGCTTCAGTGGGTTGTTTCCTCCACACACCGGATTCAAAGGAGCCTAATGAGGACCCATTCATCTGAATCGTGTGTGTTTAAAGACAAGTGGAAATCTAAGAACTCTGCCTATTTGGTAGTTTGGCGTCGTGTTTCCGATCTGTTGGAGCAGTTCACTTGTTGAAGTGAAAAAAACAGAAAAACAAAAAAAAAGCATCTCAAACTCGATGTTTCGATAAAGAGGGCCGAGATGCCTTGAGAAGAAGGTTTTCTGTCCTGCATTCTAATGAACTGTTTTGTAATTTGCAACACGGACCTAAAACGTCTAAACACACTGGAACTGGATGTGACAGGTCTTGGAGCGGCGTTCTGCCAGCAGTGTGAGTCACGGAGAAACTTCGGCCATTGCATTGATTCCCCTACGGAACATTTATCAATCAACCATAACGTTTCGCCGACAGGTGGGTTTGAGTGGGTACCTTCATTTTTCTCAAGGTGGCTGGGACAAGAGTAAAGTTAGGAGAAGAGAATAACCAAAGATTGCATTTTAGCGTTTCTGCATTAATCATACAAACTACACATTTCTGCCCAATGGATGGTCATCGGACACCGACATGAACGAAACGCTGTGCCCAGACCACGTGTCGGGAATCACAGTGCAAGAAGTCCCAAACACGGATTCAAGCAAACACTGGGAGAGAGAACAACTTTCCGATAGAGAATTAATCTACTTTTACTCTCATGACTCTGATTATCTGTGCTTGATCTCATCTTGTTCCCTGTCTATTGTTTTCTATAATTTCTCAGTGTGTACATGATTATGTGCTGTTTCTTTATGCGGACTAGCTTGTTTTATCTCTTCCAGTGTGTGTGTGTGTGTGTGTGTGTGTGTGTGTGTGTGTGTGTGTGTGTGTGTGTGTGGGCGTGAGCATATAAACCAATCAGCGATATCATTCTGACCACTATAACAGGTGGTTCATTCTGATGTCTTTATCTTGGCACCTGTTAGTTTGGGAGATTCATTAGATAGTGTACAATTTGTTCTCTCGCTTGATGTTTCAGCCAACATGTGTAAACAGAAATATTGGAAAGAATAACCCAAGTGTAAAATTGTGAAGGGTCAGAGCAGCTCCACTGCAGTGCTTCGTATCTATCAAATGTGGTTGAAAGAAGGAAAAGCAGCTTCTCATTGAGGTCCCACCTTGCAGATTATCGGACTTAAAGCAGGGGTCTCCATCCACGCCCTGCGTGTTTCAGGTGTCTCTGCGCTACAAAGCACCTCATTGCAATGAACGACTCATTCCTGGGATTTGTTCGGTGTGTTGAAGCAGGGGGACGAACAGGGTTGGAGACCACTGACTTAAAACGTCAATGAAAGATACCACAGCACAGCCATCAGAGGTCTGGAGGAGCCCATGCTTCCACGGGTCAGGGCTTGAACTGCAAAGAGGGGATCTTCACAATAAAAGCAGATGATCATAATTTGATGGCCGATCACTGTGCGTTCTCAGCTTACACCACTCCCATGACATAGCCTACCCTAACACACAACATCTCATCGGCTGATGCCGCAAACATCCAGGTTGAAATAAACTTAAACGTAATGACGTTTTTTTGTTATTGTCTTTCATTTCCAGTGGAGTACTTCAGTTGTTTTAGATTTCTCCAAGCTCCAACCAACAATAGTAAAATTGTTTTGTTTGAAGGTCTTGATAATATTCTATTTTAATAGTCATTCAGAATGAAATACATTTATAACCTTTTTTTTAAGTGACTTTGGAGTCTTTTTCTAGTTACTTTAACTTGGTACATCACGACTGCAGTAAACCAGGGGCCATTATAATCCGGCTTCCCCGTTGACCTCAACCTGCACTTGTAAATGCTGAGGTGTTGCAGCACTATTTAGAATTCCTGTCAGCTCTTTAAACTCCTCACAATGTCATGTAAAGTTGACTTTCAATTAAGGTGTATATATAGACTGAGCTTTGAGTAGAGGTTCCCTCCATGCCAGGAGTGTCCAGTCCTGGTGTTGAGAGGACTTTGTCCAGCTCTACACATTTCATGGCTCCAATGTCTCAAATGATGGATGTGATGAATGTAATTATCTGCTCAATCAGGGGTGTCCAACATAAGGCTTGAGCCAAAACTGGCAGGCAAAAGACTCCAATCTGACCCACCAAACCACATTTTGTGGACATTACACTGTGTTTTGCGCCACAAGGCTTCATTAAACCGGCTTTACGGTTGAGATTGTTGAAAGTTTTGATAGTAATTGTTTGTCCGGCCAACTCAAGGTGAACTAAAACGTGTTTGAAATCGCTGATCTTAATGCATTATTCCTTCCAATCAATTATATGGAAACAATGATGCATCTCAACTCCCAACATCCAGACAGCAGCCACTGTATTATACTTCTACTTTAACTTTTTGTGCTATAAATGCAGCTCAGTCTCGATATTATTTACAGTCCAACAACGGGATTTCAGTGATCTGGAGAAGCCACTCAGCGGAGAAAACGGCTTCCGTTAATGCTAATGCTAATAGAGACGGCGACGTTGCAGCTGGTATCATGGATAACAAGTAGCAAGCCAAAGTAAACTTAACTGATTCCAACCATGATAGTATCTCTAGTAATCTGTTACTTAACTGGGCTGGTTGAACAGTTTCACGTTGGTTTTGGCGAGCTGTGATGTCACAACTCCTGGCTGCAGGTAAATCCCATGACCTCAGCTTTTCGGTGTGTTTCAGCCGAGGAATCTGAGAACATCTTCCAGTGTTCAACCACATGATTCAGCACAGTCACACACTAGAGAGGTACTCAACAGTAACTTCAGTCGAGGGGGACTTCAAATAACACAATTTAAGGTTTACTTAATATTATTCAGCTGC
This sequence comes from Blennius ocellaris, assembly GCF_963422515.1. Classification (NCBI taxonomy): domain Eukaryota; kingdom Metazoa; phylum Chordata; class Actinopteri; order Blenniiformes; family Blenniidae; genus Blennius; species Blennius ocellaris. Next base: position 5,160,344 of record NC_137652.1, on the reverse strand, counting down.
TTCCATCTCAGGGGATTTTTAATATTTGTTTTGGTGTTAATAGTAACACTTGTCTCAAGATCACAAGTGAAAATGTTTGCTGTGAAAAATTAACATTGATCAAAATTGAAAATCTGTGATAATCACAAGAAATACGAGTAAAAATATAAAGCAGCTGCAGGGTAGCGCAGCGTAAAATATAACCACTGATGATTGGAAGATGTTCTCACTCATTTTATAGCGCTCCCGAGAATTGCTCGGTTTCTTTATGTCTCATGTCCATCGGCCGTGTGTTCCTTTCTATTTGCAGAAAACAAACAATAGTTTAAAAGGAGAATCGTGGACAAGTGATCAAGAGATGCCCTCGGTACCCCCACATCCCACTCCGAGCTCTCAGTCCACAGGGAAAGCGCTGGGCTCTCGCAGTTTCCTGCTGGCCTCGAGGTCCCAGTAGGCCACTCATGATGGTCAGTCCACCTACGCTTCAGTGTTGTTGCCAGAGGCAGAAACGCACCAGCAGCAGCCGCAGCAGAGCCATTGCAATCAGGATGCAGAAGAAAGAGGGAACCACCGAAGGTATTTCTGCGGCAGATTCAAACGTGCACAAACCCCCAGAAGTTGGCGTCTGATTAATTAGCGTAAATATTTGGCAAAAAGCTGTTTACACTTTCACTTTCTCTGTCTCTCCAGCTACACGACGCCCCCCTCCCCCATCCCACCTCCGTGGGAAGAGTAAATGATTAGGTGTTGCCTCCAGGAGCAGCTGGAGAACATCAGAGATAAACGTCAAGAAGCAGCTGGAGTGAGTTCACCTCATTTAGGCACAACGTGCCTGCTTGTTCACTCGTCACTCAAACACACACACACACACACACACACACACACACACACACACACACACACACACACACACACACACACACACACACACACACACACACACACAAGGAAGCCTAACACTAAATTTCTGTTTATATCCTGAGTATATAAACATGTTTACAGGAGTGAATAGGAAAGCAGGGACGGAATGCGATGATACCCATGGAAACGGCAGTCTCAGTGTAAATCCTGTCTTTATGTGCATACACTGCAGTTTATCTGATGGGAAACCCGAAATGCTTTGGGTTGTAAGTTCAAAAGTCTTAAGAAGTAACTCCATAAATGTCAGTTTTGTCTCCCGAGCTGGGAAAATGCCCAATTTAAATTCAGCTCTTCCAAGAAGGGATCTGGCAAACGTGCTGAACAGGCTCTTCCTCACAGCATTGGTAAGATCTTTACAATCACAAACTCCTTGCATGTACAAGGAAACAGTGAAAACTTTTACAGATTCCCCAGCAGATTTGACAAGAGCTAACTGCCCTACAAGCCGTTGCAGTGATTCTCACCAAGTGGACATTTGAGCTTTTCATCTTTCCCTCATGCTGCATCCAAAAGGGGAGCGACACCGTGTCGTCTCATCGAGAATCCAGCGTTCACTCTCTGATTGTAGCCAGTGATATTTTCTCCGACGTTATTGCCAGTATTGGAGGAAAATAGACGCTGACAGCGTGACAGTTTGTAACTGAGTGTTTGTGGCGTCCTCATGGGTGTGGTGTAATGAGGATAATGTTGGCCACTGGGTATCGAAGTACAAAGTGTCAAAGAAGATTACGCAGCAGGTAGAAAACAAGCTGCAATCCATGAGAGACAAATAGTCCCTCTGCAGCCATGTTAATGTGGCCTTTGCTGATCTCATTGAGTTGGACCATATGTGCCAGGGAAATGCCACAGTATCCCCTTACAAGTGTGTGTCTGTGTTTGTGTATTTGCGTGTGTGACTGCGTAATCTAGCCGCCGCACTCTCTCCCTTGGTGGTCTTTAAGGAAATACAGCAGATGGACAATATGTTTACCGAGGTGGAGCTTCTAACACACCAGAGGAAATGTTTTAAAAGCGAAAATCCCCTCCATAAAGAAAATAACCAAAACAACTACATATATACAGTATAAACACAGCCTGTAGTCTTTATACAAACAAAACAAAATGCAATGTAATGATGGAGTAATTTAAGTGAGAACAAATATGAAAAAACAAGGATTAAAAAAAGGTGAGTTATGCTATGCTTGTTTAGATTTATATGGAGATTGATTTCTTAGTCAGTTAGAGAGAGAGCTTTATTCCTCACCAGGGGGAAACACAAAAGTTATGTTCATTTCATGTCATCATTCACTTTTAAATCCATCAAAATCTATCAATTTTTCTTCCACATCGCTTCATTGGTTATAGCAGCCGATTCCAGTTGTCATTGCACAAACAGCAGGGAAAACCCTGGACACGTCACCAGACAGTCGAAGTACAACAGTCACACGCTCATTTACACCCACAGTCATTTCAGAGTTGGTTCCTTTGATACGCATGCCTTTGGACTCCATGAGGAACTGGAGTACCGTCGGAAAAACCCACAAATCCACAGAGAGAACATGCAAATCAAGAATATCCTTGCACTTCACCGCCATGCAGCCCATATTCAGTTTTATCTATACACTGCCAATTACAACACAACCATGGCATGGCACTTTACACTTCGTTTCACAGCTTGATCCATCTTGGAGTCTGAGGCTGTCAAACTAAAATCCCAGCTGACGATGAATGAAGGCAGGTTGTAACCTGAATAGGTCACAAGTTCACCAGTCGCACTAACTGGTGGCACCAATTAGCTGCATGTGTAATATATTCGCTGTGGGCAGAAACTGTTACACACAGGAAGAACATAAAAATCAAACAAGTGATGCAAACATGCAAAGGTCTCTTTCTATTAGAGGGAGTTTTTCCTTTCCACCATTGCTCATGTGGATTTCTCGGGTTTCTCTCTGTTAAAAGCGCCTCGAAATGACTGTGTTGTATTTGGTGCTGTATAAATCAAGTTGAATTGAAGTGAATTGGTTTGATATTTTTGGTGAAATTTGGTCTGTTCAAGAGAAGTCATTATGTGGCATTATGTTCCCTTGAAACGAGACCAATATTCAGATTCAATCATATTTCCCACTCCATCACCAAGGAAGATAAAATAAAATAAATGTAGCCAGCAGCTGGCTGATGGCAGAGCTGGGATTTTATTTTGTTGTCTGACTATTGGATTCGTCACAGTAATGGGGCAGTTATGCCCAGATAAAGCCTTGTCAGTGTACTCCGTGTTTAATCAAAAACACTGAAACTTTTACTCCGATTGAAGTGCTTCCGTGTGCTGATTTTCTCTGAACTCAAATAAAACAAGTGGATCAAGAGTGCCAGTGGCTTTCAGGAGTTCAAACGGGACCTAAAAATACATCGCTGGAGTGGGATAGTTCATCTGTAAATATTTACAGGTCCACATTGTTCGTCTGGCGTCTCACCGAGGGCAATCCTGGGCGCGTGCAGACAAACAGCCTCTCCGACGCTTTGCCGACTGTCAAACGTCTCTGTCCCACTTTTCTCACTCAGAACAACTAATAAGTTGTGACAAAGCTCCCAACATTTGAGCACATCTTGTGTTTAGAGGTCATTCTGTCTGTCCTTATCAAGACATCTCTGCTAATCTGAAAATTAATAATGCTTCAAACTCACAGTCAGGCTTTTGTTATTGCCAGTGCGATATTTAATGCCCCCTCTGGCTACGCTGATAATAGAAAGGCCATAAAAAAAATTTTAAAAAAAGGAAAGAAAAAAAAGTTACAGCCGCAAGATGAGCTATTTCAAACTGTTCCGTGGACTGGACCAATTAGTGTGATTTGGCCACAGCCTCCAACTTTTAATGCTCTATTGAACCAACTGTTTGGCTACAGGTTGCCGTGAGCACCCAGAAAATATTGTGACACTTTGAATAAACAAGTGGGATTTCCTGTTACACTGCGAATTTCTCATCTGTCAATCAAGGTTTTGCCCAAAGAGCAAAAAGTCCAACTCAGCTAACGGTGTGGTTTCCCCATTCAAGTGGACGGCATTGTTTCTACAGCCACAATTGGCTAACAGGTATGATGCTCTAGTGAATAAAAAAAAAAGAAAATAGAATGTTGAATTTGATCGCGGCAACGCGTTTAAAAAGGAAGAAAACAAGTGGAGGAGCAATTTACAACTGAACATGACTGGTTTCAAATGGAGCGTTTCACACAGGCACGGAGATGTGAAGCTGAGCAGAGATAATATGCAACTACTTGTTTCTAAACAAGATGACAAGATTCAGAGACTCGAGAGAAACCAAGGAATAAGGCCAAATGTCAAAAGTGAATTCTTGTGATCTATAAACCTTCAGGTGAAAGAAGGAACATGAGTCTGTCTTGGATGTCGCAGCATGAGCTCAGAAATCACTGTCAGCGAACACAGTTTGGTGTATGTTCAAACTTTATCATGCAAATAATGAAGCCGTGTGAAACGCTGCCTTCCAAACCTTTCATCTAAAATGGTCTGATGGCAAAGTGGAACACTGCTCTGTGGCCAGACTCACCAAAACTCTGAAGCTCATCTGAAAAATCACAGATGGCGTGTTTGGTGGGCTGAAGAGGAAAGAAACCATGCAGCTTGTTATTAGCAGACAATTCAACACGACGGCAGTGACGGTGCGACGTTGCGCTGGTGCACCTACACCGCAAAAATGTCAACGTTAAAGGTTTGATGTTCGTGTTAAATAAACATTGTTGGTGTCACTTTAACATCACACAGTTATAAAACAACATTGTTGACTTTGTTTATTTTTATTTATTTTTTTAACATTTTTTCATGTTGTCAAACTGGAATGGTGATGAGCTGGTGTTGAATAGAATAGAATAGAATAGTTCTTTATCACCAATCTGAAAGCAAAGTGAAGCTCGTGTTGGACATTGGAGCAGCGGCTAGCACTTATGACTCATAATCACAAGATCATGTGTTCAAATACCACTTGTCCTTGTTAGTAATACCTGTCAGTGTCCCAGTTATTAACTCCACCATATCTTGTCAATATAACACTCGGCTAGTGTTATTTTTAATATTCCATTTTAACACCAAAAACCAGTACAATGTTAATGTGACACCCAGTAGCATTAGATATTAGCATTAAAGGGTGTTCAGTCAACAAAAACACTTTAGGAAATGTTTCTTTAACACCAGCTCGTGTGGACACATTTAACAATATGGGTGCATTTTTCCTGTGCACATATCTAAAAAGGCTGCATCATTAGTGAAGAAGTACATTGAGATTTGAGAGCAACATTTAGCCTCCTCTCACCCAGACGACACCTGTTTCAGATCAGGCCTTCCATATTTCCGCCAGACAATGCCAAATCAAGACCTGCATCCATCACAGGAGCGAGGCTCCACAGTAGAAGACCACAGGTGTTGGACGAGCCTGCCTGCGGTCTGCACCGTACATCAGGTGGAAATAGGAGACGCGTCATGAAAAGAACAACCCAGGATTGAAGACCCACACTGGTGAGCCGCTAAACTCCTGCACTCGAGACGAATCGGACAACTTTTCTGCTTCCCAAAAATGTAGCTGCTGTGGTATTTATGTTGCCATTGTGGAAACATGCACTGGTTCACAAGACTTGTAAATCGTTCTGTTTTCATTCACATTAAGTAGAACAGTACAACTTTTTGAGAGAACGGGACTATAAATTAATTTTGTTTCATACTGGGGACTCTCTTTGTGTTCAAGCCTCGTGTCTCGCTGCTGCAGCAGCGAGTGGCTGTGAGCTCCACACCATTGCCGTGTTCGGCGGCGGCTCGAATAACTTCGAGTTGAAACTTCATCAAAGTTTCACTTCTCTTCTAAATGTTACAGGAATAATTGAGCATTCAGGGAAAAAAAAAAAAAGTCTTTCTTGCTGGAAGCAGGTGTTCTGGCTTTATCTAAAAAGATAACTAAACTCACTGGTCAGCACTTGTACCATTTACCAGAGCTTGTTTTAGAAGGAGGCTGTGTTGTGTTGCTAGGCAACCAATTCTTTTTTCTTTTTTAATAGGCGGATGCTCAAAATTTGGAATCACTAACCTTTTTTTTCTAACTGTTAGCACTCAAATTACATGCATAGAGAGAACATGCAAATTATATGAGCTATACGACCTTCATTTAGATAGCACAGTCACAATTTTACAATCCTTTAATTGTCATTATACGAGTACAATGAAATTAAAAATAGTTTTTCCTGTGTCGGAATAGTTTCAGTACGACAAAAAATTTTTTTGTTAATAGCACGATGTTGTTTTGTGCAAATAGTAGCTTGTTTGTCTTCTTAAATGACACGTTTCTGGGAATGTGTGTGTAAAAGTTAGGATATATAAATATGAGAAACTAAAAAAAACCAAACCAAAATATTAAAAGTATCATGTAAAAATAACGCCACATCCTTCCGTCAAGCCTCCAATTGTTGAAATAATACTGATGGTAGTAACTCTATTTGACAAATTTTAACACAAAGTCACAAAGAGCAGAATTAATGTGACATAAAAACACACAAACCCCTCGGTTCGAGAGAGAAGAAAGCCGATTAAAAAAAAAAAAAAAGAAGAAGTTCACGTCTCAAAATGTGTGTTTTCTGAAGAGATTTATCAGAGGACAGAGACGAGGCCTAATTTCCTCTGGCAGGTCATTCCACAGTGACGGGGCTCTCACAGGAACGGCCCTGTCGCCCTTGGTTTTTAATCTTATCCTGGGTATCATTAACACAGACCTGTCAGACGACGTTTTGGGACATATTGAGTGAAACACTCGGGTCCAGTCCCGGCTTCACCTTCAACCTAATAACTCCAATCGTAACGTCACTTCTCCACTGTACTGGGAGCCACAGCAGCAGAGCTAAAGATGTGGGGGGGGCGATGTGTTAGCTTTTAATGATTTTTTTTTTTGTACTAGTGAATTATCTGGAGTTTGTTTATATTTGATTTGGACAAACTGGAGCCCAGGGAATTGCGGTAATCTAAACATAATGAATGCAGGAGTTTCCAGGGTTTTTGGTGACAGAAGATTGTGGATCTTAGAAATTTTAAGTAGCTGCAAAACCATTAAAAAAAAAACCCTCCCCCATATACAGGCTTCGGCTTATTAACTTTATGCAGTTTTTTTCTTTCTCCACCAATTTGCAAGTTTATGTAAGGTGCATTGCTGATAAGGTTTCAGGCAGCGGGCTCAGGGAAAGTGGACCTCCAACTAAGCTCAGCTTCTGCTACAGCTGCTTTCTGCTAACTCAGCGGTAAATATATTCTAGGAAGACTTGTGGTCCTTGTCCGGTGGAGGATACCGTCACCACCACTGTGTGAATGTGACCGACTGCGCGAAGCACTTTGGATTTTTTTCTGGGATTAAGCGCTTCAGCAGTGTCAAAGCTGTGTCATCCAGTCACTGCACTGATTCCCAATCAATGAAAACATTTGATGTATTGACTGCTCTGCCAAAGGTCTTCTTTAAAAATCCATAGCAAATATGTTGTGAGAACCCGGTGACGGCCTGAAGCCTCGGCTCCAATAGAAACAACCAACACACACACGGCTATTGAAAGAAAACTTCAGCTCACTGAAGGAAATAACTAGAATTTGTTCCATTTCTGAAGCCGTGAGGCCGTATACAGTGAGAGCGCTCCCCAGTGTGTTGCATCAGGGTCTCCACAGCCGGAGACACAAGTCAAACAACAACAACAACAACAACAACACTGCAGCAATAATTTCAACCCAACTTGCAGGACCCAAGAGATAGCGCTCACGCTTATGTCGTTTATTTCACACTAAATAAAGCAATTGCGTGTAGATAAAAGAACATTCAAGTTTGAACAATTTCATCAAACAGCTGAGAGAAAAATAGCGACAACAACCCACACTGACACGTCTTCTTTTTATGCCTCCCTGCAAGTGACAGCAATGAATTTCTTTCTTGTTAACGCCCCAGTATCGACCGTCACAGTTTCTTAAAACTTTTGGACATGTGTTTACTGAACGATTAAATAAATACCTCGTCAGAGGTCAGTGCAGGCTGATCGAATGAGAGTGGAATTTTCTTTCAGGGTCAACCTTATTAATCGCCGAGGGGTCGTTTGCGGTACAGCCCGCAGTAAAACATACATAAAAGAAAACATCATTCGTAACAGTTGTTTTCCTCTGTTGTTTTGGGGTTTACAGTCAGTTCAGGTTTTACGTTGAATTAGAAGCCTTGTATTTCGCCAGACAATGTCTTGACTATTTGTACTTCATTCACTTATAAGAACATGTTTTATTGTCATGGTTTCCTTTTCGTATGATTTATTTCCAGTGATTAAAACTCATGAAGAAGAATGCATGCTGATCAATGCCCTGTGTTGAACCCCCTGGCATTGGATTAGCATTTCTAGAAAAGCAGTGTGATTAGCTGCATCTGTCATAGTTTATTCCTTTAAACCGAGACCTTTGCATGGATAGAATTTTTTTTCCCCTTGGAAGTCATGCAATTTAAAAATCAACTTAACTGAGCAGTTGTTTTAATATGACTCTATATGTGAGTTCTAAATGGATTCAGACTATGAATTATTCAAATTCCTGGACTTAGCCTGTGCCAAATAACTTAACTCCACTTCATAAAATAGTAAAATTGTGTACCTAAGTAATAAGGAGATTTTCTCATTTATGCATATTCAGCACACCTGCTTTTTTTTTTTTTTTTTTTTAATGGTTGAGTCTATGTTTTTGTAATGAAAATTAGGGACGATTATTCTCACGCAGACAGGTCTCGCTTGAACTTGAAAACTTTCTAAATCCTTATTCGCAATTAATTATTTAATTATTGACTGACCTTTAAGAGCTCGGGATAATTGCTGATGTGGCCAAGTGAAAAAGACACAGCAGTGCATCACTCCCAACTAATTGATTTGGCCGCTGCACTCGTGAACTTTTCAGTGTGATCAGCACTGTGACAGGAAGTAATCAGCCATCAATTTCTGAGATGAGTGGCTTTCAAAGGCGCCCATAAATTTGAATGGTTGATGGCGGCGCGGAGGCAGACGGATGAGAAGCGGACCCCGGAGCTCTCCCGAGAGCCGAGCGCCGCACACTGCCCCTCTCCGGCTGGAAGCGGAGCCGACAGTGGGAGAGCTCATTCCAGGTCACCCACTCTCTGTGGGCGAGAGAGGGTGGAGAGTGCAAGAGGGGGAGGGAGACAAAGTGAAAAAGACAGACAAGAGAGCGATAGAGAGAGGGTGAGAAAATATCTATAACTCAGTAAATGCCAGATCTCGCATCGTTCTGTTCCAGATAGAGGGCCTTGAATAAATTTCACTTTATTTTGTTGCCATTTATTGACGGAGTGATTCATTTCCTGAGTCTATATAAAGCCGTGTACTGTAGCTACAATGCGGTGCGTTCGCTGTGGCAGTGCCTCGTCTGAGAGGGAAAATGATGAGCAGTCATTGTATAAAAGAGAAGTTGGTCTTGTGGGCTTGCCTCTCCTCTGAGCTCATCGTGCCGCCGTGAGGCTGAACGCAGCCCACCTACTTTCTTTACCAACCAGCTCACTTCCAGTTGCATGGAAGTTTACCGGTGAATCATCCCTTTGTGTTTTTCCGACAATCAAAGTCCTGACGAGTGTCACTTAATCTCCCGTTTCTCTTGGCGCGAAGTCAACAGTGCATTTTTTTTTTAGAAACGGGGCAACTCTCTTCTGATGCTGGGATTTGGGGGTCAGCTGTGTACCTCGCCCTGCGTTGCTGATTGGCTCATTTTTTGTTTTATGTTTTTCACATGTACCAATGTGAAAGGAGACAACGCTGAGAAAAAAAAAAGTGTCATCTCGCACAGTTAAACAGTGAATGGGCTTCACTTATATAGCAACATACTGTATTAATGCTTCAGCAGTCTCAATGCATTTTACATGATCAGTCACATTCACCCACTCACGCACACTCACCCACCCATGGCGTCAGCAGCCAGGCATAGGCACCAGTACACCAGTGGTGTCTTTGACACATATACAGTGTAGGATGGGGGATCAAACTGCCAATCTTGATATTGGAAGAAGAGCCGCTCCACACAATCGGAGCCACAGCTGCCCCAGTAGATTGATTTTTCATGTCTACAAATTACAGCAAGCAAATTTACAGATGGATACCCAATACTCTCTCCAAAGGCATTCTGGGCAAATACATTCCAGTAGTTGTGGTGAGCCAGTGCATATTCTACTGGCAGAATGGTCGGCCATGTGAAGGAGCTGCCTCAACCTGTTAGAATCAACAATCCTTAAAAACGCAGTCTGTCTCCATCAGCGGATCCCGAGGCATCGCCAGGCTAACTGAGCGCTATGACTCCTCCATCTGGGTCAGGTTCTCTCCTCATACCCTTAAATGAGAATCAGAAAAGCTGAACCGTTACACCCCTATTGGCTCCAAAAGTGTTTGTAATATCGCCAATCTTACTTGCAGGTGACTTCCATCAACTCAGTGTGGATCAGCAGGGGTGAGAAAGAAAAAAAAAGTGTGCAGACAACTATTCGACAGGAGGTGTCTATCACTGATCTACCTGCATCAATGGGGACTATTAATAATGAAATTAAGGCTGGATGAATGTTTCATGTCGCTCCTTTCATCTCAGCATGCTGGGATGAAAGGAGCTACACATTTACTCACTGTCACACTCAGAGTCACTGTTGATGTTATTAGTAACACCTGTCCCGATGAGACAAGTGGAAATATCTGTTACGAAAAAGGATCATTGATCAAGAGAGGAGATGATTTCGTGGCGGCAGAGCGCGTGAAGGTGGCGCCTAAATCTGTGCGGAAAAGGCCATGAAATCCACAATACTAAGTCCAAAAAGCCAGTTGCAGGGTGATAGTAAAAAATATAACCAAATGTGTGCCATTAGGTCTTGTTGTCATGGAAACAATGCATTTTTTACTAGAAAGATTTTTAAGCAAACTTGACAGTTACAGGCTTTTATGGAGGGGGTGGGGGGGGGGGGGGGGATGGGGGGGTGGGGGGGGGTTCAGTTAGTGATGCAGCTAATTAGCAGGGTGTGCTTTAAAAGATTTCCATATTAGTTGCATCAGCAAGCAGCGTGTGTGTGTGTGTGTGTGTGTGTGTGTGTGTGTGTGTGAGACAGAGAGATCAGAGCAGTGAAGGCAGGGGAACGGGGGGGGGGGTCTTTTGACACATGGGTAATTTTTCACAGTGGTAATGTTTCATTAGTGGAGCGGGAGAGAGTCCTAAAAGTGGAGTAATTTTGTGCCTCGGCATGGTCTGATGTCATGCCTTGTCCAGGAAAAAGAAGCAAGGCATCCCATTAACTGAAGTGAGCTAAAATAAAACCAAACATTTTCACATTAAAAAGTAACAAAAGTCAACTTCAAAGCCTTCGTGATCATTTTCTTCTCGGAGCCCAGCGATTCACCCAGAAGCTGTCCTCTGTAATCCAGAGCAGATGCATTCTCAGAGGGAGCGCCGGGTGTTTGTGTGTCCAAACCAAAAAGAATTAGTTGGCATCACTGACAAATACCCAAAGCTTCTTCTCCATGTCTCCCGGCGACCACCACAATACCGCGGCGGAACATCATTTCCAGACTTTAAATGTAAACAAGCAAATGGTCCCTCAACTCAAATATTCTTTAGTTTATTAATTAACGTGACTCAACCTCGTATCTCTCACTTTCCCACCAAATCATCCAACATGAACTGTCCCTCTAATATAATTTGATCCTCTCAGTGAAAACCTGAGCTTTGCCGCCTCCAGGCCAGCCTTTTGGTCAGTGCCAACTTTTTTTTTTTTTTTTAAGTCTCACTATGGTCCTACTGACCTTTTCCTTCAACCGAGCTGGGACCCCCTCAGTCCCAAATCATTCTTGACACTTTGTGAACAGTATCTGTCATCTAAGACATGAATTAAAAGACAAAATGTACAATATGCATGTTATAGTTTCCAGGGGAGTTGTTTAACATCCGGTTCCTCATGATTAGATATCAGCGTTTGGGGCAACTTGTCTCATTCAGGTGTGCAGAGTTTGCATTTTCCTCTCTGAGCGTGTCTCCGTTTTTCTCTGAGAATTCCTACTTTAACAAAACAGACATGTGATTTTAAAGATCGTACGCTGCACGCTGCCTCAAAGTGACGAGCCTCACCAATTAAGATTTACTTCGGTGTTTAACTCTAAGGTTGTTTTAATAGCAAATTGACGTGTTTCTGCATTTGTATTTGAGCACTGCAATGACATTTTCTTTACTTTGATTTATGCTTCTGTGCCTATTAAAATTAATGCAATTAGATTAGATTATATTTTAGGCACAAGTCTCCCGAAACACCATGAGGAGGAGGACAGAAACGTTTACGGATCCTTGTCGCTGCAGACACATCAAATTTTACGCAAAACACTGTGTCACACAGTCTCTACATGCAGTTTTTAGTAATTTTGCTACCATGAGAAGCCCATACTTGACCATTTTAATTTGAAAGTCCCATTTTAGGATCAATTCAAGTGACATATGAATGACCTTTTAAAAAGTCAAAGCTCTAAGATTGGAAGAAGGTACAATTATTCCTGGAGGATTGAAAGGGAAACAAATAATAAAATGCCCTCCCAAAAAAACAACAACAAAAAAGAAAAACATGAAATGCATCTTTATCTGATGAAGATGAGTGTCTCTGTATGGAAACATTCACGACCAGCAAATCCAAGAGGGACTTGAAAACAATTTAAGTTGGTGTGAAATGATTCCCGAGCGGGACTCATTTATTGGCCACATTCCACGATTGATTAAAGTTTGATGATTCGTCTGCTTTACTGTCGCTACACTTAATGAGATATCGAGGCTGAAGAATTGGCTCTTATTTGTTACGAAGGGCCAATGTTACATTTCGTCCGCTGTTGAGGCAACATGTGACCAATTCACAGTCCCTTTTTGAATTTCCACACATCCGAGTAATTGAAATAAGATGAAACGAAGATGACATGATGCAAAAGTGCAGATATAACTTATCCAACTTGTGTCGTCAGTAGAAATACATTTCATAGGCTCCAATTTTAATTCTTGCAGAAATGAGAACACTTGAAGCATACCAACCACGGTTCCTGGAAGTGATGGTGTGGCTAATCTATCAAAGCCTGTTTGGACTTTAGTGGAGAGACTGAATGATTTGAATTAGTTTACATCCACAGCAAAAGTCAGTGCTGAGTTCAATAAAATGTTTTAAAACGACCTCTGTGCAGGTTTGCTGAGAACTGATGCTGCTTTGAAAGCAGAGGGTGCTCAGACCAAAGGAGGATTCATCCCCGGACTTTTCACTTTGCACCGTGCGTTAAGTGATTAGAAACCACAAACTATTAACACATCTTTTCTGAAAGCACTCTTGCAGATCCCGTCCAAAACTTTTACATAATTGTAGAAAACTGTCTGAGACTTTTCATCTTTCTTTCATTTGCTGCGCTTGGTTCCATGTAATGATAATTCTGACATATAAAGCCTGTGGATGGTGGGACAGCAGGCGTCACTCTGTCGGCCTGAACGAGTGGCTGGCATCCGGGGCAGTCGGCGAGGCCACTTGTTTATGAATGGGGGGCTCTGAGTTGCAGCACCGTTTGCAAAACACAAGCCATGTGTATCTGGGTTGGTGCCTCCGCCATAACAAAAGTGGTGACACTGAAAAAGTCAGTTACCATGGATACAAATATTGCCCACATCATTTTTTTTCTTCTTCTTCTTCTTCTTCTTCTTCTTCTTCTTCTTCTTCTTCTTCTTCCTTTTTTTTTGGGCCTTGTGCAATCATTTTCTCTCCCCTGTAATTTATTGATTTATTCCTATTAATCTATTTATCAGTATGTTAGGGTGCCTGCCTGCTGATTTCGTAGTTGGAAGCACTTTAATTGGACTTCTGTTCCTTTCTTATGATTCATTTCAGGAATATTAAAGTACTATGGGCTTCCACTGATCGCCAAAGAACATTAGAGGAATGAGCTTATGTCGTGAATAATTATACAGAGTAATAACAAAATAGTTAGCACTCTGTCGACACACGACGCAGTGATAATAGGTCTCGCTTGTTTTGCAAATATTTTATAATCACGCTCTGCTACGAGCTGCCTTGTGAAATTTATAGCGGAGAGTGAAAATGAAGAGGTGAAGCCAGCTCATTAGGGCGTCTGGATGTCGAGAGCCAGATCTGAACCTGAGCTAAGTGTCTGCATGTTGTGTCCAGCGTTGTCTCTGCAGCTTCGACATGCCCGGGTAACTTCTCTTCAATGGGCTGTTGGTCCATGAAAGATGCATGACGACTGAGACCAGCAGTTATAAATCAATTATAAAATTGGGGACGCATGTTCAGACAGTTCCAGCGCCACTCACTCCTCTTCTGTCTAAAAACCTACAATACAGACAAGGCAGTGCTGACTCACCATGCTGCCCAAGTGTTTGTGCTACTGTGCTCCAGATGAATGCATACTAAATGAGAGAGAGAGAGAGAGAGAGAGAGAGAGAGAGAGAGAGAGAGAGAGAGAGAGAGAGAGAGAGAGAGAGAGAGAGAGAGAGAGAGAGAGAGAGAGAGATCCTCAGCTCTCTGCACAGAACCCTGACAAAAAGGTTGTGTCCCAGAAATTACTATAGGGAGGTCTGCAGGCATGCATATCCTTTTTTTTTTTTTTAATAAAAAGGACAACTTTTAAATGCTTACTTATGGTAGCCTTGGAAAATCTATGATTGCATTTCCTTGGCAACAGCTTAAGGTTTAAATATAGAATGAAATAAGCTTAGTCCTGCTCCATTGAGGCTAATTTCTGGAGAGGAGACTAAGAATGAAAGTTATTCTTAATGGCATCACAAAACATCTCTCCACTTCCCCCCAGAGTAGTGTCCTGTGTCTGGCCTGTCCCAACAGGATGCCTCTAATGGGTAAATAGCAGGGGGGGGGGGGGGGGGGGGGGACTGTGGTGGGCAAGATGGGAACAAAGCAGGTTTATTATATTTGGAACCCCATGATTTCTTTTTCTCCTCAAAAGAAAAGTAGACCATTATCCACTCTTCCTGTGGTCTTTCTCCTGTTTCTTTTATGTCCACGTTATGCAATCATGTCTTTCTTTTATTCCAAGCCTGGGAGGCTCGGGCTCAGACGGAGGAGGATAGCTTTTCAACAGGTGGAGTATTTTATTTTATTTTTTTTTAATTATTATTCCTGGGATGGAGAAGAAAGTGGTGGTGGAGGCAGAAGGACAGGGCAGCGGAGTGTTTCTTAATAATAAGCCCTCTGATCTGATTACACCACAGTGTTTGTTGCCTCAGAGGTTAAGTCAGCTGATGACAGCCAGTCCTAGCAGAGCCCCGGCCTGCTAACATGACCCCATGCTGTATCTACACCATCTGTCTGCAATGGGACTCCAAGGCAACACTCAGAGGGAGACCAGGGAGAGGGAGGGAGGGAGGGTGGATGGGGGGGGGGGGGGGGGGGGGGGGTTGTCAGCGTTCCCTAAGGACCCCATGTGCTGCAGTTTTGATCTGCTAATTATGTTTAATTGGAGCCGTGTAATTCACGAGAGTTGCTTCAATTCCCCCTTATCTTACTTGTAGCTTTTAACAAACTCCGGAGCTGACGAGTTAACGTGACACATCAGCAATAAACGTTTCAGTGCAGTCTTAGGTTTTTTTTTTTCCCACGGGATTTGCGTTTTAATTTTGAGGAAGAGTCGGGTATCTGCAGGGGGACCGCTAGATTGGGTTACAACAGTTGAGCGGATATTGAAATGTTTTATCTGTGCGCAGTTGAGGAGGAGCGGAGGCGCGAGGCGGCGACTTTGACGCCGAGACCGTCGTCACAGCGCGCGCAAACACTCACGCACGCACAACACTCGCGGATGCTCACTCGCACGCACGCACTCACGCGCGCACGCACAAACGCGCAACAGTGACAAAGACGCGCCCGCCCGCCTGCCTGCCTGCCTGCCTGAGCAAACACGCGCGCGCGCGTCTCCGTTTGGCGATGTGGCACCAGGTGATGCCACAAGACGACGGGTGATGCTGTGCGCCTTTCTTGTTTTGTGGAGAGTGGGGGAGACGACAGCGCCAGGACAGGCGACAGTCAGGGAGACAGCAGAGCCGACAAGGACAGACAAGGAAGCGACGCGTCAGTTTTAACGAGCTGTGAAGTTGGAGTCGCTTTCTTTTCTTTTTCTTTTTTTTTTGGAGAGGAGGGTAGACATGGCGAAATTCACCTAGCGCGCGCGTCCTCTTAACGCGCCACGCATCTTTCTGCTATTTTATTATGGGATTATGAAGTCACTCAAGTCTACACCCCCCAGAGACCCCCCATCATCCTCCTCCTCCTCCTCCTCCTCCTCCT
>NC_137652.1:5104107-5141607 GCF_963422515.1 Blennius ocellaris | reverse complement strand
CTATAAAAAAAAAAGAGTGTGCCCGTCTCACATGCTACAATATACAGTTTGCCCTGAATCCCATAAATCTCCATCACGATCCCTCCACCCACACCTCCGGGTTTTTTTTTTTTTTTTTTTTTTTTTTAATACTTAATTTTGAGTGTGAATGAAGCAGCATCTATCATGATCATTTAGGGCAAATTATCATTCATGCCTTCGCAGACTCTATTGTGGTGTTGGAGGGAACAGAGGAGCGAGGGAGAGGGAGAGAGAGAGACTGATGATGTGCTCAGCAGTAGCCTATTTTCTTGAATAGTGGGATGACACAAAAGGAGATCAACTCTGTAGGGCATAAACGCAATAGAGTGGGGAGCAGTGAATGTCTAGAGCTGTTGCTATCTTCATTAATATAAATATCTTTTGCAAAGCTGCAGTGAATTCTGGGTGCGATGCCATAACACCTTTAAAACCTCACCAGTATTTTAGAGCGGGCCTACTTTTCCTTTTTGTTGTCGTCACTCCAGAGAGCCTTTCCTGCTCAGCTGGGCCTTGTATTTTCATCTCTCGCAGTCAGCGATTAAGCAACTTCTGAAACAAAGCTAAACGGGAGATGCATAAAAATGCATGAAAAAAAGAAAAGAAGATAATAATAAAAAAAAAAGAAAAAGAAAACTCAGTGATGTGATGCTTAGCACATTTGCGGTCCCATTTTGGCTCCAGCATGACACAGTGTTGAAATGATGCGTCGAGATGCATCTCGCTGAGCTGAACCAACTCTATTATTGGCAAAGCAGGTAAAGTACTTCACAACGCACAGTCTCGAAGCCGCCTGTCAGTGTTGTCAAAAGACGACTGTGTTTTTCCTCTTTGTTTGCAGTTTAATCCATTTAATTTCTTACACTGGATGTGTCAAAACATTTCCTTTAACAAGTTGCCTCGAGAGCATTGTGGACCCTGAAGCAAAAATAATTGATATCCACATTGAGGTTAAGCTCTTGCACCTGAAGATTCACTGGTAGTGTTGGGGGGGGGGGGGCACAGCTTTACACAGAAGAGTCGTTCTGAGGTTTCCAGCAGAGAAAAGTGTGTGTTCTCAATCCTCTGTGTCGTCCTGGCCTCCGTGTTTTGGTTTTTAATATTGTGAGAGACATTTTTAGAGTCGGTGCCCAAAATTAGCCTCAAAAATCTACATATGCCTGCGAGTGGGGGAAGGTTCAGAAAGCAATCATGCAGAAGTTTTGTTTCTTTTTCATGAAACATACATGGGGGATTTTCATTTTGTACCTCTGCTGAACTAACTTCAGAAATGTTCCAACTATTTTTCTTTTTTTTTTTTAACTGTGACGGAGGCGAATCCATGTCTCTTTGGTCATGAAAGACATTTCCCGAGTCACAGAACTATTGCTGTCACGTGTATTTGCGGTTACTCTGTGGTATTAGACGTGTTGTTCACGTAGTCAACAGGTGAACGGCTTTCGAGTCTCAGACATGGGGATAAAGCCGACTAAGAATCTTCACATTCTCCCCCTTTTCTCTCCTCCTTTGTGCAGGATTTTTACATATTGAGGATTTTAGGTGGGAGTACAAAACACAAGATTGCAAGGTGGAGCTTATGAAGAATGATTATGAAGATGCTTAGAAAATAAAAGCAGAGGTGGAATAGGCCCCTTTCTGTCCTGCATTGTAGCTGCATTTGTCCTGAAGGAGGTATTGACACATCCTGTGATGAGGGCTACAGCGAATAATCCCCTTATCTGCACAGTTTTTGGTTGGAGCTCAGGATTCACGTCGTTGACAAGCTGTGGGCTTGAAAATATCCACTCGCTGTCGGGGTCTTGCCTCAAACTTTTAACGGCCCGGCGAGTCACCGAGCCTCCGGCATGGCCTTCAGCTGGCATCTCCTGTGTGAGGGATTGTTTTTTTTTTTTTTTTGTCAAAGTCAAATAAACCTGCTGTTCCCCTGTTTGTCTTTTGCCGCTGGAGACAATCTCTCAGCAACAACAACCGTCTCCACGAACTTCAATCGCACGTGTGGCCGACAAATTTAACCCACTTACCAGTTCACTGGTATTCAAACGTTGTGGTTTTCACAGCTTTGCTTTGTTTCGACATACAATCACAAAGTCAAATGTTGCTGACGCACGTCTGGAGAGGTTGAAAATGAGTGTTTTCCTACTTCATTTTCCCGGGAATTACCAGTAAAAAGGACTGAGTGACATATGATAATGAGTCATTTGAACCCCGCTGATCTTCTGTATGTTGATGTGTGATAGTGCCATCTCAGACGCAAGCTAATAACCCAAAAGCCTCTTTCAAATGTGCACTGTTTAATCATTTAATCAAAACACAGTCGGTGTTCTCATTTAATGAGTTAGTGAGCCATAGTGATATTAAGTAGGGTTTGACTAATTCGCGTTTTTAAACCGATCTTTCCAGAATATAAGTTGACAGTATATAGGCTGTTTTGTGAAAACCCTTTCGTGGCAAATCTCTCTTTTCTATATATTTTGTAAACACCCTATTTTTTGTTTTTGGATTAAGGAGGAGTCACGCAAATTCTCTGGTTTAACGCGAAGCCATAGTGAATCTTCCCGAGGTCATGACGAACCTTTAGATTTACTGTAAATGTAATCAAACAAGAAGTTGGTTTAACATTTGTAAGAAACGTTTAAACAACAATAGCGACCTCTTGGAAGTGTTTTACTTCATGAGCAGCAGCTGCTGCTGCTTTAACACTAACACTGAATCTGTTGGCGGTTTGACCTGCATATGGGCCACTGACTAAATGGCTCTAGCTTGTGCACACCTGCTTCGGTGAATTTTTAATGGTTTTAAAGTGTTTCCATCTGCTTCAGATTTCAGATAAATCGCATCCAGTTCCAGCACAGTGTCTCAAAACTTTATGGATAGGATTTAAGTAATCGGATTGGAATAAATCTAGAAAAGAAAAAAAAAAACTGATAAATGATATTCTCACTGCTCAGGCAAGGATTTGGATTTGAAAGAAAGAAAAAAAAAAAAGAAAACCTGACTTTAATCAATCTCAAAACTTGTCTATTTTTCATGACTTGAAGGCAGATAGTTTAGATGCTGAAAATCTGGATAATCTTCATCCTACTTGAGAGGTGGTTTCAGGGAGGATTTAGAGACATGACAAGCATAATGGAGCTGTAACCAGGAAATTGCAACCCATGCGTATTGGGTATGAATTAGCATTTCACGTTTCTATTTTAATCAAGAAATCTGTCAAAACAGTTTCATCCCAAATGCCTCTGTTGCAGATGGAGGAACCAGCTGGGCGCCTGATAAAATGGTCCTCCAGTTTCATTCTCCTTTTTTCATTCTCTTCTAATCCATGTTCCTATAGCATCGTGTTTTACTTTTGGATCGTGGCTGTCATTCAAGTAGCAGCTCGCGTCCTTCAAAGACGCAAACTCACAGAAACAAGTGTTTCATTCAGCATTTCTATTCGGCCCGCAGACGGCGTATTGGCTATAGAGAAGGGTTGTTATTGCTAACATCATTAGTTTAATTTACAGCGAGATAAAGGTCAAAGGGATGTTAAGCAACTTTCATTGATCTGTATTGACAGACTGACGACAACATCCAAAGGTCTCCGTGGGCAATGATTCAGCCAAATGGAATGGGCACATTTTGCCAGTGAAAAGCAAAAGCTATCAAGTTTAGGGAATGAGCCAATAGAAATATCACCAAGATGTAAAAAAAAAAAAAATGTAATTACAGTTCTTTCATGAGCTTTATTGGCTTAAAATTGAGAAATGTGGTCAGCTTTGCTTGTAACTTCCCATTATGGGAAGCTAAAGTTGCATGGAAAAACTCAATATTCATGTAGATCTAGTCAGTGGTGATTTGTTTTTGCCACCTTGTGCTGTGCCTTACTGTGACCGCGTAATATTTTACCCCTTAAATATCACTGGCATGAGCTATAACGGTTACCAATTACCAACTGTTTTTTGTGTTTTAGCTCCTTTTATGGTCTCCACCACTCGATAGATGTTATCTGTCTCTCTTCAGCTGGCAAATACTCCTCAGTATGCACAGGCTCAAAGAAATCTTTAATATAGCTGTTGAATTGTTCAAAAATGCACATCATTTTAAAGGCTTTTACCTCCTTTATATTTTTGCAAGAACTCCAACTATTGAGTGCCATTTTCTAAGTTAGCATCTAAGTTAAGTCACAGTTTATTTCCAGGCGTCATACAATTAAAAACACAAACATTTCAAGGTCTTTAAATAAAATTAAATTTTGCACTGTGGTGCCTGTATTTTGGATTCATAGTGCAGGGTAGCATTAAAATCGCAATAAAAATATTAGCTTGAACAAATCTAATAGAGCAATGGATCAACATGAGGATTTATTTTCAGAGGTGCCTCCAGCAACTTAATGAAGTAAGTCTAGTATGCGCTGTTTCTAATGACTGTTTTGGACTCCAGGGACTCCCTCAGTGAAATATATGGCACTTGTTAGAGTCACTAACTGCCAGGCAAATAGCACACTTTGGACTGATCAGAGGTTGTTGTTTTCTGTTTTCCCTCCACCGAACAGCTGCCTGTTGTGGCTGGAAGTGAGCTTGATGAGAATGGAGGGACCGGATCAAAACAGCACATTTTGCAGGACGGAAAACCAAATCAATGCATTGCACTGAAATACTCTAAAAGCAACTGCAGAGCTGGGACATCAGTCTGTCCAGATGTGTCGCCATGATGCTCAATGTTGTCGTGGGGATATTTACCAAGAGCTGCTTCATATCCGGAGCAAGTCGTTGGTCATCGTTGACCAAAAAAATGCCACGTGCTCTCCTTTGACATCAGTCTTTTTCCTCTCAGTGACAAACTCAAGGCTTTCAAGATGGTGGGTGTTTCATTTTGGATGGTCACACCCCCCCCCCCCCCCCCCCACTGTGTCTATCTGAATACGGTGCTTTTGAATTAGCTTGATTAGTATTTCGCACAACATGTGGCTTTGAGAGTGAAAACATTTCCAGCGTCCTGGGAGGCTTAGTTGTTACCTTAAATGATGCCTTTCACACTTTGTCAGTCTGAGTTTTTTTTTTTTTTTTTCCATCCGAGCACAAAGAGAGGCTTAGGAGTTACCCGAGTGCAGCCGCACTGGCCTTGTCACTTTGGCCAACTTAGCACCCAAACCCATATTCCAATTTTCTGCTTTCACAGACACCAGATTTGGGTCCAGACCAATATGACGCTGTCCTAGTTAAGACACTCTTTAGCTTTTTAAATCCAATTTGAGTCAGTTTTCCATGGGTATGAGGGGCAGATCAGTCACGTACAAGTATCGGTATTATTTCACCACAATGTGTCCGACAGGGATCATTGTGAGGAGCTGGAGTCTCGCCGAGTCCGTGAAACGTGGCCTCTGCTCTCACGTCTCCATGTATCACATATGTCATGGCACAATTAGCACAGTGTGCGACTGGGATGATGAATGCGTTTTTGTTTTTTTTTAAACAATGAAACAGACTTTTATTATACGTAGCAGTGGAGACAAGGCATGCACAGTAGGGTTTTCTTTAAACAATGGCATTATGGAGCTGCAGAGTAATTTTTTTTATTTTACTGTCGCACCATCACTCTGTTGGCAAAAGAGGGTGTAAAAAGAATAGTAAATGTAATTCTCTCGATAACCCAGCAGCTATTACGAAAAGGAAAGGCTGGCAGTGTGTGCCGAGTACAAAGTGTGCCAATGATGTTAAGTCTATAAGGAATTTCATCAGTCAGCTTTAGTCCAAGTAACATGGCTTAATTTTTTTTTTTTCCCATGGTTTTTTTTTTTTTCCCCCTCAAGTTCACATTGAATAAAACTTTGCTTTAAAACGAGAGCTGACAATTGGGGGTTTTCACTTTCAACTGTGATGTGTACAAGAAAAACCTGTTCAAGGATTACAGTTTCTTTTGTTTGGCTACTGAACGTTTTTACTAGCATCAACTGGAAGCCATTTTTTTTTCTCCCCTATATCAAATGACTAAGATCTCCATGATCTTGTGTTATTGCACTGGCTTTAATTTGACACAGCTCCTCTCTGGGGTCGTTCATGAGCCCCATGTTTGACTGGGCTCAAGATTCATAGCTGATGCAAGGGTGTCAAACTCATTTCAGTCCTGGCGTCACCGACACTATACACGTACACAACCTAATCTCAAGTGGGACCAGTAGAACAACTGCATAATAGTCTTTACATAACCAAAATGTATCCCCCTTTATTTTGGTACAATTCAAAAATAAGTACAATATGTTTTTTTTTTAATGACGTCTCTTGATGAAAAGGTGAAAAAAGCTTGAACTATTATTTGCAGTGGGAATTTAAAAAGATAAATGATTTTTGCAGTCCGGAGCACACATGTTTTACAACTTCACTCTCCCAGTATTTTAATTGCTGGTCGTAAGAAGGCTCGTTTTTATGTCTGCTCCTCTTCCCAAAACTGTGAGCCAGAAACTACAGTAATTACTCTTCTGAGCTGAAATACATTTCCTTTGTAATTTTAACACTTTGAGATGCTACCACGTGAACTGGAACGGACCAATTTGGGCCATGAGGCCTTATGTGTGACACCCTTTCCTTAGGACGATTGGGTGGGTGCCATTCAAACTCCCACTTGCAAATAACAGGCTTCCTCGACAATTGTATAAACTACCAGCGTTTTTGTCAGGGGCCATTTAGTCTGGTTGTGTCTCCTGAGGCCAAACTTCTCCAACAAATCGCTGTTTCACCTTGAATGTACTTGCGTTCATAAAATGCCTATGGAATAATCAATTAATGTGATATTGGTCCGTGATGTCATATCCGCCAATAATGTAATATATTTGACAACTTCAAATGCAATCAAGTCAATGTAGTAGCTTGGCAATAGTGCAGTAGGATATTTGAGATATGATTTGATATCTTGTGATAATTTTGTCAATAATCAAATGCATTATTATACAATTTCAGAAATAAATCCTTGCAAGATGGAGCCACAGTTATAGGACTATATATTTTAGAAGCAAAATATATTTTTTATTTCAGTTTTGTGCAGCCTGCCTATCAAAAATAAGTCTAGTAGATAGAATAATCATCATATTCATTCATTGGGAATGCCGGCTATGTGGCACTCGCTTGGCAAGGTATTATTACCCGATTGGCTTCATTCCATTCAAACTGCCAAATTGTTCCATTACTGGCAATGATTATGTTATTGACCATTATTGCATTATTGGTTGTTTCATCATGCAAAACCTTCATGGTTCAGATCAGTTCAGCCTCACCGTGGCGGCATCCTAACACGACATGGTCCCACTTCACGCTCAGGCTCCAATGTTGCAGTCATAATTAAAGCAGCCACTAGAGGGAGCCCTCCAGCATTCTATTGGAATCAGTTAACTGATGTTAGCTCACTCTTCCCTGGAGAATCACCCCCCTTTAATAAAGTCCAAGTGAGCTACATCGCCTCCATCCAGACAATCATCCATACTTGAGAGTTGGCAGGAACTTTAGAAGATTACAAAGTTCAATAATGGGGCTTGTTTTCTATTCGTTGTGAAAATGTATTTCTGTGCACTCGCGCTCCCCTGTTTGGACACGAGCTCCCTTCCTTCCCTTAATATTTGTGGCCCCGTACAAACTAAATGGCATTCTTGACTTTGTTTCAAGGGAAGTGTATTTTCTGGTAAATTATATTTATTTGTGACTAGCAAGGTCAAATAAAAATGTGACTCATGAGACAAATGGAGTGTTTTCATATTTTAAAAAACTGACAGATCCTCTGGAAAGCAGGTCGTATCTCAAATACAACAAAGAACTTTGACTAAGAAACAGTATTTGATGGCCTGGAATGAAAACCCACCTGTAACAAATTAAAAATAGACTATAAACCAACATTTCTTGGCCAATGCATTTATTAATTCTTTAAAAGGCAGAAAATACTTAATTTGGAACACAGTTTAATTGTATGTAGATGCAATTTTTAGCAGACAGGGCTGCTTGTTAAGTGTCACTTCGGTTATTATGCAAATTGGTAAATTATGTAAATGTGTTAGGTGGAGCTTGCAGATTTGTCAACCAAAATGGCCCTTTCCATATGAGGGGAAACGATGCTGTAGCAGGACCCATGTCCTGCTGCTTGTTTTTTTGTTTGTTTTGTTTTTTTGCTTCACTGAGAAAGAAGTGAACTTTAGCTTTATTTCATTGGAGGGATTGAATTAAATATCCTCAAAAAGTCCGAAATAAGATGCCTTTCAACTTAATGCAGCAGTGTTTGTCTATCGCGATGCAGTGTCTATAACTTACATGCATTGCGCTCCACCACCTGCAGATATGATCTGTATTCACACATTGCCAAATTAAGGTTAAAAAAAAAAAAAAAAAAGCAATATCTTTTCTGTAAGCCTGTTCCAGTTAAATGGAAGCTGTCGACACATCTGGCCATGTCCTGGTACTATGCGCTGTTCAGCAAGCCAGAGTGTCAGAATATGTGATTGTACACGAGGACGCCGTGACCTGCAATCTGCGGTCCGCCGCCATATCCGTGTGATTTCTCTCCTTTTCTTGTCAGTGCGAGAGCCCGCCCTGTCAGCCCGTCTGTCAAAGTCACTGTCAACCCCCCTGACACAAGAGCGACTTTACTGCTTGATGCAAATGAAGTTTTAGATGAAGTGTCATTTTTTTTTTTTATGCGGGGTAAATTCTCCACCCTGGTTGTACAACCAAGAGCAAAAACCACAAGTAGATTATGAGCTCTGGGAGATGAAGAGAATGACAATGATCATGTATTTGTCGTGGCGTCTGTTAGCGGGGAGGAGGACTGATTGGTGCATTTTCGCACTTGTTCTGTATTTTGTTGGTTTTGGGCACGGCTTGTTTTAAAAGTCTTGTCCAAAAAAGAACTTCTGCAAAATTAGAGTCATTAATCCACTATTGATTAGCTTTAAGTAATCCATGTCTCCATTGTACTCACAAATGGTGTAACTTTGTGTTTTTTCCTACATCAGAGGTCTCTCTTGCTTCCAATTTGTATAAACACAACACCTTGGAGCCTTCCTGGGGCACTGACTCCTGTTTTATTGATTCTCCTATTGTTGTTTTTTTTGTTTTTGTTTTTTTTATGTTATTTAACCCGTTTGTGAAGCGCAGTGTAGCTGTGAATGTGCCTTGCAGAAATAATTATTACTTTAATTATATAATTGCAGAAGCACTCGTAAATCTGTTCGGCAGTAATTGCATTTTTATAAAGCCCTGGACTTGATTTAAACGCTGCGCTGTGGTGCTTAAGTAGATTTTTATACTCACGCCAGTGCACCAGGATTCGCTGCTTACCTCGGAGATACACACAGCGCCTTGATAAATCCGTAAACAAACAGATATCTGCACCGTGTGGCTGCTTCCTCCCCCCAAATCACAAGCGTTGTACTAATAGAAGCCCATAAAATATGACCTGGTGATCAAACATTGTGGGATATGACAACATTAAAACACCTAAAAACACTGTGATTGACTCTGCCCTCCCCATTAAGTGGTGCATTTAAAACAAATGGTTAGTGAAGCAACCGAGACGTGTCCTGCCGTACAAGCAGTCGGGTTTTTACTGCTCAGGAATCTCCGACGTTGAGTTGATTTTGGGCAGATTTACACATGAATACGACCTCGATCACTCAATGATTTAGTGTCTCGGCGTCGAGTCAGTTGAATTTTCCCCCCCCCCCTCCCTTGACGTGATCTTGTTGGAGCCTCCGCCAGGCAGCGAGATGTGGACGGCCAAAAAAAAAAAATTCCCCAAATACGCACAAATTATCTAAATATATCACGCCAGGTACGGCGCTCCCCTCCGCCCCGGGGCGACAGGTGCCGCCTCTTGAAGCCCCTGTCTTCTTCTGCCAAAGCGTAGTTTTTAACCCCAGTGAGCGTCGCATCAGAAGACATATGTTGACCTGCCACTGGTGCTCAAAGACGCGCGATCGAGCCTCAAGCTCACGTCACAGACGTCTGAAGAGCAGCCGCAGTATACGTACGCCACACATCTGAATGATTTCACAGTCAGTGGGTCTGTGGCACTGCTGCCCGTTGAATTGACAACTTCATTGCACTTGAACACGTGACGGGTCTTCTTAATGTAAAATGTTTGGCAAATGCTTAAAAAAAAAAAGAAGGAAGAAGAAGAAAGAAACATGACAGGACAATTATATGAAGAGCCATGATAGGGTGTCACTGCACTGATGAGATGGAAATAATAATTGAGCCTCCTCAGCTCTCTCACAGCCTTCAGCGCTGATGGATTTCCAAACTTATTCCATTGAAGTCCTAATTAATAGCTGTTGTTAGCGTGAAGGATGCTCCCCGCCACTCCTCAGCTGCAAATCCTAAGATGGTTTCAGTTTCACAATTTATTGAATTTTGCTGTTTTTGTAATGTTTAATAACACCCAAGTCGAGAATGAGCAGATATTAAGTTGTGCCTATAATTTCATCATTTTCTGTCCCATCAGGAAGGAGTTGATAATGTGATAATTTGCTCTTATGAGAAGACAGAAGTTTGCAATGATTCAAAGCCGTGATCGTGACACCATTTGCAAATGTCAAAGAAAGTTATAATTAGGCAGTTTGTAGAATCTACTCCTAATTTATTTAGAATTGTTATATATCTCCACACTGGATTTATTGACTCAACTTGCATGCATTTGACATTTGTCACAGTGACGTACATTTGACATTAGCCTGCAGTAATTGTGATTAATATCCATGTTGAAAGTGGTAAATATGATCTACCGCCACACATCACCTGTAAATGAAGACAAGAACTGGACATTGCCGCCACAGAGCAGGTACCTTCTTACCTTAGAGGCAGTCTGGAGGGTGTTTTCTATGCACTTACTTTTAGTTGAATCATTCTGTTGTAAATCACAATTGTCATTTCTGTTTCCAGCGTTCCGTTCTCCCATTCCTTGTGGGATTCCCTGGTTGCTGTTGCACTTTTGCTTAAACCTGGATTAAAGCTTGAATTTATTGCTCACAGCATTTGCTTTTTATTGTGATTGTTTATATGCAGTATAACTCTGAGTACAATCACAGTAGAGACAATACATCAGTCGTTTGTAAGTGCATTGAGAAAGAAAAAATCACAAATAGAATCAAAACTCAGATTTTTCTTTAAAATAATCATTGATATTTTAATTTAATTTTTTTTTTTAGGTTTTATTGTTCACACAACACCCAATTTTAGTGGAAAGGGGAACACAAATGTCCAGAATATATTTATAGAGCGCATTATCACAAGGCAAATCTTTCGAGGAGACGTGAGGTCATTCCCAATCAGGTCGTGTGGTTTATTGATTTAATTCTCTTTGTATCTAAGAGATGATGATTTAACCTTGTTGCCTTCAGCTTTTTTGTGACTCGCCCAGCTTAGGAAGATTACTGTCGTGACTTCCTCCTCGAGAAGTGATTCCGGACTGGAATCATTCAAACATGTGACCGACATGTCAAATTGGCAGCACATTTACATGATGATGTGCATGTCTAAAAGGGGCTCGAGCACAGAGGCATGAAAGGAAACAGAACAGAGCACATGGACGCACATTTTTCATGGTGGAAAGAGGAGGATTATAAATGCAGCTTCTGCACAAATCAAGCTCAAATATCATGTGACATAAAAGAATGTGACCAGCCGGGAGGACTCTGATTTAAATCACAAGCAGATAAAATAGTATGATTTTCTTCTTTTTTCTTATTGAATTTTGCTGCAATATGAAGGCTTTTCAAAATTGTGGTGGGTGAATAAATGTCTCAGCAGTAATCAATAATAGATTGCCGAAAAGATCGGTACACTTGTCATGCACCGAAATGGGAACAAATTCAGTTTTTGGTTAAAAATTCAAAAGGGGGTGAGTTTATTCCTTCATTACATCAGATTGTCTAAAAAGGCTCACCAATGATTGTCTACAACCGCCCTGTGTCACTTTAATGTTTCAGGTCCTCTCAATAATTGAAGGCCAGAAAAATCCCATCGCGTATTCATAAGGATGGCCCGGTGTCGGCTCTGCATCCAGGCACAGTGCCCTCATCAGCGTGGCGCTCGTCCAGTTTGGGATCCGCTGTACGTTTAACATGCACTTTTAAATGCATTAACTTACATGTGAGATTTGGTACAACAAACAGCTCTTGTAAAGCTTGCGACCTGGACGTCTCCATTTCTCGTTGTCGCCGCAGCAAACTAATCTAGGTTACGTCGCTATTACACATGCAAACATTCACAAGTTAGACTTCTGCCTCCGAAGTTCAGCATCTGGTAGTGCAACTGTGATGTCAAATGAAGAGGAGCTTATTAAATTGCTATTTCCATCTTGCCGAGGTCAGAAGTGTCCTCGTTGAAAGACTATCCTTTCCTGCTTCTGCACAACTGCATGATATGTTTACTCCCCCCCCCCCCCCCCCCCCTTACCCCTCGGTTACCTCTTGTCTTTTTAATCTCCCGGAAAACTGCGTCTTTCCAGCTATTGTTTCACATCCTGCTACAAAAAAAAAGGAAAGTACACACACACACACGCACGCACGCACGCACACACACACACACACACACACACACACACACACACACACACACACGCGCGCAGTCTCCGGATGAATAGAGAAACATGTCCTTTCTGCTTTTTTTTTCTTTGTCCTTATTTATTTCCATTGAAATATAAATGACATGACTCCAGTGGATATTTTCTCTGTGCATTACTTCTATACATCATTCCACGAGCCAAGCAAAAGCGAGAGATGGAACTGGCCAAAAGACGTCCCCCCTCTTAACACGTCGACACAAACTCCTCTGCATTGCTGAAATTTTGATGTGGAAAAAGGCTGTTGGGATGTTAAAAGTCTGTGTCTCGGGGAGCAGCGAGTCGGCAGGCCATTTTTTTTCTTATCCTCCTCCTTTTTTCTTCTTTTTCATCGCCGACGAGCAGGGAGACACTCGGAACCTCCGTCAATGTTGAACAAATGAAAATGTGATGTTTCAAACGAGTCCTTTTCACCAGATTTGCTGGCGAATCAAGAAAACAAACATTTGCGTTTCGCAATTCACTGTCTGGGTGGGTGGATAATGATACGCAGTGTGCCTCGGTAAATGCAGAGCAATCTCTCGGATTATAAACCTCGGCACTCCCAGGTCAGAAAAGAGGCGTAACTAAGAATGTGGCTTGAAAGTGAACCTGCATTAAGATTATTCGAGGGCATGCACTGTAGCAGTATTCAACTAAACCCCCAGTTTCGAATTATATTTAGCTGCCTGGATTTATTTTGATTTATGTGTTTAGTTTTGTATAAAAAAAAACAACCCCAAAACAAATAACACTTTCTGTTTCTTGTTTCGTAGTAACATACGGTGTTTCTATTTTCTCGTTTGCATGTTCTCCCAGTGTGTGCCAACTTTCTCTTGTAGTCCAAAAACTGACGTCTGAGGTTAACGGATCACTCTTCATGGCTTGTAGGTGTGATTGTCTGTCAGCTGGGATCAGCTCCCGCACCTCATGACCCTGAAATGGATAAAGCAGTGAAGAAAATGGATGGAAGGATATCGTAAACATTCCGGGATATGAGATTTAGTGGCGCGATCGGGAAAAAGACGGCTAACTAACCTGTTTAAATCACAGTGGTTCCCTTCAGATTTACGTCTGCGAAGGTCTGTACTGGCGCAACAAAGCTGACTTCCACCGCAGCGTCTCGCTGCAATTGACTGTTTATTTCTAGATCCCAGTGTTGAGTTATAACGATCTGCGGGTACATTATCAGAAATAGAGGAATGGGGAGTTCCGGTGACACTTAGTGAATAACTGGTGTTAATGTTATGAGATTGGACCCACTTATGGGCCGGTTTCTGGCCTGTGTGTTGTTTGTTTGACACCGTCTCTGAAAGTTTGTATGAATTTCAATCGTGATTTCAATCACTTTTATTTCTAATGAAACATCCCACATGCCATTTTGTTGATATATCTACACCAAAGGTTTTCCAACAGTACTAACTGTCTCCATTCCTGAATGATGTCCTAGAAGTGTAGAAAGTGTGTCCTCTCTCTCCCCGGCTTGTTCCAGGTTTTAAAAAGGGTTTCTACAACCAGCCAATCAGAAATCAAACCCTATATAGTGTCATCGGGGGTTTAGCCAATCACAATCAAGGTAGGCTCCTCCCCCCTTTGACTCCTCCCACAATCAGGCAGCTCTGCTCTGGCACATGGCACCATGAGAGGAAGTACTTCCTCCTCTTCCCTAGAAGGGCATGTGTGGGCGGAGCCAGTCCAGCTCACACAGACACAGCCGATTCTGAATGCAGCTCCTTGGATCCAATATTCAAATGGGAGGGAAATCAAGGAAAAGCTGGATTTGGGGCAATAAACTTTGAATATAATGTTTTAGGACCAACAAGACCAAGTGAAAGTGATGAAAAGCTGCATAATATTCTCATGTGATCACCAACTTGATTGAATCATTTCCAGTTTGACCTTCAGCTAAAACATATGAAGTTTAATAGTAGAATCTTTAAACTCCAACTTAACATTTCAGTTTTTAATGTCTCCATTTGCGTGACAGTTTTAATATGGAATCGAGATTTAATTCAGAACGCTTGTTTTTTAGTTGTTTGTTTCCTTTTAGCATCAATGTGCTTTTCATGCTGCCTGGGGGACGCCTCCCTTTAATAAGAGATCTTTCATCAGTATTTACATGGTTAAATACATTTTTTTTTTAAATCCTATTTTCATGATTAATTAGATACTATTAGATAGAATGGAAAAAAGTGATACGGTTCATGCAACGAAAGGATTAAATATCGCATTTTACTAAACAAATACCAGTTATCATCATTAAATAGCAACAACAACAAAAAAAAGAAGGATCCTACTGGAGAACTTCATGTGGTCCTCTCCTACCCGCTTAAAATAATAGTGAAATAGGCTGGGTGCGCCGTGTACAGCTCTGTTTAATTAAATATGACGTGCTCAGTCCCCCACTGGAAGCCAGTGAAGCTCTAAGAAGTGACAGTTGCCGACATGACTCTGAGCTTTAAGTGACTCCAACCAGTTTTTTCTTCCTCCGCTGCTTTAAATTTATGTTGCAGATGTTTTCTTATGAGTCCAGCACATGGATTAACGGCGTCTAATCAAAACAGCAATGGATCAATAAAAGTGTCCCGTTCACTCGTTAAACCGCAAAGTCTTGTTTTTCTGTGTCTGCACACGTTAAGAGCGGCAACGTGTGGGCGTGGATGATTTGGAGTTGTTTGTCAGATAATTACTTTTTCAATGAGCAGCGTAAAACGAGTAATTGATTGCATTTTTCAAGTAAATAACCCGGCACTGGAAGCAGCGTCCTGCCAATGTCATTTACATTTGACAGACCGATGCGCCGATTTCGGCGTCGTTGGGTCTGCATGTTGACTTTCAGCGGCTTCCAACTTCATTGATCTCATTTACGCTTGTCACCATTTGTCTGCCGTGTTATTTTGCAAACGCATTATGTGTGGCTGTGTAGGTAGATGAGCTCCCCCCCCGGTATTTATCTGGCACTGCTTGTATGCATACACATGTATTGATTTATTTCCAGTTTGAATTAAATTTGAGGATAAATGCATCGTCGTCATTTCCAAAAGGGGCGCTGACCTCGGTGTCAGTTGCGTTTCCAGCTGGCAGAAGCCGTTGAGCACAAAACCAACCTTTCTAAATCACTGAGCGTTTCTGTGATGTGGGCAGAGAATCGGAGGTCTGCAGGCAGGCTTTGCTGTAGCAGCGCCTCATTACCACGTCATTGTAAAGAACGCAGCCAAAGTAATTAGCAGGCAAAATACCTCTTGTTCTCACGTCCGGGTCGGGTCTTTGATCGAGACGGGATGTATTTGGTCCTGCTGCCTGACAAACAGGGTCTTCTTCTATTTAACTCAACCTAATATATCCAGCATCTTCTCCTTTGGCTGCTTCCGGGTTGTTGCGCAATCCCAGATGTTGAACACATTGACTGCATAGGCGGCTTGCACTCAGTGAGATACTGATTTTCTATAAGGTTAATACAAGTATTGAAGTGTTTGTGTGCCGTTAATGTGTGCAATAATCATTTTTGGTTTCGATGCTGATGGGTTTGTATTTTTTAAAACATCTGCAGACATTGAACTGCACACATTGCTGGTGGAGGAGAAACACAATGCAAAACAAAGCATTTTATACCAGTTAGATTCTTTTAATTTTAAATACTTGTTCGCCCTTTGTTTTCAATCTGCAATTGTCGTAACTTATGGTTCATCTTATCGCTTTAGTTGGACTGTATTACACCTTCAATACATTCTTAAAAAAACAAAACAAATTGTGTTTAAAAATGATCAGATCTTTTATCAATCACCACTAGTTCTATCTTAATGCTTTATTCTTGAAGAGGTAAAGCCTCCCCCTGGTCCGTAGCACCCCTGGCTAAATAAATGTGTATTAGAATATAAAAATAGATGCAAAAGTGAAAAAGAAAATGAATGAACCCAAAATGGAATGACTGGTCTATTAAGGGTTAGGGTTAAAAAGAACTTATACGTGATCTTAATATGTTTAATTCTTATCCATTATTTTATACTGATGATTGGAGAAGTAGATTACAGATTATAGAAAACAGATTATTAATGACTTGGGAAACAGAAATCCTACATAAATATCATAAACTGTATAAAGATATCCGTACAAACAAATAGTCCAAACTTGTACAACTTGTTTTTTTCAGTGTTATTCAAAATTAAGCAGTGCAAGATCAAGTCCAACCCATAAATCATTGACTCACTTTATGATGTAAAAAGATTATTACAATATTAAGGGAAACACATTTCCTGGCCTATAATGTAATATTGCAGGTTTTTAAGTTTTGAGCTCAGCGCCTTTTTACATTATTGACCCTTTTGGGTTTCTCAATTTTTTTAAAAATTGCATTTCGGGCTCAGCACTTTTGTTACATTATCGAACAGTTCTTACATTTTGGGTTTTATTACATTATATTTGACAACAATTTGGGTCGATTTTACATTTTGGGTCGTTGTGACATATAAGGCTCTAAGAGGGCGGCGTTCATGTTTTGCTAGTTTCTTTTTCGTGAATGGATGGCGCACGTTTCATTCTTGAGTGATCACGTTGACTCAAATGCATCACAGACTGAAATTTTAATCGTGCGATCTGCACACGGAAAAACTTCAAGTCTTGTCCAAGAGTTCACGAGATTCATGTCACACAGTGTGGCTAACTGTGAACCTAACTGACTTCACATCCTTATTGCTGTTAACGTCAGCTGCCAGTGCTATATAATTTATCTGGTGATTTTCTTTTTTCTTTTTTTTTCTTTTTTTAAATCTCAACTTCATCAGCTAAAATTGATTTCGTGCTAAATGACAGCCGGATGAATGTTAAGCTGTCAATTGGCTGTGCCATTATTCAAGTCTATTAAATGTTGCTCCAGTGTGTGTGTGTGTGTGTGTGTGTGTGTGTGTGTGTGTGTGTGTGTGTGTGTGTGTGTGTGTGTGTGTCTACCTACTCCCAGCAGTACTTGTCTGCCAGGTTTCTCCCGGTGTCTCTCTTCCTTTAAGCCTCACAGTTCAGAATCTTTGCTCCAAGGTTTCTATACGTATCACGAACCCCTCCACACACAAACAAGCACATTCAAAGTAGATTAAGTACTCTCACTGTAATCCGCTCCACTCCCTTTATCCTTTGTTGTGCCTCTCTTAGCATCGTCTCCTCGGAGTCCATCACTGATGATACGCTGGTTCTGCACAGATGTATTTTCTAGTTAAAATCGTTGAACCTTACATTTGCAACGTCTAATGATACGCGTTCAACCCATTACATTTTTCACACTCATTAATCTTCCAGACACACATGAAGTACATACAGCGGTGCGAAGGTACTGTGGATGTCATTGTTCACCACCTGCTGCTTCACCTCCTCCAGGCCCCATGCAGACAGTTGTGACTTGCTCACCCCAGGCAGACGCCGCTGTAGCTTTTCCACGACATTAGTGACTGTGGACGGCTGCTCTGCTCCCACCAGTGACACGTCAGTGCTGCGGTGTGAGTGTGTGAACGCCACACATTACTCTCACACCATGTCCAGACTCCATACCGTCATGATCTTGTGTGTCGCTGTTTTGAACCGTGCATCCGCTGCCATCGCTGTTAGAACTACAAGTTCGGTGGAATGATTCAAGTCTTTTGCTGGCAAGCTGCCAATCAGGTAGAGTTTGTAAAACTACAGTCAGTTTTAATGCACAGAATTTTTTATTTTTTTTTATCTGGATGCTTTTTTTTTTCTTCTTTTTCTTCGATTCCACACCTTTTTAAACATTTTCCTGAAATATGCCCCCGAAGACGTCACACCGCCATCTGCAACTTGTTTTAATTATTTATTTATTTTATTTTCTGAGCACAGACTGCGCAGTAATGTGCCGAGCATGGTTAGCTTCTCACAGCACTCTTGCAGCCAAAGAAAACTAAAGAAACAATAAAGGTGGGTGGCCAACTCTTCTTTTAACTTCTGTACTCTGAATCTTTCCAGAGACTTAACACTGAACTGCTCTCCTCCAAAAAGAGACACACAGTTCTGATCTGCAGCACGCAGAAGACTCTCTAAATATGCAGTTTATGCAATTTGCTTTAAGAAATGGATACCGTTTACCTTCTTGGGTGCATATTTCTGATACAATCACATGCAAATCATGCAATCGTATGAGCCCTGGGCCTGAACACAGATTATGCACTGGCTGCCAGTTTCTGAGGACAACACTGGGTGGCTTGACGTTGTCAAGTAAAAAAAAGCGACAAGACCATTAGTTCATCCCGATGAGCATGTTATTTATCAAACAGATGCACCAGCCTGGAAACACAGTTTTCCTGTCATCTTAGAGGCAGCTTGCATGCATCTAGTCAAGTATGCTGTCCCTCTTCATGCAAATGCATTTAGCATTTAAAGGACTGCACAAATACAAGAGGGGAGATTGGATAGAATGTGACTGGCTGCACACGCCGACACATCTATTAAGGCTCAACCAATATTCAGCGGCCACTTTTACCGGATGAGCACAACTCTTACATTTGAAATGGTGCGATTAAGGGCAGTTATGGTGAGGTGACCAAAATTAATAACTGTGCATTCAGTGAAAATCACCATGACAGCAGAAGTGTGGTGAAAGCAAAACTGAATTACTTCCATATCAGAATGACAAGCAGTGCAGTAACCACATCGCCTCCTTTAATAAGAAAGATTGAATGGAGAGTTGTGGCTTTCCTCATGTAACCAGAACCCAACACCTTCTGATTAAAATGATTGTGATGATGATATTTTATTGCATTGGCTTGAATTTTTTGGTTTATTTTTAATGCTTCTTACTGAATCGAACCCCACAGATAATCTCATGACAGCAGCCACTTGGTTTCACCTGTGATCTGTGGAGTTCAATGTGATTCGGCTGCATGCCCGGAGCACCACATTTTATGGCGTTTTCCTCAATGACCTACTAGCCACATTGCGTTTTCACTTCACCACCAAACTGCATCTTTGGAGATCTGGTTTACATGCAGCTTGCACCTAAAAGACAGTCCCAGTTACTGATAATTAGCTGCTGCCTTCGTAAATCAGACACTAATTTCATGCAGATTGCCAGTTCAAATATGTACATAAATCTGGCCCTGACACCCAGAGTTTGGAGCTGGGTAATATGGGGATTAACAAACCAAATGGAAAGAAAACAAAGAAAAGACACGTGATGGGGGGGGGGGGGGTACAAAGGGCTTTCATGTCAATAAGGGAAGAAAAGGGGCTGGAATGATGTTCATGTTTGCATGGCTTTTGTGATCCACTGCTACTACAGTGGCTGTGTACAATAATAATATTGGATCACACCAGCATTATTATTATTGTGTTTTCCGTGACTGTAGAGAGCTTACAGCCAGCTGTTTTCTCATATAACACGGACGACGCACAGGTGTGGGATTATTGGGAACGTTTGTGTTGACTTTTCGTCTTGCGTTCCCACGCGCGCCCCAATAGGCCCAAGTTCAACACCATAAAAGCTCCTGTAACTGGAGGATGATGAAGAGGAGTGTCGTGCGTTGCCTGAGTAGTTTTACTGGCTTGTTATTTGTCTTGTCTTCCCTCTGGAGGATCCCATTTTGTTTTGATTTTTGCTTGCAACTGCACAACCACAATCAAAAGGCGTTATAAATCGAACCTATATAATCCAATGTTCAGCTCATATCTCGCAATATAGATTTGTTTTGTTCAGCTTGTACGGAGATGGAATCATGCATGTGGGGGGGATCCAATTAAAATGTGATGTGAAACTGTTGCAGTAGGCAAATCAATGCCAGCTGAGTCCTACAGAATTTGCATATCAACATATTTGGCCATACTTTGTGCACCTGAACAGTCACACAGTTCGTCATGTATGTTTGAACTTGATTCGCTGTTTTTAAAAGCCTTTAGACATTAAAAGAAAAGCTTTGAGAAGAGTATCACTTTAAAACAAAGGCGTAAAACCCATTTCAATTAATGGGCAACTTACCCTCAATGGGTCTGGACCAATTGAAAAGTCAGCCCCTGAATAATATCCACTTTACGTTTGTTTTAGTGCATAGGGAAAATGTTCACATTCAACGCTATTGTAAATAAATTAAATGTGTTTTTCAAAAGTGCAATTTAAAATCCAGTTACTTTTCATGCTTGTTTTCACTAACTCACATTTCCGATTTAACACTAATGATCCTTTTTCGCTTGCAGAAAGATATCCAGATTTCTCTGCACCTTGCTGGATTCGGCAGCTGTGGGTGTCGTGTTATGTTTTCTGAGACGGTGTGTTTCAGCGTCTCCTTTTTTCGTTCATCGCATCGGATCATGTGATCTGCATGTTTGAGTTGGTATTTTCTTGGTAGTTTTATGCCCAGCGCTCTTCGACAAGCAGCACTGTCGACTCACAGCTGACAAATTAGGAGGAGCAATGACTTTTGGCAAAAAAAAAAAAAAAAAGCAGTTAAATCCTTTATAATTTTTTTTCCCGCTTTGCACTGTTATCCAATGGGCTGTTTTTGGCCTTCGGGCCATGTGTTTGACATCCCTGCCTTAAAGTATTTCGCATATACAGCCCAATAACCACGAGCCTAACTTGTGTTGTCATCCAGAGACGCTAACGCGGAGCCGCTTCATTGACGACGAACGAAAGAATGAAAGTGTGGACTGATAGATTTAAGCAATTACACCCACATGAGCTTTATTTAATGGGAGTTGGGGCTAACATTGTTGAACCAAAAAATGCGCTCACATCCGAGGAAAATCACTCTGGGTTGTGTTACAGTGTGCACAAAGACTTCCTCTGATTCATTGTCACTGAAGCTGCTTGAGGGCCTCTTAATGTGAGCCTCCACTTGGGCATGGGGTGTGTTGTCTCCAGCTTTGACAGAGATTGTTTTCCACAAATGTAGATTCAACTTTAGCCACAATGGCGAGAAACAGTTGTTTGCGAAAGACTCACAATTGGCCACAAAAGCTCATTTTCCCTTTCTTTTATGTCAATGGATTCGCTCCTGAGAAAGAAACAAACTACCGTCTTCATTTTTATGGAGTAACTACTGTTCACTGCAATATTTTCAACATTTGGCACGGTTCAGTATCATGTCATTAGTCACCAGATGTGATTTTAAATTCAAATCCTGGGAGACAACAGGAACTCTCTGTGACCCAAAGTTGTTTTTTTTTTTACAGAAATGTTGGCCATTTTTCAAACTATGGCAAAGCACATTCTAGCTTCTAGTTATGTTAGCTCTGATGCTAAGTCAAGGGAAAGTTAGTGTAATCTTGTCCCATTGGTTGGGGCTGACGTTAATTCCCTGGGACAGGAGTGTAGCGGTGTGTGATTTAGCGGCGTATGCTAAGTGCTGCTGGAGCTGCAGGCTAGTCTGTGGGCACCAGGGCAGAGAGAGCAAGCTGGGAAAGTACTGACTTGACTAACTGGCCTGATTAGACCGGGTGTGAGATGACATGGATAAGACACACACACACACACACACACACACACACACACACACACACACACACACACACACACACACACACACACACACACACACACACACACACACACACACACACACACACACTAACCTAGCCCGGAAAGACAGATTGGCAGAATTAAAGAAACGGTGCAAAAAAAATAAAATCATATCATGGAAAAATAACAATGGAAAAGATCAAGAGGAAATGAAGGGGTGAGGGAGTGTCGGCTCGCGTGGATGCAAAGTTTGAAAAGGGGCAGAAGTGAGGAAGAAAAAAATGTAGAGACAGTAGGTTAATTTTGTGGACGTGATGTTTCCTCCCGGGGTGTTTTTCAGCTCTGCTGGACTGTGGTGGTGTAAGAAATTGGCTGAGATGCAACGTAGCATTCGCGTCATGGTTTCATTAGCTCTCATTCAGCCTCAGGCATTTCACACTGCATTTCCTCTACTCATCTGCTCCGCTCAGATCCGCTCACATTACAGGAAAAGGTAAGACAGAGTGCGCTGAAACTGGAAACAGGAGCTTTGACTCCTCTGAATTAGACTGGA
Organism: Blennius ocellaris; assembly: GCF_963422515.1. Classification (NCBI taxonomy): domain Eukaryota; kingdom Metazoa; phylum Chordata; class Actinopteri; order Blenniiformes; family Blenniidae; genus Blennius; species Blennius ocellaris. The sequence continues at coordinate 5,119,030 of NC_137652.1, read as the reverse complement.
AAGTGGTGAGGATATAAAGTTGAAACAAACGCTGTTTTTCATCTTTGGAAATGGTATTGATTGATGTAGACACTTGTGTGCCTTCAGCGATTTAGGATGCCCCCCTCCCCTTCTCATAACCCCATGAATGAGGTAAAATCAGATTACATTCATTTCAGGGTTATTTTATCCATTAACAGCTGGCACTTTACTATGAACACTGCCTACAGGCAGAGATTATGTTCAAATAAAGGCAGACAGTGGGAAAGAGATTTGGGGCATCTCATGAAGCCCGATTAGTGGTTTAGCTGGAATAAAGTTCAGTTAAACTCCGGTGTCCTAACGATCGCCCACTTTGAGACTGAATTGAGTGATTTTTGAACGGTGGCGGACAGAGAGAAGACAGCGGGATGGCCTATCGTGTAATCTTTGCTTTTCCACTTGCGACTTGTGCCAGTAATTAAATTCAACTCTCATATCTTCGTCACAGTTTTGTTTCTTCCAGAGATAAATGCAAGGCAATCTGTGAGAAACCCGACCCTTCATTTTACTGCCCTCTCTGTGTTTTTGAAGACTTGCTCAGCATACGCGAGTCCCTCATATGCCGCCGGTTTGAAATGTAATCCGTCAACGACAAGGTAAAGTCGTTTTTTTAACTTGATTCACAGCGTGTGATTCAATTTCTCGCCAACAAAACATTGACGGCAGGAGTCATCATCTCTTCTCTGTCTTACACACACAAAACACCGGCGGGTAAATTTCATACAGCTGCAAACGGAGTCGGACAATAAAATGTAAATAAGAACAAGATGCGGGTCTGCAAATCTCATAAACACATATTTTATTCAGTGCAGATCAAAGATAGCATATCAGATGAAAAACTGAGACGTTTGACCATTTGATGTAAAATATCAGCTCTTGTCTGTCAGGCTGCCCGACAGTCTTGGTATTTCTCAGATGCAAGCTTCCTGTACGTTGTATTTCTTGTGTAACGGCAGTTCAGCACCCAGACTCTTTTACTGTTATGTTGCTGGTTCAGGATTGTTAAATAAGGCTTCCCCTGTCATCTCAATGGGAGCAGATGCGCTGAAACCTTTTTATAGAATTGATGGTGCTTTTAAACAGTAGCATGCGGTGGTGTTTCAGGGCCAGCAGTTACACCCCCACCCCCGCCGCACATTATGTCCTACAGTAAATACACAATCCGAATTCAATGTAAGGCCACTGCTATGCGTCGCCGTGGCGTCTGACGAGTCTCGTGCACTACTGGCATGCATGCGTGCTTGTCTGTCTGTGTGCACGATTGTATGGGAAACACCACTTTACAATGGAAAAACAGCACCAAATGCCAACAGCAGCGCCAATCTAATCCAGAGAAAGTAAAAAATAATAACTATGACTCACCGTCACTTGAAGATTAAATCATCCTACTGTAAAATGCCGCACAAAGCCTTTGTTGGTCTGAGTTAGCTCATCCATTGCTGCTGTCGGTCTTCTTCTACTCACAATTTACATTTCTTCTGCAAACAGGTGCCTCGAAAAAGGCCTTGAAGAAGGTTTGCTATCGTATCGTGGATTTTGCTGTTAAATTAGCCGCCATCACTCCAGAGTAGCAGACTATAACAGAGCGTCATCACCACCTGCCCATGGGCCAATCATTCAAGTTCATTTCAATGACGACAGCAAGGCCAGCACTAGAAACTCTGCTGGCCCTAAGGCGTTCTATCAATAACACATTAAAATTTGATTGGCTGATGATAGTTACTCAACATTTTAACCCAATAGCAGCGTCCAGCTTCCATCAGAGGTTAGCAATGCTTTCCTCTGCTAGCCCCGGCAGAGGAAGGAAGCTGTGATGCATTTAGAGGACATAGGAAATTTGAGCTCCACAAAATAGAACCATTCGTCTTCTGGATAAAGTTGCTAAAGTCACTCATTGATTACAGACACTGATTTCAGAATCACTTTTTAATGAATATAAAAAAAAGAAAAATCATTTTTGAGAACCCCTGACTGCACACCTCTGCTTTTAAAGTGTATGCTGCCCCCGCCATAGGCACTAATGCAAACCCACCCCATCAGAGTTGTTGCTCAGCGAGTGGTTCTTGTTTATTTTCTCTTTTTACATTGTAATTATTAAAGATTATTTGATCAATTTGACCGGATAACATTTTTCCATTGTGTCGGATTCAATTTTAAATAGGTTTTGGCCAAGAACCGATCCTTGTGTGTTCTGTTCAATTCCATTTTCCTCTTTGAATAATACAACTTTAACTTTTATTTATGGGTTACCCGATGGTCTGTGTTTGGCGAAAATGACTTCTGGCCGTGTTCATGACTTCATTTTTGGTTTTTCATGAAAAGAATCACTGCTGTGTTTTCTCAGTGCTTTTCTGATCATCACTCAGTAATGGCCTGAAGCTTTGCCCCTTCCCAACATGCTCTGACTCATTTGATGACCTCACCCTCTCCAACACATCATCGAAGTCTTCAACTTCACAGTTTTGCACTGCTGGTCTTTGTTCTGCCGCACACAATGTTTGGCCTTGTTTTGGAAAGATTGAGAAACCTTTACTTAAGTTTACTTCTTTCACCTCAAAAAAGCTATTTATATGTCCAGTCATGCTACTTCCTTGCTTCTAATTAATGTATTTGGTTAAAAGTGCTCCTCCAGCTGTTTGTAATTGGTACTACATCATTTTCCTGCCTTTTGTTGCCTTCATCCAAACCTTTTGAAAATGTGTTGGTGGCATCAAATGAAACGATATTGACATGAAATGAAAAAATGTCCCTGAGGATCTAAGGTTTTTGGTCTGTTCTGCAGTTTATAAAATATGAGTTTATGACATTTACTGATAATTGCATTCTGTTTATTAACAGTTCACACATCACCGGCACCTTTTTAATGAGTGTCGTGGATAGAAATAATTAAAAAATAATAATAATCAAATGAATTAAGATTTCTGGAAGAGTTCACTTGGATTATTTGACTTCGTTTTGTCTCCACTTTCTTTGCGCGGCTTTCGTCCTGTTCATTAAGTATCGACAGACTCTTTTTTGTGCCATCTGTCTCCACACATTTTAGTTTAACAAATCCTGAGACACTTACTGTGTGACAGTGCATGGTAGGCTGCTGAGAACAGACAGAAACTTTTGAGGTAAAGAAGCTTTGTTTCTAAGCAATGGGCTGCAAAAGGAGAAACAGCTTGGTTGTGGCCTGATAAACGAAAGAAAGGCCGCTGGAGAGTTTTGTAAACTCAAGAAGGAAACATAACTCGGGATTACGTGATTTTTTTACAGATATCTTCAACTAAGTGACTGTCATACGGAGGAAATCGAGCCAGATTCTTCCCAAGTGTTAAATGATATGATTCAAATGCTGGTAATCATATCATCACTTTGTAAAGGACTGAATTCATATGACAAACACAAATAATACAGTATATCACAGCAACGTGAGCTTCAAGTAGAAATTACAAATCAAGATTGGTCCAACATACAAGTCATCACCAAGAACTCTGGAGGGAATTCTCCTGGAAGAATCTTTTATCACTGCAACGTTAAAAAGTAAGCAGCCACATGCACAACAGATATGCTAGCAAAACTGTAGAATGTTGGGCTTTTTTGGCACTTTGAGTGAAAAATTCAAACAAATATTAAGATATGGACACCCCAAGAGTTGTTTGGTCCCATATCTTTGTAAAACGAAGGAAGGAAACGCCACCAACTAAGGATGAAGCTTGTGGAATATGATGGAAAAGCGACACAACTGGAAAAAAAAGGACAATACTGAATTCAAAACAATGAGCAACGCAAAAACGTGTTTTTAAGGCTCGTGTAACAATAAAGTGGAATTGGTGCTTTGCTGCTTTGCTTCTGTTTGTAATCCTGTTTGAATTTGAAAAAGTTGTTTGAGAATAAAGATTTAAGTGGAATAAAAAATAAGCCTCGCTTCGTCTTGATGCAAGTTTGTTATGTAAGACTGAAGATATGAATAATTGGCGTTTCTACGTCTTTGCATTAATTCCTGTTTCTAATTTGACGTGTGACGTGTTTTCACAGGGTATGATGGGTGCAGTGGGCTGGATGCTGCTCCTACTCTCTCAAATTATGGTGCCTCCTGTGGCATCCCAGAAGCCCCCGGGGCTCAGCGTGGGTGTGATCATGGGCCAGACGCGTCTCGTCACCGACCAGGAAGTCCGGCCGCCACGACGCCCCGACGACGCCCTTGATATCAACGTGGTCAGCCTGAGGATCAACCAGACGGACCCAAAGTCTGTGATCACACAGGTGACTAACGCACTTCCTCACTGTCCACACACACACACACACACACACACACACACACACACACACACACACACACACACACACACACACACACACACACACACACACACACACACACACACACAAAATTGCCTGACCTTTGTTTGACACGCCACTTTGTTTTTGTCGTGCCCCGAGGTGTGCGAGCTTCTGTCCCGCACTCGTCTCCACGGCATCGTGTTCGCTGATGGCACCGATCAGGAGGCCATCGCCCAGATCCTTGACTTCCTGTCCGTTCAGACACAACTTCCAGTCCTGGGGGTCCATGGGGGCTCCTCTATGATTATGGCTGACAAGGTGAGCGACATAAAATGAGCCGAGGCAGATTCAGGAGCACGCATACACGAATACACAGAGAAAACATACTCCCACGTCACCGCGTTCCTGGTGTTTGTTGTTCAGAAGTGAAATTAAGGAGCTGAAATCTGTCCTCTGAGGCTGCCTTAACTTTTGAAGGGTAATGCTTTTCATCCGTTTTCAGGCGGCTTGATAGCAATTAGCCCAGACACTTATTGTGTTGACAGATGTGGCATTTAGCAGCTCACTCCAACTGAAATGCCGCTAATATTTCAATGTGAGCCACAAGGTTACGTCACGATATAAATAATCCACTCAACACAACATATATTATTGAATTATTGTTTTCACTCCATAGATGAGTCTGCTATTACAATATAATGAAAAAACTTCTGCCTCTCATTGATGTTTTGCGTTTGTGTCATGAGTGGATGTTGCAGATTAGAAAGTGGCGCAATGGGAGGTTTTTGAAGTTTGGCTTGTGCAAAGTTGGCGACTGCATCAGACACATTTTTGTTTGGACTTGATTTGTATTTCTTCTGTTCTTGTGAGCTACACAGAATTTTAATCAGCCCCCGAATTGATGGCTGCTATCACCCTATGCAATTTTATGTTAATTAGCACTTTCACAAGGTCATAAAGTGAACGTATAAAAGTAAAGTACTCACAAGGTTAGTAGAAGTCTTTGCACAGAGCATACAGCATTCTCTGGTACGTCATTTTTATTTTAGTAGATGATCAAGCATTGTTTAAATATGTAATAATGTATCTTCTGCTTGGTCTAAAACTGGGCTGCAGAGAGAGAGAGAGAGAGAGAGAGAGAGAGAGAGAGAGATATTCCGAGCTGCACTGTGTCTCAAGCTCAGTGGGACGCCGTAGACATAGATTCCTAGCTTCCTTGTTTTTAAAAAGAATTAAAAAAAAAGAGATATCCTTTAAGATTTGGATCTCTGTTTTATTTTGGTGTGATGCTTTGCACAAAGTTGTGGATGTACATCTCTTTCTGAGCTGAATTCTCTCCCTGGTGCTGACTCTGTAGACCTCGCTGACTGACAGACGGACTGAAGTAACTTTGATAAAAACACAACTGGTTCTTTAGCTTTCAAATCTCTCCGGGCGCAGCAGCCGAAACACAGGAACCGATATCTGCTTCAATGCAGCGCCCGTTTGAAGTATAGATGTAGTGTGCGTGTGTGTGCGTACGTGTGTGTGTGTGTGTGTGCATGTGCGTACGTGTGTGTGCGTGTGTGTGTGCGTGCGGGGACACAGAAAAAGACTGTGAGGAAGCGAGGTAAAGGAGACAGTGGGAACTGGCTTGAAGGTTATGGGATTGCGTTTGCAGCGTGAAGGTCACTGGCTCCAGCTTCCCTCTGAGTATATAATGACAGGCAAAATAAATAATGTTTTCCGTGGCCTTCAATCACTGCTGTTAATGTGCCATTAAACCGGGTAATTGACCCCCGACTGCTCTAATTGCGGAGCTCGGTGCCCAAAAGTACAAGAATACGGTCATTCTGATCAGTTCCCAGGTGTGAGTTTGAGTGCGTGTAGCCTGTAACTAACCAGTCCCCCGCAACTGCTCCTGCAGGGCTGTACTGTAAATAAGGAGGGAAAAAAAAAAAAAAATCTGTCTCTCTGCCTACCTGCAGCAAATTAAGGGCAGCAGCAGGCCCACTGGCAGGCAGGTAAGAGAGCTCAGTGAGTCAGCAAATCATTGCTTTGTTGGTAGTTTGTCTGAAATTGTGACGAGTCTGGGTGGTGGAGTTCATCTTTACCTGGAAGGAGTTCAACTGTGTGGGAGAAAATGTGCAAGGGGACGGTGTTGATCACCCTCATCCTCCTCCGGGCTCCCAAATGTGAATAATTCCCTCCTCTTTTATTTTTTTTATATATATTTTTTTTTTGTTTTTTGTGGTGAATTTATGATCAGGACGATAGCCAAGCATTAGCCTCATTTTCTGTTGATTCATTGGAATAAAAATGTCATAAACCTCGAACATTTTTAATCAATCACACAGAAGCACTGAGGGGAACACGTTATCTTTTTGCTGTAGTTGTAAAACTGACACGGATCGGTTACGATTTAAGACGTGGCACAGTCACATTCGTGTGCAAAAGACAATGAGGTTTTACATTGAGTACAGTCAGAAGAGAGTTGTTGGTTTGAATCCTTGCAATAGAACAGTTGTGAAGTCAATATAGTTTGAAGGATAGTTGGATGACAAAACCTGAAGCGTTACCCAGTGCTTTTTTTTTGAAGGCTTCTGTTCTTACACGTTGGTGAAAGTGGTTTTGTTTTTCAGTTTGGCTTCACCATGGTTTTTTTCAGCAAATCAGGAGTTGGAGGTGGAGCCATAGCTTTTGTTGGAGTCAATCCGTAAGGCTCCCGGAGCGGAGGAAAAACTGTTGTAACCCACTGACCTGGACGACCGTGTTGTTGATGGATTGAAAAGAAAACTTGAGTTTACATCGTGTTTAAATGCTTCAAAAAAGTTACATATTTTTAGTTTCCTATTACAAAAAAAGTGTTTTTACTGCCTGAATCAAAACAGACGTTTCCGCAATGTTCACCACAAAACACCCCAGATGCTTTCCAATAATACACATGATGCTTCAGTAGATGTGTTTGTTTGGCTGTTTTATACCAGTCTAACAACTTAATATTTGTCTATATAAAAAAAAAAAAATATTGACTAAAAAAATACTTTGAAAAACGAAGAATGTATTTTCCAAACAGACTTTAAAGATATTCATAAATACTAAAGTATTGTGGGGAAATAAGGCGGTTGCCTTAGCTGGGTATGATTTGAAACTGTCACGGCTTATTAGAGACTAAGGTGGCCTGCGCAAAAAAAAAAAAAAAAGAAATAGCCATAGCGCACATGCTGTGACAAGACATTTATCACGATGTGGCAGCCAGTGGCTGTGTAGATGCAGCACACTGCTCTGAGCTGGATTTCCTTCTGCCAAACTAACAACATCTGAACTGACTCATTAATTCTACTGTAGTCCTATTGAGCCCTGGCAGGGTTTATTTTTCTTTTGGGGACAGGTGTGCGTGTTTTCTTTTGTGGATTTATGACAGCAATAGGTGTATTTTCTTAGAATCTCAATAAACACCTAAAGATGCAGCATAGGTTGGATATTTTTACTTGATAAATGACCGAATTGTTATAGTTTTTTTCTTTCTGTGACACACCGTGTCATGCCCCGTTCTACTCTGTGTAACAGTGCCAAAAATCAAGATTATAATGGAGGTGATGAGGCCTGTCACTGATGTTGACATGTGTTCTGCACTCGACTCGCAGTCTGTGTTGGTGACAACATCACAATAACCTCGCTCCCGCACCTCTCTCCGCTCTATTAGCTCCTAATAATTTCACAACATCAAACACCTCCAAACATCAAATGGTGTGAATTCTGACAAAAATAAATTGGGAGCCGATCCCCAACAAAATATGATTTGTGAAAGAAATTCTGGCTCCGTGTGATGCATCTTGGCCGTGTGAGTGTCTTTGGTACCTGCTGTCACTCGGTGCAGTGATAATCTGTAGGATCGAAATAAATCCCAGCGGGCTGATTGCAATTCAGCTTGTTTACAGCGGACTAACAGACAATATTGTGCTTTTTGCAGCCTAAGCGGGTACAGTTTTGTGGCCACACACACACACATACACACACACACACATTCACTCTACTAAAGTTTATACTCAAGGAGTGAAAAATAAGCCTCTCATCCCATGGTACCTTGGGTATCCTTGCTAGGCTCAGTACTATTCCAGACAACAGGTTTAAGCTGAAGAGCAAAAAACAGAAGGAAGAAGATGATGCCAAGAAAGAGAAAAAAAAAAAAAACTTCTGTAGGCAGGCAAGTGCTCTAAAATAATAGATATATGTGGAGGTGGGCAGAGCAAGTGTGAAATTCTTGGTGTTAAAGCAGTGTTAAGCTGCCAAAATGCAAACTTAACTGTCAATGATTATGTCATATTTTAAGTAAAGGCTTTCTCTAGTTGTCATTCTTATCTGCTCTATAGTCGCTCTCATTGCCATCACAAACAGGAACAGGCACGTCAGACATGCCCCAAAAAAACTGATACACAAGGTTGTAGAAAACCAGTCGGGAACAGCAATGATGACTTGTTTTTTTTTTTAAAAAGGTTTTGTACAAAAAGGTAGTTTCTTTCTTTTCTTTTTTACTTTACTCTCAGAGTTACATTGTCTGACCTCAGGAACGCTTTCACTATTCTTGCCGGCTATTTTTTGCTTTTGTTGTTAAGTTGTTTCTGCCAGTTGCCACTTTTTGTTGTCCTTGTCAAAATTTCGCTTTGAGGTCTTTTTTTTTTTTTTTGCTTTGCTTTGTCATGATAAAAACTGTAACAGAAGAACTTTTTGTTCCTTGATGTTAGTGTTTTGAAAGCGAACTGAAGCTGAAATCATTTGGCCAGCAAGGTCCAAACAATGAAATCCTCAAATCCAAAGTTTTATTCCCGGTACACGCTGTGTTCGCTGCTGTTGAATTTACAGGGCGGGTGACATCGCGATTGGTGACTGCACAAATTCACTGAAGTTTTTCACTCCAAGCGACTTCGTTTTAATCCATCACTCCATTTTGTAGGGTACAACAGATGAAGAATGCGTGCATCGCTTACAGTATGTAACGTGTGATATTAGAACAGTTTCATGCAGTACACCAGTTCCACTTGAGTTTCGTCTCCTGAGTAAAAGTCTTCCTTGCTCAGGCTTCCTCTTCTTCACGTCTCCAGAGGTCCTCCTTTGGTCTTGTCACCGGCGCCACAAGGCACCTGGTGTGTATCTCCCAGGCGCCAGCGGCTTTAACAAAACAACAGTGTGTGTGACGCCCTGGGAGGAAGACTGGGCCGTCGTCAAGTTGGATATTTTTGGTTCTTCGGTCCCTGCGCTTCTCTATATTCACTTTGAACTAAAACGGCGTTCAATTATCTGCAAGCGTGCAAAAACATGGTGCCGCCTGCATGCATGCACCGTCGGAAAAAATAAATAAATCGATGTACCTTTAGGAGCGCTACTCTTATCACTGGGATGGTACCGCCATGTGATGTTTCTGTCTTCCACACTGAATACTCATTTTCTATTTGCACCCAAACAGTAAGAAGCATCATTATATGAATGCAAAATGTAATTTTGAGGCAGTGGTGAGCGACATGGTGATGCAGCTGGTGACGCTCAGGTTCAGTCCGACTGCCCCCATTGATACACAAAACTCGTTTCGAGTCGCTGTTGTGACCTTGGAAGGAAACAGCCAAAAGAGCATCATATTATGGAGGTGCATTGTTAAAGTCGTGACCCGGTGCGCATTGCAATGACTTGCTGTGTCTCTGACCTCTGTGAGAGAGAGAGCAGCCAAATATACACTTTTTCTTCTTGGGAACAAATGTGTAAAGTTTTGGATCTTAACATTTTGCTTATACCTAATTTGAGATTTAAAAAAAATATTTCTGCTAAAACAGTATATTTGAGACTCAATTTTATCCATGTTTGTAAAAGTATACATCATAAGTCATTTTAGCTTTTTTTTTTGTTGGTTTCAGTTTGTGATTAACCCTTTTATTCCTGTCCGATCACTATTTCAAGGATTTGACATCCATGGTTCCTGTGTTCATCCTCTGTACATTCCATAACCATATTTCTAACATGAGCTCCTCAATACCAGGTAAAACATATTGAAACTCTAAACACAGAAAGCTGAAGTTATTGTCATAGAAAGGGTAGAATTACTCAGCCAAAAGGTGTAAAATCACAATAAATCCAATCAACTAAACGATGGTTAAAGTTAAAAACTCTCACAGTTACTTTCACAAATTTTAGTTTTGCAGTTTTCTTAAAAGGATTCAGTTGCTACACCTCATTATTTAACGTCTAAATTTGAACTTTTAAGAAGTAGTAAACCTCCGTGCAGCGAGCCACCAACTACTTCCTCCTCCTGGAAGAGAAACATCTGGATTAATATCACCACAGCCTCCTCTCAGTATCCTCTCCGGCCTCTGGCCGCTCCACGCCACTTACAGCGCACGTGTAACAATCAAAAGTAATCTACAGATTGTGATGAGAGAACCATGTTTAGGGGACACGAAGTCGACGTTGAGTGAAGGGTATGTGAAAGCCCAGCAGAGGAGCGGGAATGTTGTACTTCCATTATGGCGGCTGCTTTGGGAAATGAGAAATGTTGTTGGCTTTAGCTCACCCCCGTATGTGCTCTCCCTCGTCTTCCAGCCAGCCACGCTCATCTCCTTGTGTGCCTTCCTGGTTTGTCAGTGCGTGGGGGATAGAATGTGGGGGTTGTGGGGTGGGGGGGGGGCACAGTGTGTAGCATAAGAACACGAACACGCTGAAATGGAAGGTTGTGAATTAAACATTCATGTTCTTTCTGCTTTGCTCTGCCACTGTGGTGGGACGCTGGCCTCAGTGTCTGTGTATGTGTGTGTGTGTGTGTGTGTGTGTGTGTGTGTGTGTGTGTGTGTGTGTGTGTGTGTGTGTGTGTGTGTGTGTGTGTGTGTGTGTGTGTGTGTGTGTGTGTGTGTGTGTGTGTGTGTGTCTGTGCTCCAGCCCGGGATGTCCCATATCAGTAGGGGCCATTTGCCTGGGTTCCTCCGTTGAGTCGCTTTAATATTTAACACCTGCTCCCCTCACCTGCTGTCACTTGCAGACGCTACACCGCTGTGTCACTCACTCACACCGTCCCTCCACACTTTCACCTCTTCATCCCCCCCCCCCCCCCCCCCCCCCTTCTTGTGCTGCCTTTTATTCCCTTCATGTCATCCTGTCTCCTGGATTCTCCGCCCGGTCCTCCTCCGCCGCCCCCATCTTTCTCCCCCCCCCCACACGTCTCCATTTGCGCCGCCACCACATCCTTCTTTTCTGTCTTTTCATTTCACAGTGCCTCTCAGTCTCCTTGTGTGTGTGCACTCTTGCGGCCACGGTTGTTATTCTCTGGCGGCTCGGGTTTGCGAGACGAACAGCCAACCATGTTAGAAAGGCTTTAGGAAGTCTTGCTAGCCTTGAACCCCTGTGAAGCATGATGGGATGATGGGTCTGTGTGTGTGTGTGTGTGTGTGTGGGAAATAAAAAGGGAAAAGGAGGCAGAGAGTGAGTGAGAGACAGAGAAAGTAGCTGGGCTAATATGGTTACTGCTGGCTGCCGAGGTTCCTCTGGCTGCGTTCACGCCACAGGTCTCGGAGCCCAGCTCCTTCCAGCTTGGCTGAGCACCACGCTGAACACAACTGGCTGTCGACGTTAAGCCCGTGACGGATTATTCCTCCGCCCGTGCACTCGCACCTCCAGGTCCGGCCAAATGTTTCTGTTTACATGTGGAAAAAAATTATGCGTGTCCGCACAGCAGAGGCCACTTTTGTGAAGATGCTTTTGTCACTTTCCTTTGGCTTGCAAACGGTTCCATAGGGTGCCGGCATCTGCCGAGGAGAGACGAACCGTTCGCTGAAACTCAAGTACTTCAATTGACTTTGTCATCAGTTATTAGTCGCTATTCACACTGGTGTTTACTTTGCATCTTAAACATCATTTTGTTTCAAAACTGAAGCGGAAAATGGTGATTTGATTGCTGATTGCTGGTTAGTTAATCACGGTCCTTTTCAAAAACCTGCCTACTTAGTTGTATATTTTTGGGAAAGAGCTTATTTATCCATGAGTGGATGAATCAGAGGAGAGGATTGATTCATATTCACAGGTAGGTGATAAACTGAAGGAAAAACAAAGTGTCTCCCAAACTGTTGGGCCACCAGAACAACATGATTTCTCTTTAGCAGTGATAATGCTCCTGTGAAGATAAACAGTAGTTTCCCACCACCCCCCAAAAAAAGATCCCTTTTTGTCTTCTGCACGTTAACGTAGAAGCTCAAAGGTCATATCATGTGATTCTTAACATTTCCACAAGGGTGTTTATCTTTCTGATTGAAAGCACTCCCATCTGGATGAAATGTTTCATCACAGGATAAAGGCTGGGAACAACCTTGCATTGATTTTCACTGACCTTTCCCTCAGTGGGGACGTATGGACCGAGAAAAAGCCCCCGCAGCTATAAAAGGAGCTTCCAGTTTCCCTGACTACTACAAGGTTCAACATCAAGTTTTATCTCTAACTTGTCAGTTGTCTGTATATATTGCATCCATGCTAAAAGTGCAAAAAGTTGTCAAAAGTTGCAGAAAACTTTCTCGAATCACTCAATCTTCAGAACTTATTTCCTATGTGAAAATGCTAAATATCCCACATGATTTATATTTTATTTCATGGCATCTTTGCCTTGTCTGCACCCACAGCTAGAGTTTTTCAGATCACCCTGGAGCTTAATTAGAAATATCTGTTCAATGACTTTTGAAACTTCATTTTAGTGAACATCCAAAGTCAAAAACAGAGAGGAAAATGTCAGATTTTGGCTGACTGAGGGCTGAAAATTCAGAAAATGCCATTAAAAACTGGCTGCATAATGTGCATGGTTTTGCGGTCGCCCTTGAAATAACCTGCATTATCATATGTATATATGCATATGACACAGACTTGATGAACAGACTTTGACTCAACCTAAATGCACAATGAAATCTCCATCTGCAGTGGAAGCAAACATCTGCCAAGTTATCTCTCAGCTGACTGGAGCAGTACATCAAAGAGCATCATTAATGTAATACTATACATCCTCCTTTAAAATATAATTATAATATGCACTCTCTGCCAGGTAATCATTCAATTATATTTCACTACTTCATTATAATTCCGTCTATGGAAGTGTATTTATTCCTCATTGCACTATTTCTTTTTTATTGCCTGCAGAATACATGTAAATTTAGCTAGATTATATAATAATATATCAAGTATTAAATATGAACCAGTAAACACAAATACATTTTTTTCTTTGTTAAAGCTCACAAAGAATCTTAAACCGTCTTTTATGTCTCCTTTCTTTTTACATCGTCATACCGTACGTTCAATCTGTTCCATAGAAAAAGGAAAACTGGGTCACTTGTACTCGACAGTGTAAACGAGGATTTAGTGGGCGTAACTCAGACAGAAAGTCTAAAACCTGAGTTCGAATTTTATGAATCAGACAAGTGACTTGACACACACACACATACACACACACACATACACATACACAGAAACACAGAAACAACTAATAAAGAAACTAAAAGCAGTGAAAGTGGAGGAAGTTTTAGTCCGATTACATCATGAGTAATAGTACTCGAGTATGCGCTGTGATGAGGTCGCCTCGCCCAACGCAGAGCGAGCTGCAGGATCGCTCCTTATCATGTTTTCTTGTCTTGGAGTTGTTTTCATCTTCAGAGGGCAATTGAAATATTTGGTGTAGATTTCAGACAGTCACTCCTCATTGCTCGCTTTTAAGTCAGGGTGCTTTTCATCTCTGTACAGTGATGCTCTCTCTTCCTCCTCTTTGCTCACAGATGATCATTTTCCCTTCCAGCAGCCTTCCCTCCTTCCTCTGTCCTTGAATTTACTGATGTTGGAGTTTGAATTTCTGTAGGCTGCCTCAAATAAGCCTGCAACGAACTGACAAATGATTGACAAGACCTGCCAGATTTAAAAATCAATGTGGGAGATGGCGGCTGAAAAGATGTAAACACATTTTAAAGTGTTTTGTTTTGTGTGTTTTTTGGGGAAACCACTGCTTTGAAAGGATTAAAAATACATAGTTATGCCTGTAAGTCTGATGGGTAGATGCCCTGTTTACAAGACAACGTTTCACGTCCATCAAAAAAAAACAAGCAGTGTGTTTACACTGCAGCAGCAGCAGAGACAACGATGTAGTTAATATGCCGGGCCATGCGAGGGCGCTGTTGCTTGATTTTGTCATGAAACCACACAGACTTGTGTGCAGAGAACAATTCGCCGCAAACGTGGAGAAAATGGAGAGAACCCAGCATCTGTATGGACTGATGACGCATCGGATGCTATCAGGGGTGAGTCTCAACTATAAAACTACTGATATGGACGATAAAATTTGAATACTGACCGTGACCGCAGGTCGCCATGTTTGTTTACGAATGGATGTAAGGGGAAGGGAGGGTGGAGAGATGCGCACGCGCAGTAACAGGCTCCGTCGCCTTCGGCAATGTCTGCAGGAGGGATTAGCGGGCCGTGAAGAATCTTTCCACTTTGGGAGCCGGGATGAAAACTTTGCGGATACAGTGGATCCGCACACTGGTGCCGTGTAAACAGACCCCCCAAGAGTGAAGAAAGTTTTGCTAATACACTCCTATACGTTGTGGTGTAAATCGGGCCTTATACGTCGTATTAGATGGCAAAAGAAATACAG
>NC_137652.1:5087071-5103907 GCF_963422515.1 Blennius ocellaris | reverse complement strand
CTGAACGCAGGTGGATGGATTGAACATTGTCTCGATAAAGCCGTGGCATTTCTAATTTTAAAGAAATCTGCTTCAATCAAACACTGCATTCCAGTGTGCACAGACCCTGCTATCCATTAGTCCTGCTTTGAGTGAAATCATTTGCATCTGATGATGTGGACGTCAGCCTCAGAGGTCAACTCAGGCCATTAAAGGTTGTAACACTTTGGAGGCTTTAACGGAACAGGTGAGATCACAGTTAGATCAACGGAGCGCCTTCCTACATGTATCAGGATTCATGATTATAGCCATTGGAAATACTGTTAAGAGAAGAAGAGTTTAGGAGGGAGAGTGTACCTGGCTGTCACTCTGAACTCTGAATCATGTCGCCCTGCGGGAAACATGTATTCATACTGTTAATGCATGCTTTGTGACCTCGTATACAGCAACCAAATGGCAGCCGCTCTTTTGGCTTGTGGGACTTGTCACGTGGAACGACGGCTCCCTTAACTGTTTGCCGTTTCTTCCTATGACAAACACATCATGAAAAAATAAGTTTAACAGAGGTACAGTGCAGAGCTTCTTTAAAGCTTAATCACACAAATGTTTTATGCAGGGGGAAGCAATAAAGATGAACATGGCACAAGTTCAACATCATGTGTCTTCTTGGGACAAGTATGTCATTGGAATATTTCTTCCATTGGCTCACCTGTTACTGACTTTATTCTCATTCAGTCGCTCTTCATTGAATTCATTTCCAAGTAGAATATGTCAGTAAAACGCTCAGCACAAAGAAAATGAAAATAGCAGATTTATTGTAACTGACTGGCTCCATTCTATTCAGCAACCTTCTTGTGTGATCCTGTTTAATTCTCCAGTATTAACCCGGTTTCTAGTTAAAACAAGCCCAACCCTTCTTTGTATGTTTCTGCAAATCACGAATAAAGTTCATTTCTGCATTTGTGAGGTGAAAATTTGCTTCATATTTGAATTTACAGGATCCTGTAACCAGTTCAAATTTCACTGTCTATGCTTTTTTTTTTGGTTTGTTTTAAATAACAAACAAAAGCACCAAATGCTGAATGGATGTTTTCTTCATTAGATTGGTGCAGGAGTGCAACAAAACTTTACATACAAATAAAGACTGGACCATCGCACAAAACAATTTGAATATTGGAAAATACCAACAAATAGACAAATAGGTCTTTTAATCTAACCTGCAGTGGGCATGTTGTCCACAACCATCTTTATTTATTCCATTGAGCTTCTCCTATTTTTTATTCGCAATGTAGTTTCAAAAGGGGCATCCTGGTCTTTTTTCATCTGTTGTACTGAAATGCTAGGCCCGAAATGAAAAGAAATTGGAAAAAAGAAAATTGAATAGCCAGTTTCCCCTCGAGTATCCAGAGGTTATATTGTGTCTGTAGTAAGCACATGGTTAATCTTGTGTCATGGTTGCCTTTTGAGTAAGTTTAGGTAGGGCTGCACAAGATTTCTTATACAGTATGTTGCACTGTAAAGATAGATAGATAGATAGATAGATAGATAGATAGATGGATAACCTTTATTGGCATTGTAACAATTTACATCAGAGATACACTGCAAAGCAAAATATCAATGCAGGGTCAATGATAAAATGCACACAAAACTAACATGTAAACTTCATTGTTCCCATTAAAACTACTAAAACTGGTTGATCAACATCCATCCATCCATTCATCCCTCCACCCATCCATCCGTCCATCCACAGGACACAGAAAAACACACACAAATCCCCTTATTCATGATTACAGCCAATACACATTGTAATGGCTGATCCAGCAAACACAGAAACATTTGCACTATTGGAAGCTTCCAGAGTAATTGATGGATACATTTAAATGTTTATTTGTACAGGGACACATTTGTGGCGTCAACAAATGCAAGCGCGACACGATTTCTTGCCTAAAAGCTCATCTGCGATGCCATGCCCCAGCTGGGGCTCAAAACACAAAAGCCTCAGCAAGAGCGTCAATAACAATGCAAAGTGGAATTAATAAAAAAACAAAAAACAAAACAGTATTTAGTGCTACAGGTAGAAGAAAAAAGTAGACTTACACATGTTGGGAAGCCTAAAATTCCCACTGTAGGAGTTACTGAGCTTGACGCGATAGTGGAGCCACAATGTCGCTGAACACCTGGAGATTCATGTGGGCATTTACTTGACTTTGAGATTAAAAAAAACGTATGAAATTATCGTAATTCAACATATTAAGCATATGAAGAATGTGAGAGTGACGTGATGGTATTTATCTTCTGTCCAAAACCTGGAGAAAAACCCACACAAGCACAGGGAGAACATGCCAACACAGTATACGGTGCTTGGTTGATACAGTACATTTTATTCGAGCAACTCGCTCTGGGAGTGATACTTCACCGGTCTCGAGAATATATTTCACGAAGACCTATTGGTTCTTCAGCGTTTTATCTGTCGTAAGAAGACACTGCGTCTCAAAAACGCTCTTTTGTGTCTTTGTTTGCTCTCGAGACCCGCAAACAAAAACAGCCCCTGGTCAAAACTCACAGCATCATAGTGAGTTGGTTTATGTTGACATTGACTGGGCAACTGGAGCAAAAATGCTGTCAGTCTCAGCTGATATCTGACAGCTCAGTGTTCATGGTCCTCCTGGCTACCGGTGCCGCTGCCCGGCCACGGCAGCCCCGGACTGATCTCCGCTCCCACAGTGGCGACTGCGGCTCACACGAGGCAGCTTTGACACTGACAACCAGTGGCGTTCATGGGGGCAGGAATAGGTTGCCCTTTTTCCTCTTGGGTGGAAATTGCCCTTTTCATCTAGCAATCAAAACTTTTCAGGCCTTGCTCTGGCCCTTCCATAGGGCATGACCTTCTCTGGCTCTGTGAGTTAGAGTTAAGGTCTTTATTTATTTTTACCCATGCCCCCTGAAAACTGTCTGAGGAAAGCAACGCTGACAACGTTTTAGCAGATTTGAAATAACCCATGCCGTCATCTGTGTGCCTATGGAGGGGAGTCATTTTGGCCGACGTCGACACGGGTTCCCTGAAGTCATCAGAGCTGAAGTGAACTTTTGTCTCCAAAAACTCCACCCTCCAGTTTTTTTTTTGTTTTTTTGGGGGGGGGGGTTTCTTTTCTCCACCATCAGCTGGTGTCAGAATACGCCAGTGGATGTGCGTTAGTCTGGCCAAAGTGATAACAGGTAAAAGCCGCGTCGTCCTTTTTGAGACAGGAGGTTGAAATCCGGCAAACGTTACTGGCACCGCGGGGCAACCTGCTTCACTTGGACTCATTGTCAAAATGCAGCCCAACACAACTGAGGGCTTCATCATGCGAAGCCGCTCCAAATGTTGTGACTTAACTGACGTCCTTTTTTTTTTTTTTTTTTTTAAAGAAGCTCACGCTCAATGGTGCCGACGGATTATCAGTGCCATGTGGTAACTTGTGCGAAGAGCAGAAAGCTTACAGGTTTCAATTAGGAAGTGAAGCCCTGACGGAGAACTGTAAGTGTCTGCTACTGTAAGAGATGTCCGGACTCCACATGAAAGGGAGGAGATAATCACATTCATAATGAGATGCCCTGATTAACTTGCAGATTGATCCTGGTCGCCTTGATCTGCCAAACAAAAACTTTCTATAGGACTTCACTGAAGTTAAGCTTGGTTTGTTGTACGTGACAATTAATGATTCAGAGTGCGACTATGTATATTGTTATAAATGCCTCTCCCATGCTGTACCTCAGCCTTCATTAAAGAAACAACGAGATATTGGAATACAAAAAAGTCAAGATCCACCCAATAGAAAGCAGGCATCAAAGAACAGAAAGCAGTAAAAACATCAATGGAGCCTGTAAAAAAAAAAAAAAAAAAAAAAAAAAGCAGAAATCATCGAGAAGTAGACACATTCATGTGACCAAAATATTATTTAGTTTAGTCAGTTTAATCAAAACTTTGTCCAGCATGTTCCAGACAGGTCAGTAAAATTGAAAGTGCTCAGACATAACAAGTGGGGACAAGAAAAGAAAACAGTAAAAAAAAAAAAAAAAAGCTCATCAATGCAGTATATGACGGGCAATATTCCAGTCAACTAAAAATCACTTTAGAAGTTTTGGCACTGAATAGTATTTTTTGCAACTTAAATCAGATTTTGACTTGTATAAACCTGTGTTTGATTGAAAGCCAAGCTGAAAAGAAGAGTTTTAAGCTTTCATAGAAATATTGGAAGATATCCTCAGGTAGACTCGCAGCTCTGCAAGAAGTCCTGTCCGAGGATATCAGAAGTCACACCGGCTCAGACACTGCGAACATTTGGGTCAAACCGTGAAGTTCTTAAAGATCCAATAAAATGACTTTGAAATGAAAACCATTCAGAGTTCTTCTGTCGAGATCGTCCATGATCTCCTTTGTTCAACACCTCTACGTCTGAGTGAGGACGAAACCATTCTGTTTCAGTCAGAACATGTTCTCAGACCCGAGATTTAGTAAAGGGACGTGTCATAGTTGTTTTTCGTAGCTCGGTAGAAACTATGCTTAAGAACCTGAGAGCAGGTCTCCGTCCCCACATGATCCCCGGGTCAGTTAAATCTCATGAAGCCCTTTCAATGACAAGTGAAAAATCTTTCTTTTAATATATAATCGGCTTTAGGTTTTCAGTCCTTCCACCCTCGTTTACATCCGTGACACCGCTGTGTACGTACGTCGAGTCGGATTCTCCGGTCAGCGCCGCCGCCTCAGGTGACCTCGGCTTGCCTTGAACTTGTGTCCAACTCCATTCATGTCCCCTCTGTTCACACGTCGACGGTACGGGAAGGCAACGAGGCTCCGGCTTGATTTTTCTCGGGGAAACGTTGTCGAGGGTGCGCGTGAGCGTCGGTATAAGTGTGTGTGTTTTTTTTTGTGTCCGTGCATTCTGTTCCTCTGTCTGTGCTGGCAGTGACTCTCCGTTATTGTTGTTTTGTCTGTTGCAAACGGCTGCTGAAGACGTCAATCTTTTCACGGCAGAGCTGCTGCAGCTGTTTAGCGTACATCAGGGTCCGTGTCGGCGTGTCCCGGCGTCCGTCTGCTCCGTGTGATGGAGCGGCGGCGGCGGTGGCGGCGCTGTACCGGCGCCAACAGGTCCCCTCCATCTCGCCGCGCGGAGATGGATTCACCCTGGGCCGGACCTGCCGCCTATCACACCTGTGTTTGAACGCGTGTTTATGAAGACAAGTGTGCGCTGCATGAGTGTTCATCGCTCAGATCTGTCGGCAGTCTGCTCAACCTCGACGCAGCCGCGTTCCCACACAATCCGGCCTCTATTTTACTACATCCTTCTTCGTTTTTTTTTTTTCTGTGTGTGTGTGTGTGTGTGTGTGTGTTTTTCTTTTTTTTTTGCTCCTGCTCACTGCGGTCATCCCTCACACACCGTGTGCTTTCCATGTCCTCTCTGCATCACTCTCTCATGACCGCTTATTTTTCAGTCACCCTCTTCATCCTCTTCCTCACTCCCTTTCTTCCCGTCACATATTGCCAACCTTATCCCCTTTTCCTCTTTCGCCTGTCACCCCCCCCCCCTCTCTCTCTCTCTCTCTCTCTCCTGCTCTCCTCCTTCTCTCACGCCCCAGTTGGGGAGTACAATGAGATGGCAATGGCAGGGTTGCAGTGTGGTGCGGTGTGTTTGTCTGTGTGATGTCACACTACAGCGGCTCTATAGTAGCTCTCTCTTTTTTTAATCCCTGTGCTCACAGACCACACTGCTATTTTAAGATTCTATAAACCTTTTCAAAGAAGCTTCAAGGGGAGAGCTTGTCCATGTACTGTGTACCCAGTGTGTGTGAGGGAGAGAGTATTTAGGTGTATTTGCAAGAGTGTGTTTCATTCTCAGTCGCACCAGCTGATCACACAATTCCTCGCCGTTACAGTGTTTATGTCTAATTCGTTTTGAGTCACGCAGACATGAATTAAAGCCTGTTCTGATATAGAAGATTTGTACAGCCGGAAAACAAAAAAGTCCACTGTGACTGTACGAGCGTGAATTGAATCTTTTTTTGATTTTTTGATTTCCTTTTATATCTTCAGTATAATATATAATTTTTTTTTTTTTTATATATATATTTTAGACTCCCATCTGCACACTTGCCTTTCTGCTGGGTCAGATAACTGCTAGCGTCTCCAGGAGAAAAAAAAAGAAAAAAACAAAAGAGTCAAGTTGAATATTTAGAGGCACAGCTGATGTCGTGTTAATAAAACAGGCAGCCTCTCCAGACAATAAACCTGGCAGTAAACCTGTATATTGCAGTATATTGCACACTCATTATTGCCACTGCAATATAATATCTCCTGTCCTGAACCGTTTGATCCCTTGTCTTTCATCTTAAGCCTGTTACTGCCACAGCTGTCTCTATTCAGCAGTGCTTGGACTGTGATTTCTGAGTGGATTTCTCCTCTTAAACTTATGAAACATAAAACGGGAGGTGCCAGCCCTGGCTCTGAGCCGGTACCTGGACTCTTCGGAGGGAAAAGGTGTGAAAAGGGAAACATTTTCACTTATTTAATAGACTGCTGAGACACATAAGGAGACTGTCAAGGTCATGACAGAAATAAACTTACGCGACCTCTCAGTAAAAAGCCTGGCGGGGAATTTTCCAAAACAGTGAAAGTACTGCATAAATGTTTCACCAGAGCAGTGGTTATCAAAGTACAGGCTGGGATCCACCAGGGGGCTCCAGAGAGCTTAAAGTGACGGCACCTTAAGTCAAATGTAAAGGGTCAGGGGGTTGCCTTTTCCTGGCTGGATTTTTGTCCTTTTCATTTTGTAATGCAATAATGATTAACAAATAACTACTGAATATTTTATTGAGGTACAATTTTGATTATTTTGTAGTTTTATTATGCTTGGAAATTATACACAAATACTTCAAAAGCATCTAACTGGCGGTTGGATGATAAGAAATAACTGTAATCTGCAGTGAGACAAAGCCTGTATATAGTGACAGTTTAGAGGGTTCAGGTTCTATTAGAGGGAGCTGACCCTTCCACAAAAAAACAAATTATGCAGTCGAGTGAAAACAGTGAGATGTCATGAGCCAAAATACTTTACCTCGTTCGAAAAATGTATCATAATAGCCATTCTGTGTGGATTGTCTCCTGCCAGGGTGATATCATCTCAAGTTAAGAGTATAATAGGTATTGCATTACCATTCAGCCCTCACACAGGATTTCAAATATTGTAGCTGATTGGTTTGGAACTCATTAAAACCAATTGACTTCATACTGCAATGATGTCAAACCTAATCATGTTTTGTATACTCATCAGCATTTACCAGTCAGGGCGTTGAAGAAGGGATTCCCCCCCTTCACCTGGTTACTCCATCACCTTGCAGCAGCCTGTGTAGAAATGTGCAATGCAGGTTTGTGAAGGGGGAAAAAAAAAAAAAAAACCCTGGTGGAATGGTAGCAGCAGAAAAAAAAGGGAAGCATTAAGTAAAGCACAAGTACCTCCAAACCTGCAGAGCTTGAATAAATGCATGTGGTCGTGTTTGACCGCGGCTTCAGCGTTGAGAATTAACACAGGCTGTTTTAAGCCATTTAAACAAACAGTCAGTACTGCAGTTTTCTGGAGTGGACGGTCCCGTGGGCCCTGTTCCACACTAATAAATGTGTTGCACCAGCGCTGCCCTACAACTGTCCCCGCCACTTTTGTTTGGCTGGGAAATTCAGCTGTCCCGAATTGCTTTCTGCTCCTCCTCTTCTTAATAGAGACTGCTTCCTACATGAAATCTACAGCGTGCCTCTCGACATCAACCCCGCAAGCCTTCTTCAGGGGTTTCTTGATATTGTCGGCCCGAGTGTCACCTCTGCTGTAAATAACTCTATGGCCACTGGGGCTGTTCCGACCGGTTTCATACACGCAACGGGCCTGCCTCGCGTGATGAACACACAGTTTTGTGCCATTCAGATCCATTTCCATAACGCTGCCTTGGAACGATGCATTATGCGTGTCTTTTAAACGGCGACATTTCTCAGGTGAATGTGACTCCGTGCAGTTTTGAAACAACCATGTCGTCTTGCATATCGCTTTTGACTGCTTTATTTTTATTTATTTTTTTAAATCATGTTCATAGGATTGCCAGTCTGGAGCATCGGGCTGGTGTGAACAGGACAGTCTTGCCTAAGCTCATAAGCAAGCACAGCCATTTAGGCAGTCGTCCACCTGCCCTGTCTGGGATCTCTCCTGGGGTTCCTCAGGGTTCAATTCAAAATGCATTCTTCTCCTGCTTTAGTTTGCCGCATCATTGAGTCATACTTCAAGACTTACATTTCCTGTCAGTGTTTTTTGTAGGCAATACCCAGCAGTAGGTCCTGCTCCGGCCGACTGATTTAAAAAAAACTGAAGAAGAAAACTGAAAATGTGCTTTTCTTGACATTGAAATGTGGACTGACCCAAAACTTTAACGGCAAACCTTGAGGTTTTGAATATTTTATTAACGTTGACCAGGTAGACATTTGTGCTAAACCTGAAGAACTTTGTAAAGTTTTTGCTCTCTTCTGTCTAGAGGGATTTGCGACCATCATTTAATTACAACAAAGATCGTTTTATTGTTCTGAATAATTCTGTGGAGGGGTTTTACTTGAAAAAAACAAAAAACTATTGTGAAGTCTGTTCACCACGCTAGTTTTCTATTCAGCATTTGACAGTAGACTTTGAAAACACCTTAATTAAAGTCAAACTTTAGTGATCCCTGAGCAGTTGACCCACCTTAACTATTCAGGAGGAGCAAGCTGCCGTGTGCCGCCTCAGCTCCGAACTGAAACAAGGTCAAAGCCAGGACCTTATTCCTGGGAGGCCGCCATGTTCACTCAGCCAACACGCTTCAAGTCTTTTCCAAGTATTTTCAAGTATTTCAAGTTCAAAACTTGAAGGGTGACGTGTTTTAAAACTCAAAGTGCATTTGCTGATGAATGCATTTTGAACCTTTGGACCAACATTGTCCACTCCTGGGCGACCGCTGCTCCCCGCCTGAAGTCTGCTGTTTTCACTCAATGTGGATTTTGACGTTATTGCACTGCGGAAATCGCTTGCGTTTCGTCAATACTGAACTTCAACCACGGTCCTCTGAAGTTTTAAGATATGGGTTTATTTTGTAGGCCAGTTGCCCCACAAAAACACCCCCAAAGTTAAACTCTGCACATGCAATCATTCAGCACAGTGTAGGTCAGACACTCAATTGAATCTACCCAAGTGCAGAGAGGCTTTAATTAACATTTTAGCTACCCTCGTGAGAAAACACTATTTTGCATTTGACCTATTGCAACTTTTTAGGAGCAGTGGGCATCTGCAGCACATCATCTAGAGCCCATCTCCACTCCTGATTTCACTGCCTTTTATCTCTTTCCAACCGGATTACTGTAATTACTCGCACATACGGATTGGTCTGTCCGCCACGCCCTGCGTGATGCTGGAATAGCACATTGCTGCCAGTCTTATTAGTGCATCCAGAAAGGTAGACCACATTTCCCCGTTGGCTTGTCTTAACCTTTCTCCTGTGCAGCTGTAGCTCTGAGATCTGTGAGGTCCGACATTCGAGGACAAGCCCTCGTTGTTTGCCGAGTCTCTAAATGGATTTTACATCTTCAAATTTTTACTCCCTCTACATTGTCAGCTCTCAGTTGTGACATTGTGTATATAGTAATAATAATAATAATAATGTTATTAGTTTTTCTTTTTTCAATATCATTTCATCTATTATTCCAAAACAGCAAGTTGGTGTAGACACATGTAATGAGACCAAGTAGACTTTATTTTTCAGTTACTCTTTTAACATTAACTGCCCTCAAGATGTGCTCATATATAGAATCAATGGATTGAAATACATAGGCGGGAATTGTATATGTACCATATGCACACAAGCATGTTTATTATACAAAAGAGGGAGAAAAGAAAGAAAATAATTGCACATCTTACATGTGCAAGCACACGCATGCACTGACATTCATACATGAAAATACATCACTGTCGCCGCTGTAATACAAGTCATTAATCGCCATTTACAGCTGAAGCACGTCTGGACGAGGGACCACTCGCGTAGTATTTTTAATGTGACACACATGAGTGCGTCTTTAACCGAGCTTGGCCTAAATTATTGAATTATCCTTTTACACAGAATTAAGATGGACCTTTTCAGTTGCCCGTAGCAAAACGCATGTCTGCGCTTTAAACTTAGACTTTGGAGGATGTTTAATGTGCAGATGTGAGGTATCTTGTGCGACTGTGCTCAGGACTTTAGTATTTCCTCTGCGCACCAGCAGAAAGCCTCATAACATACCAGTGACACCGTCTATCAGGACAAAGAACTTAATAGCCTCGTATGTCACAGTAATCCAACTGTTCAACTTATAGACCCGTATTTCTGAGCCGCAGCTGTAGTTGATAATAATAGTGATGTCAAAGACGATAATGACGACGATGACAGCGACGACGGCAACAGTGGCAAGGATGATGATGAGTAGTGAAGTCCCCGTGACGACCAGAGAGCTCTTTTTTATCTCCGATGTCGAGAAACGGGACGCCGTAATCAACAAGGCAGCGCCAAGGTCATTCTCTGTAATTACACTTTTATTAAAAAGGCTTTCATGCATCTTCATGCAATATTCAGAAAATTTGTAAACATACTAATGAACAGTAAACACAGGTACAGGGAAATAACATCTGCATTAATAATGTAGACATCTGCTGGATAATTAAAGTGTCTCTTCCCGGAAAAAGAAAGCTGTCCTCATTATTTGCTTCACATCCACAATGTTAACCGTGTTGTTGTTGTTGTTTGAATATTTTGTCATTTGGTGCAAACAATATTTGTTTTCATGTTTGCTTGTGATTAGTTCCTCAGATTCAAAACATCCAGATCACCGGTGCAGGCCTGTGGCGATAATGAGCGTCTCATAGAGGGCGCCAGAGGGTCCAATCCAGCCCACATACTGTTCTAATCTGAGTGGAGGACATAATGTGACACTGATATCCATAATTGAACAACTGATAGCAACAATGATCTGAGATTGCATGAGGGAATGAGACAGAGAAAGCATGAGAGGCTTTTTATAAAGTCTGAAGGGAATCGTGTTGGCAGGTTGGATTTTACATTTCTCCCTGTTTTGGATCAGAATATCTGAGATTTTCACAATAGATTTTTGGAAGATCTCCATGAAATGTTAACATCTTCGGGATGAACTTTCATACTTTGCATTGAAACTTAAGGAGAAGTTTCAGAGTTGTCAGTATTTCTGGGTTTTTATCATTACTTTGGTCTGGCCCAACTTGGCCGGACAAATTGGACTGCATGTATCGTAGCCTCTCGACTAAACTCTCTAAAGTGGAGTCATACTGAGAATTTAAATCAAGACTAACCCAATTAAATATTCAATAAACACCTGAACACTAAAGTGTCAGGATCTATCTACTCCTGATGTTCTTTGAACTTCATTCACACAACCGTTTAATCAAAGCCGACACAGTCGTTCCTTTGGGACAAAACTTTAGCTGGTTCATTTCCTGTGTGAAAATTGAAAAATGAGAAACCCCATACAAACTAGGCCTAAAGTGACCGTGAATGAATCAAGTTTTTGTTTAGTTTTTTTGCCCAGTGATTCTGCAAAGCTGATCAT
This sequence comes from Blennius ocellaris, assembly GCF_963422515.1. Taxonomy (NCBI): domain Eukaryota; kingdom Metazoa; phylum Chordata; class Actinopteri; order Blenniiformes; family Blenniidae; genus Blennius; species Blennius ocellaris. The sequence continues at coordinate 5,092,275 of NC_137652.1, read as the reverse complement.
TGAGCCACGCCCAAACGCGGAGTCTTTAACCCGGCACTCATGTTTCTCTGGGTGGGGATTAAAGATTTTGTTTGGATTAAATGACTGGCTAATCACTGCCAAATGACTGAGCACTGATTGCTTAATGCTTTGTGAATGATAGGCCTACAACCTGGAGCAATATTGACCTGATATCACTATTTCCTGTGCTTTTTTTTTTTTTTTTTTTTTTTTTAAAGCATTTTAAAAGTCTCGATCATAGAAATTGCAGTGAATTGGTGATGGTAAACTACAGGACGGGATGAGAAAAGACAAAGGATGCAAACCAGGGACGATGAGGTCCATTAGCAATTCCTAAAAGCCTAAACCATAAGGGCCTGCATTGCTCATTTGAAGTAATGAGTATTAAAACCATTTTTTGAAGTTCAAGGCTCAGAGTGACACATTTGCTGGCTGTTGGTTCTTGCCCGAGTTTGGGCTTGAATAAAGTAGGATTTGTGTGTGTGTGTGTGTGTGTGTGTGTGTGTGTGTGTGTGTGTGTGTGTGTGTGTGTGTGTGTGTGTGTGTGTGTGTGTGTGTGTGTGTGTGTGTGTGTGTGTGTGTGTGTGTGTCAAGCTTGGCCTCATGCTGTATTCATTAAACTTTGCAAATAAGCAGTTCATTCTTTCTTCCAGCAGAAAGCATGACAGCTAATCGAGACTTAGGACTGCACTGCATGCAAAGACTCAATGGAGTCCAAAGTAACGTCAGAATGTTCAAAACATATTTATGGTGGGGGGGGGGGGCATCTCTCCTGCCCCCTAGCAAGGACTTCACTTGTTTCCTGACTGTCATGAGTATTTTCCACAAAGCAGTGGTTCAAAACCTCGGGTCCAGATCCCCATTGGGGGCAGAGATTACAGTGGGGGTGGGGGGGGGGGGGGGGGGGGGGGGGTCATGGGCACAGCCTGCTCTGAAGTTCTCAAAATTGGATTTTCACATAAAACACAATAATTACAACAGCGAGAGCAGGTCTGGAAACTCTGCATTGTTGTTGTTGTTTTTTTGTTTTTTTTTTAAGGTTTCTGGCTTTTTATTTTGGTGTGTGTGTGTGTGTGTGTGTGAGCATGTGAGATTGTCTTTCTCTGAGTGTTTGCCCTGTGTGTGTGCCCAGGGTGTGTCCTGTCCTCGCCCATAAAGTAGTTAGATGGCTGTATCGCCTCTCAATCCTGCACTGGATAAATTTGATGGATGGATGGATGGATGGATGGATGGATGGATAGATGGATGGATGGATGGGTGAATAAAATCTTACAGGGGTCAACGGCACTTCATAGAGTAATTTCAGACTGGAGACTGCTGGCACAAAGTTTCAATCCAACCCAAACTTAATCTACTACCTTGAGGATAAAACTTTATTATTCCGTAATTCTACAGCCCATAATCACAAGGAATGGCAACCCTGTGCTCATGCCACTTTCTTCAGCAGAGATTCAGAGCAGAGACATTGTTCACCATTTCTGCAACTCTCCGAAACAATAAATAGGAGGCTGACTAAAAGTTTTGTAATTCCTGATACATCCTCAGACCTACTGCTGAAATGCTCACTCACTGTAATTGGTTTGTGAACAAAAGGATGCAATCTCCAGAGCAAAATACTCTCTGTAGGTACAGTCACCGCTGCCGAACTTTTCAATTGCCTAATAAGCCAATTACCGCGGCTGGCATGCAGCCCAATCAATCATAGTTAGGATGCTGTTTGACAAAGTTGCCGGACTTCAGGGACCGGGAGCTATCGCCGCGTCGCCGTCTCGCATCAATCATTGCTCAAGTGGAAACAACTTCAAAATGCAGCCGAGGACTGATTTTGGCGTCCCTTTTTGGGTTTTTTCTCTATTCTCTCGCTGTCGGTGGATGAAAAAGCTTAATCAATTTTTTAAGGACAACTCTCAAAGTTTGCCTATTTTCAGTTTTAATTCATCACGTGCATTGTTTCTATGACATCAGTCTGTCTTTGCCGGTTACTTCATCCGCAAGGAAAATACTGACGTGGCTCGTGTGCTCAGCTCAGCAGGGATGTGCCACTGATTATTAAGAAGACCCCACTTAATCAGGGGGTTGGGATTCAATCTGATGTCAAATTGATTCCACAAATTAGTGGTGAAGGCATCTCTCTGTCTGGGAATTATGTAAACTAAATATAAATGAATACACATTTTCTTTTCACTTTAAGAATGCCTTTAACTTGAAAATATTTAAGGGCAAATGTGGTGTTTTTGGAAGCTGATTTGTGGAACACCAGTTGCACATGTCTGGTTCAGCACAAGTGTATAATATTAGGTTAAAAAAAATGTTTTAATAACTTTGTTTGCCGATGTTTTACACATGTAAGTTATCATTAGCGTCTCTCTCGGCACAATAGCAGACGTCGTTAAGCAAGCATGCATAATATTGACGAAGGCACTCACACGTTTCCGCCGTTATGTCACTCTGCATAATGGACGGATACAATAAGTAGTTCACCTGCGCGCGGTGTAGTAGTATTTCTCACCCCATCTACTGTACAGACAGGAAGCCATAGTGCTGAGAGGAGCGGCTCGTGCCTCGAGGCGTCCGCTGTGCATGTGCTTCATGTGTCCTACCGGGAGAATGGGGGGGAGAGAGAGAGAGAGAGAGAGAGAGAGAGAGAGAGAGAGAGAGAGAGAGAGAGCGGAGCTGAGGGGAAAGGAGCAAGGAGAGAGGAACGGGCAAAGGCAAGGTGGAGGAAAAAGGAGATTTGAGTGAAGCTTGTGTCAGAGCCGTACCATGTTGGTGTCAGTTCCACTCCTCTTCCTCCATGTTAAGAAGTTTCTCTCTCCCTCAGAGAAAAGAAACACACTACAACACACACACACGCACACACACACACCAAGTGGTCCCGAGATAGAGGGAGTCTGCGAGAAAGAGAGAAAGAAAGAGAGACACGAAGGAGATGTGAGTAATAGAAATAATAGCGGGTACAAGAGGAGATGGCAAAACAAAAGCGGAGTGATAGATTTGTTAACATAACGCTACATGCAGCTGTGATGTCCAATTATATGCCTTGGAGAGCCGCGCTCTGTATGTGCAGCACTTCCATTCAAGCCAACAACAGAGCTCTTTCTCAATATTTGTTCTCGTGTCCCCGGTGACATTTTTTGTTTAGTCTGTAGCTTACAGTGCAGACGGAGAGAGTGGAACTGGCAAGTAATTGATCTGGTATAATGTGAACCTCACAGCCCAGCTGTAAATGCAGGAATGGATTCTCATGCTCGTTGGGGTGGAGACAATCTCTGCAGCACATTTTGACGGATAACTACTTCCCGCACTGGAAGTTTTGTTTGGCATTGTGATTTTATAGTAGCTTCGCAGCAGCAGCTGTAGTCGCTGGTTCTCCACCTTCAAGCTGAGCTCGCAAGAGGAAGCCCGTGAACTAATGAGGTGGGAGTGCGGCCCGGATCTGCACATATTCTACTTATAACTGCAACAGTTTGAAAAATGATTCGTTTTGGCTCATTTGTCAACATACTCCGGTAGTTGTTATTGCAATTCAACATTCAGTGCCTGGCCATCACATTATTAATGTCAGTGGAAAGACGGGCTCGGGTTACAGACTAGAGATTCTACCTGGCGTCTGTGGTTTCCTCCACCGGAGTTGGATAAGCAACAAGAAAGCTTCCGTCTTGTGGCCCGTCCAGGTGTCACTGGCACAGGCACAACGAGCCCTCTGAGGTATCGCTGCTCCTAAAACGAACCATTCGGTTCTTGTATATCAATTTGAAAGCTTGGTGTTTATAGCTGCCATTAGGTATAACGTGTCCTAGACAAGGTTGTGCATTATCACCCTCTCTCCTCTTCCTGACTTTTATGAGGAGGGCAGTGACTTGCAGCTGCAGCGGGGAAATGCTCCAGCTCTATATGCCTCTCAAATCACAGATGGTGCTGTCGTTCCGGCTTCATCAGATCTTGACCTTTGATGCCCAGCTGAGCTTTTTACTGCTGAGTGTCAAGCACTTGGGAAATGCGTGAGCGCCACCAAATCAGAGGTTGTGGTTCTTCTTTAAACACGGGGCCAAAGGATCTGCAGCAGGCGAGGGGGATCGGGGATTCTCTGGGTCAGTGTTCAGTGTGAGGCTGACGAGAACTGTTGCCTCAATTAAGAGGACGCTGTAGCAGAATCTGGTGGTCAACACAGCGGTCATTATGAAAATATAAAGGGGGGAATTCTGCTCCGTGAACATTTCAGTCAACATTTATACTGTTATAAACAAAGACGACAGGAGGATTTCTGTCATGAACACCTCCCAAGGTACATCCATCCATCTTCTCGATACACAGATTCAACGTGAGAGTCACAAGGAGCTGCTGGAGCTTATTCCATCTGGCAATAAGTGAAAAGCAAAGTACACCTTGAGAAATGTGCACTGAACATGCAACATTTTGAGTTGCAACATTTCAAAAATGCTCAAATCGTGTAAATGGCAGAACCACTGCGAGCTGCACATGCTCACCACGGATGTAGTCAATATTTCTGCAAATGCACAACTCGATGGGAAAGATCAGCAACGTGTGTCATGACTCCCATTCCATATTCTCCTGGGATTTTGGGCGTTTTATAGTCGACAGTCACCCGGAATGTCAATCCTATGGTCATCTATCCATAGGAATGTCCATATTCTTGCCATTGTTAAAGTTTACAGTGTATTGGTCTCTGCCACGTGGTTTCATTACAAAAACAACCAACAGCACACACGAGTGGCTCAACGGGAAAAAAAATGACATTGTTTTCGGCGTCTCTGCTGTTTCCGTGACATTGGACATCGTTTTCATAAAGTTCCTGTGTTGAGGCTTTTCAGAAACGGAAATGCTAACGTTTTCAATTGAAACAAAGACCGTGTTGGCAGGAAAATGACTTACGAGAAAGTTCAGATTGTTCATATTAGCCGAGAAAAAAAGTCGAACTTGAATACAATTCTGTAAATGTATTTACTGGTTATTGCTGTTTTTTTTTGCTGCTCTGGCCCATTGAGATGAAACCGTGCTGTGTGTGATTTGATAACCTTGTTTTATACAAATCTTTCTTCCAGAGTTTAATCAGAGCTTGATTGTGCTTACTTTTTGGCTTTAATTAGAAAATGTCAGAGCAGTTAGCAGTTTGATCCTTTCATGTCTCATAGTTTGTTGAAATACAAAATTCACCGGATATATTCACCCACGGGGAAACATGC